>NW_026596039.1:20131017-20202856 GCF_907164565.1 Psammomys obesus | reverse complement strand
AAGACCCTGTGCCCAGATATATTTGGTCCTTGTAGAGCTCCTATCCTAGAAAGAAAGAAAGGAAGGGAGGGAGGGAGGGAGGGGAGGGGAGGGAAGGAAGGAAGGAAGGAAGGAAGGAAGGAAGGAAGGAAGGAAGGAAGGAAGAAAGAGAGAGAGAGAGAGAGAGAGAGAAAGAAAGAAAGAAAGAAAGAGAAAGAAGAAAAGAAAGAAAGTCGGGGCGGGGAGAGTGCTGTGGCTGCAGCAGGGAGCACAGCATACTGAATATGCTAGGACTGTGCACGAACACAGCACCAGGTGTGCTGTGGGACCAAATGAGACAAACTGTGGGAGCTGCAGATGTCAGGGCTGGGGAAATGAGCCTGCTCAATCAGTTCCGTGCTCAGATTATGAGTCCCAGATTTCACTGAGCTTTTTAAAATACTGTTGGAATTGTCTCTTGCTTTAATGTAAGGGAATCCTGACTGAGGAAATGTTTACATCAGATTGGTGTGTAGACGATGGAACTTTCTTAATGATTTATTGGGGGATGCTCAGCCATTGTAGGTAGCCCTACCCCTGGCCAGGCGTCCTGGGTTGTGTAAGAAAGCAGGCTGGGGAGCAAGACCTCCACGGCCTCTGCTTCTGTTCCTCTTGGATTCCTGTACTTGTTGCATGTAATGGTAGACTCTAACCTGTAAGCCAAACAAACCCTTCCCTCCCCAAATTGCCTTTGGTCGTAGTGTTTGTGACAGCAGCAGAAGTCGTTCTACCCCTCAAATGCACTACCCTCAAATGTTTTAACATTTTAGCAAAGATCTGGTCTGAATAAATTATTTATTATTAGCTTATACTTTTTCATGAAAATTAGAGACTAAAATTAATCTGATGTTTATATACATTCAAAATTAATTATATTTTGTTTTGAGTTTATTTTCTCCATAGTTTAGCACTATACCTGTTTACTTTCCCTCACATAAAATCAAGTAAATACAATGTTACTGAGACTAAAGTATGTCTTATAGACATAAGTATACCAAAGTAGTTTTCATGTGAAGTCCTGAAAAATTGTTTTTACTGTTGTTTTAGTGGTTATTTAATTATATTACTCTCTACTGAGAAATGTTTAAATCATACTATGACTTTCTAAGACAGTAAAAAAAATAAAACACTTCAAGTTGAAAGACATTGAAACAACTAAGCAGTATTGAAAAGAATTGAGTCTATATTTTAGGATACAGTCAGATTGAGAGCTTATCGTCATCTATTAGTCCTTCCAAATTGCACAATGGCAAGGATGTGTGTGTAAATGCTTACACATATATTTATATATCGACTAGCCCTGAAATCTAAAAATATAACACCAATATACAAGTATGTGCTTATATGCTGAACTGTGGTAGCTTTTTTCCCCCTTTATCAAAGGTTAGGACATGGCTTTTTTAACACTGTCTTTTCAATGAAAGGATCACTCAAATTCTAGGCTTCAGGGTTATGAGAATCATACTTTTGTGTTTACAAAAGTATTACAACAGCCCAACTTAACATGGCCCAGAAGAACCTAAGGAGTCTGAAGTACCAACGAGGGGCCATGCAAGGACTGGACCTAGGTCCTCTACATAGTAGCCAGTGGGCAACTCGGCCTTCATGTGGGTTCACTAGGAAGGGGAGCAGGGGCTATCTCTGCCAAGGACTCTGTTGCCTGCTTTTTGATCACTTTCCCAGGATGGGGCTACCTTACCATGGGAAGAAGATGAACTCAGCCCTCATGCAGTCGACTAGATGAACTGGGGAGGCAGGGGGTCCAGGGAAGCTTCCCTATTCTGAGGACTAAGCGAGAGGGGATACAGGAGGGAGAGTGGGGCTGGGATTTATACTTTACATCCCATCTACGACTGGGATGTAAAGTATAAATAAATTAATCAGACTCAAAAAAAATATGGTGTAGAGTAATAGAGGCAGACACCATATGTCAATCTTTGGACTCCATACACACTTGCACACATGTCTACACAACCACACACACACAAACACATATGCATGCATGAAAAAAATGAGAAATAAAACATTGAGGAGATTAAAAAACATTTAATGAGATGAAGAAAAAATTCTGCTCATGCCCTTTTATTTACCATAAAAGTCAGAAAGCACATCTGTATATGCACATAGCAAGCAAAACACCTAGAGTCTCAGAGCACACCTTTACCACAGGCTGTTTCACAGCCTGTGTGCCATGGAAGGTGAGAGGGAACTATTAGCCTAATACAAATATCATGGCGTATCTGTGTGTGTGTGTGCATACGTAGGCTTTTACTATGTAGTCTTGATTGGCCTAGGACCTGCTACATACACCGGGTCGGCTTCAAACTACACAGAGTTTGTCTCTGCTCTGGTGCTGGGATTAAAGGTGTGTGCCACTGTGTCCATCCAATGTATTTGTTTTCAGTACATAGGATTGGCAATAAGCTACCTTGTAACTGCTCTATTTGAGTGACTTTTTGTCAGATAAGTCATGTGATATATTAAATCTCTTTCAAATAGCTTTCTACTGTTTACATTGTATCCTTTTTCTAAGAGAAGGGAGCTTCCTTTTAATAGGCCTCTCGTTTGGTTTTTATTATGGAAAACTTTTTCTTCAGAGCCTGAAAGACAGCTTTTTTAGAACATTTCTACAGATTTCTGTGTTTGGTGCTTTTATGTATCTTTAAGAACTTTCTCTTACAGCTAATTTTAGTATTCTTGATATCTTTAATAGTATCTAAAAAGCAAAATGAAAACATACCAAAAAGAAAAAAGAAACAGACTCCCATAGTATTTTAGAAGGAGTTAAAACTCAAAATAAGTAAAAATGAAAGTCTCTTCAGATTGAAACTAGGAAAATAGGTTCTGTATTCTGTATTTGAATCTGCAAGTCCAACAGATTTGGGTCCCCTTGTTTAAAACAGTTACATCAAATGGTCAAAAAGCTGTTCCCACCCTCTCCCCCTAAGCTGCTGCTGGGTATTCTATTAGCCACTAAAAAATATAAATGAGTCCTTCTTGTTCCTTTTCTTACTCTCTAATACTTGAAGTACCTTCTGTTCAGGTTGTGGCTGTTAGAGCAATTTACAATGTCAGCATCAATAGAGAATTTAGAGTTTAGGCCATCATTGTTTCTCAACACATTCTCTTTAGCTCCCTGATGCTTGACAGATGACCCAGGATTCTGCTTCAAGAAGATAGAAGCTCTCAGATGATATATTATTGTGTTTTGTGTTTGTACATAAAAATACCCCAAGGGTGAGCACTTTGTAAAGAGGTTTATTTGTTTTAGTATTTGTTGGCTGAAGGATCCAAACAGCATGATTCTGATGTGCTGGTAAAGGTCCCTTGCCACAGGAGAGCTGAGAAACAGAAAGGAGAAGAGTCATATGTAAAAGAAGATGAAGGAAGTGAATTCCAGGCCTCATTACACAACCTGTTCTGTGAGAACTGTTTAATCTCCAAGGTGATGCCATTGACTTAATTCTCTCTCACTAGGCTCTATCTCTTAAATATTCCATTACATCTTATTACCACTAATGAGGACCAGGTTTCCAGCACATAATTTTGGAGGGAAAACCACATCCAAATTGTAGCAGATGAGAGTTACTTCATCATATCACCATCTATCTAAAATTTTCCGAATAATTGTTTGGTATTTTGCGGCAAGGTTTTGCAGCAAGCTTTCCTCAAAGCTGTACCACTTTTCCTCAGCCTCCGAACTGCTGGGATTGTAGGTGCGTGCCCAGTAGTTTTCAGGTCAGGGATGCTCAGCTTAAAACGGTATCATGTATGTAGTAGGAGCCTGTCAGCTCCCGTCAGCTAGAGGCAGCACAGCCATCTTGGCTACGAAAGCATCTCCACATTAATAACGTGACTACCGAGTGCTTGCTATACAAATGATTTTACACTGCACTGCTTCAAGAATAAAGACAAGGAAAAGTTAACACATTCAGTGAAATTTAAGAACAACATATTTTCAATCTGAAGTTGGTTGAATCTGAAAATATGAGGGTCCACTGTACCTATTTATACTAGTTTGGAGTCTTTTTTTCCTCACTGCGTGTTCATGTTCAGGCTTTAGTCCTTTCTAATGTACTTTTTTTTTTCCACAGTTGATTTCATTAGGTTACACACAGTCTGCAGTACCTGAGTCAGAACTTCCTCTCTTCTCCAGTCTCTTTGATGTGATCTGGTGCACTTCTGTGGTTTCATTTACTGTATGCTTCCCAGAAACTGTTTCTATTTCCAGCTGGGCCTCTTTCTTCTAAGAAGGTTATGAAACCTTTGGGATAGGAATCCTTGTTGAAGGAAGTGTTCCCTGGGAGCTGGCCTTGAGGTTTTATAGCCCAGTCCCAATTCTTGGGCAATCTGCACTTCTTGGTCACAGTGGAACGTATTCTCTCAAACTGTTAGCTAGAATAAACCCTTCCTTCTTAAAATTGCTTCACACAGATAGTTTGTTATAGCAGTGAGAAAAGTAATTAATTTACATGTCCAAGCCAATTCATAGTACTTCCCATAAAATTTATTTTAGTCTACTCTTCCCAGTGTAAGTAAGCAGCCTGAGTCAGAAGCCTTGGCCATTTACTTCTTTTTTTTTTTTTTTTCTTCATCCCCACCCAGTCTGTGTTCATTCCCTCACTAAGTCCTAGTATTTCTGCCTCCTAAATAAATAATGCCTTGCAAATCTGCCTCCTTCATTCCACTGTCACAGGCCAGCATTGATGGCCTCCTCCAGTTCTCTAACTCTCAAATCCATTCTTCACAAGATGGTAGGGATAAAGTCTTAACTCAGATTGTCCTCCTTACTCTCTTGCTTAAAACCATTAAATTATTTCTCATTTCTTATAGAGGGAAATTCAAATTCTTAGTACTGCTAAAAAGCCCTTTATAATCTGGTTCTTGACTACCTTCCGAGCACTGTTTCCCATCGTTCTCTTCATGGCTCATGTTCTCATCATTCAGGATTTGCAGAATCCTTCTAGTATACACGGCTGCTGCTGTTCCACTTCAGGGCTTTGACATAAGCTGATTCCACCACCTGGAATACGCATGCCGTCCCCATTATGTCTCAACATAAAAGTCACTGCTGTACACTTTTGCTGTCTACCTGAGCTCCAACTATTAAGATTAACAGTTGGTGTTTTGGTAAGCTCCGAGCATTTAAAAATAGTTCAGTGTCACTTTCCTCACTTGACCAAAAGTGCTGAGGGCACAGCAGTATAGCACAGGATCTGACAGGAACAAGGTGGCTAATACATGGTTATTGAATGGGGAAATGAGTGAGTGAGTAAGGGAAGAAACTACAGCACAGTGCAGAGTGTCACCACATTCCTGACTCCACATGTTTGAGAGTCCTAGTGGGTTCCCTAGAAAAGGCCTCCTTCCCCTGTCAGATTTTACCTCTTCTTATTGTTGCATTTTTACTTCTTGTCCTTTCTCTGTCCGGCAGAAGCTTGTACAGGAACCATCTGCTTTAGAGCTTTTGTTTTTTTAAAGGCAGTCTCATTCTCCTAACTTAAAAAAGACAATATTTAAGTCTGTTCTGGCACAGTATCCAGATAATGTATGAACAAAGCAAAAACATTTACTATTTCCAGAAATAAACCTCTTATCTCTGATTTTGTTGTTGTAGTTGCTGTTTGTTTGTTTGTTTCCATTTCTGCCTTTGTTTAAAGCATCTCTCAGAAGGGCAGCATTTATATTGTTTTATTTTGGGTTGAAGTAGTTTTGTTTTGATGGGGGATTGCATTTAGGACCTCACACATGCTAGACAAATACTGTGCTACTCAGCTAATCTCCAGGTCCTTTTCAACTTTTATTTTGTGAGTAGACCTTGCTAAGCGGCATAAGCTACCCTTGAACCCTTGTAGCCTAGGCAGGTCTTGACTGTGTTATCACCCTGCCCCTGCCTCAAGGAATTGGGATTAGAGACCAGTATCATGCCCAGCAGAAGACAATCAGTTTTAATCACAATGTTTTAACAAATATATTCAAAAGAAGTGTATTTTAAAAACTGCCCTTAACTTTGTGCCTAGGAAACGAGCTGCCTGCAAATCAGTGAATGGCTCCCATAAGTACAAGGGCAATTGCAAAGATGTGAAGCCTCCAGACCTATGGATCCATCATGAAAGACTAGAGTTGAAGCCTATTGACAAGTCTCCAGATCCAAACCCTGTCATGACTGATACTCCAATCCCTCGAAACTCTCAAGATATTACACCAGTTGACAATTCCATGGATAGCAATATCCATCAAAGGCGGAATTCATACAGAGGTACCATTTCCCCTTTGTAAGGTTGCCTGAATTTGATAATTTGGTTAAGAGATTAGTTTTAAAGAAATGTGTATCTTGGGATTTTTTTTTTCCAGTATTTGATGAACATAGAAAGGGAGAGATTGTGTATCATTTAGGAGTAGCCTTCTAGATCTTTTTAAGTGTCTCATCAGGCTTCAGTCAAGCATTTGAGCCCCCTAATTCATGCATATACATTGGACTATGTCCTTTGCATTGAACTCAGCTATCACATGGAGTTGAAAACCTTCTACACACACTTCATTGAAGTACAGTGTGAACCATCATGTCTTCCTCATTGAATCTCAGCAGGAATTCCCATGATGCTGTACATGTAAATGCCTTGCCCTGGTGCATTGTTTGTGAAGTCTAAACCCTCCAGTAGAATTTGCTCCTGTTGAGGCTGCTCAGAGGCCTAAGGCATACCCTTGCTGCTAACCTCCATGCTTTCTATCTAGGGCATGAGTCAGAGGACAGCATGTCTACACTGGCTGGAAGGAGGGGAATGAGACCAAAAATGATGATGCCCTTTGACTCTCAGCCACCGCAGCGTAAGTAAAAGCTTCTCTTTCCCGAAGTACTAGCAGTCTTCATGTCACGGTGGGAAATATCTCTGAGCAGTCTGTTTAACTTCTCTTGATTCCAAGAAAAAGGACCAACTGCCAATATTGTGCAGCTTTATAAGAAGAAATACCAAAGCGTTACTGTATTTCATAATAAATGTTAATCTTGAGCTAGAGAAATGGCTCAGTGTTTAAGAATACTGGCTACTCTTCCAGAAGATACAGGTTCAATTCCTAGCACCATCATGCTGTCTCACAACTATCTGTAACTCCAGTTTCTGGGGAACCTGACACCGCTTCTGGCCTCCACAGACAGCAGCCGTATCCATGTTGCACAGAAATACCAGAACATCCATATACAGAAAAATAAAAATTAAATATTTTTGAGAGTAACATTTTTTTAAGTTATAAATAAATTCAAAAGCCAACTTCCCAGCTAGCAGTGTGGCTCTAGAGATGCTTGACTGCAGGCCTAAGAACCTCAGTTAGCCCTTTATTCATGAAGTATACTTTTCTCCTTTAAACAACCTCAGCAATACAAATACCAAGAGCACGATCCATGAAAGAAAAAGGTGTGTTGGTTAGACGTCACTAAAACAAAATACTGTCTATGTAAAAGTAGTAAAAGAACAGAAGGCATGCCACAGAGAGAAAACACTTAAAAAACAAACCTGACAAGGGAAGGAGAGGAGAACCTCCCCTATCAGTGGACTTGGGGAAGGGCATGGGAGGAGATGAGGAAGGGAAGGTAGGATTGGCAGTCAGTCAGACCCTGTCTCCACAGGGGGAAAGGCAGTGAGAGAGCCATTATTTTCAAACTGCTGTGTCCTTTCCCTTGCTTCTGTCTGAAGATAGGAAGGCCTTTTAGACCAGCTGCTAGCGTGGGTCTGCAGTTGAGAGGGCGCTTCGCTGCGTCTCTGCAACAAGTGAGAGATTAAATAGCTTCGGATGTTCTACACGGAATTTGTGCCATGGAATCCTGTTTGGAAAATCTCTCATCCACACTTCTGATGGAACCTCCAAGCGTGCACATTGTCTCCCCTCGCTCACACATGCCTCACAGTGTATGCTCAAAGAAGACACTATTTTTTTTTATTTATTTATTTTTTTATTTATTACCTTTTAAGAAGACGATAATCTGAATGTTCTAAGATGTTCCTGCCAGAACTGGCTTATTTCTAAGACTTAGAAAATTGAACTCTTTCTAAATTTATTAAATATGTCAAGGAAAATAGATACAATTCCAGTTGAAATGATTTTCTCTTTCTTTTTTTGGTCGGGTGGGTGGGTGATTGGTTGGTTGGTCTTGGTTTTGATGAGAAAGAAATGTCTATGAATATAGAGTATTATGAAATTTTTGCCCAAACAATTGGGTAGTTGATACAGTCTTTCATTCAAGAATCTGAAACCAGGTATCTGTATACATTGAGAGCTTTGAGAAATCCTTTTTGAAACCTACATACCAGCCCTTTTTTTTACAAGTTTGAATTCCTTGAGCTCTGGGTCCTGGAATGAAGTTGGAGCTGTGCACCTGACATCCACACACTTAGGTCTAGGCAGAGCTAGATGGGCTTGCTGGCATCAGGATGAGGTGAACCTAAGTTCAGATTTAGGTAACTTCATCCTACACTAAAACATTCACTACTTATTTATTTATTTATCCATCTTTTTATTTATTTATTTGTAACCACTTGAAATAGCTTTTAAAAGAAAACAAAATCTATTTTGTTTTCTCCTGTTGTTGTTTTTTGTTTTTTTGTTTTTGTTTTCCTTCATCATATGTACTTCATAGGTCAAGCTCAATTTTACTCCTTCACCCCAACCTAAATTTTAGAAAATACTAATTTTGAAGCATCTCACTTTGAAAACTGCTTCTCTTGCCCCAAGGGAGATCTTGATCTAAGACTAACTGATCACCCTTCTTGGCCAGCTTTCCTAGTTATTTATTCCTGTGGAGCTGCTAGAGCTTTGACCCCTGAAAGCAGCTGGAGAAGAAAGGCATCTATTTCATGGTCTGGGGGTTCTCTTCCCAGAGTGATGTTGATATCCCCACAAAGATCTGTGGAGATTCTACACAAAAGAAGATATTTTGATAGGTTCCAAAGAGCCGATTTAGTTTCATTATGAAAGTTTTATGAAAATGCTGCTTTAAACCGGAGTTGTGGGGGTTAACCCCTGTGTCCCTCATCTGCCCTACCTGCATGTTTGCCTAGTAGGGCAGTGTACAGGTTGTTACCTTGATCATAAACGATGTTCTTCAACTGCTCTAAGGAGTACCTAAGAAAATTGTATTTCCTGACTCTGGGTGTCTTGTTTTTTTCATGTTTATATCTCAGGCTAAAACAGGAAGCTTATTAAAGAGGTTTCATAGGAAGTTACATGTGGAAGCTATCTAGAACTTTGTATTCTTTACTTAAATTGAATCCTTAGTCAGGAAAAAGAAGCTGGGAAATTTCTATTCATAGCATAAAATGCTAATGGGTGTGGCTGAGCTCCCAGGCAGAACACAGTAATAAATGATGCTGTACTACTATAATTCATACTTTTATTACTAGATTGGAGTATGAGGGCTAAAAGATGTTTATTTATATTTCTTTCAAGATATCAAAACTGAACAAATAGCTACGTGCTTATTAATACCCATTAATTGAAAATATCTCAAAGTAGTCTAATGTCCCTTGGCAGGGACATACTAATGTCTTTTTAGCAGGATAGAAAAAATAATAGACGCAATATTTGATTATGGATTTGTGACACATTTAAATAGGCATTATAATATTCTTGTGATTAATGTTTATAATAGAATTCAGAAATGCAGATAAATCAAAGAAAAATACTCCCTTAATCCTGACTGCTGTTCTCTGAAAAATTACCACTGTTAACAGAATATATCCCACAGACTTTCTTGTTATGTATAGCGATAGAATATGCTCAGAAGTGTGTTCGTTTGTTAAGCCAGGTATAAAATTGATGGCTGTTTGTCCAGCCACTTGCCACTAAAAAGCCAGAGTAAAGATTGGGTGAACGGGAGGTGGAAGGGCTGGCTTCCGCATGTCTGTGCACACGTGTTAAGCATCTCTCTGTCTTGTGTTCGTTCACAGCTGTGATTAGTGCCCATCCCATCCATTCTCTCGATAACCCTCACCATCATTTCCACTCCAGCAGCCTCGCTTCTCCAGCCCGCAGTCATCTCTACCACCCAAGCAGCCCATGGCCCATTGGCACATCCATGTCCCTTTCAGACAGGGCCAATTCCACAGGTGAGAGATGAGTCTCAAGGCCAGATGTTGAAAGCATTCCAAGAGTTGGCAAGTGGATGGGGAAGGACTTGCCCTATTTCAAAATTTTTAGTGTTACTTGTTTATCATAACATTTCTATGATGGATTCAAATTTCTTTCTGTAAAATCTACTGCACTTTTCTCCCTGTGTTTAAGAATTTCGTGCAAGGTGTCATTTAGTAAAAAGCAGCAACAACTTGAATTGCATAAGCTTCTTCCAATAAGCCTCGCACCTTAACTTTGTCACCTTTTCCAACCTCCTTTTTTTTTTTTTTAATTCTACAGTTTGAAAGAGAAGTGTATTCAGAGTGGCTTTTAGAAACCAGGAGTTGCCTCAGTCACTCTAATGTTGGGGATGTATGTAGGCCAGTCATTATGTGAAATTACTGCCCTGTGGACCAAAGTAAGGACAGCATCCAAAAAGCAGCAGGGCCACCTTAGGGACTGGGAGACATCTCTAAACTGCAGTAAGGTGGTGCCACGGTCTTCAGTGTGTCTGAAATGATCTGCCAGACGAATGCGCCCTCATTTGGAAATCATAGCTTCACCAGACAGCCTTAAGGAGAGAAGAATGAAGATAAGAGAGCCAAAGAATAGACTGTTTATGCCCATTGGCTACAAATTAATTTCAGTCTTGTAGATTTAGCTATAAATCCAGGTAACGTCTTACATATACCATCAATGATTTTTCATAATTTGAAATTTGCCTATTAATAGTTATTATTGGAAAAAAAACTAAATGTTGAGGTTCTGAGAAAAAAGGAAAATTCTAGTGAGCTCCATTTTGTTGTTGTTTGTGTTTGTTTGTTTTACAAGACAGAGTTTCTCTGTGAGCCTTGGCTGTCCTGGACTTGCTTTGTGGAGTAGGCTGGTCTCAAGTTTTCATCAGTATTGATCAGTCATTAATATGCCCAGAATACCAAATGAAAGTCAAAGCTTCAAGGGATGTCTAAAGGTTTGTTTAATAGCTCTTAGTGCTTCACACTGTTAGTGCTGTTACCTACTTGAACCCACACCTAAATTTGGCCTTCATACTATCTCCTTCCAAATTTAGGTTTCAGAACTACATTTAGGAATAGATAAATTCCAGCCAGCTGCATGGGAGCCAAAGTTTGTCTTACAGATACAATCTCTTAGAACAGTGAATGTTAGAATGCAACTTTCTAATCCAGTCTTGTTCTCAGGAAGATTAGTTTTATGTCTCACCACACTTACCATTTTGAAGGCTACAAGATCCAGCCCACACAATCCTCACCTAAGGAACTGTGAGTATATGGCAGGTTCTCTAGTCTACCCCTCTCCTCCTTTGTCCTGGACTGGGAACAGCATAGGGAGTTGAGAAGAGACTAGCAGAGTTCCCGCTGAGCTCTCATCTAAGCGGCCTGGTATTGGTAGAATTCTCTTCTTTATCTGCTGGGACAGAAAGGGAGGAAAGGGAGAGGGAACATTACTAATGCCATCCTTGCCTTGATGCCCAGAGAAATAGTGACATACTCATTAGAGATCTATTTGAAAAATAGAGCCAGTAGCTAGACGTTATCCAAATTCTCCTGCTCTGTATTTCCCCAAGCCCTTATGTTGTTTGAGCTTAGCCTGCTGTTTTCATAACCTCAGGTGTGCAGAACTGGCGCCTGCCCAAGTAGTCTCTACTCTGAGAGCATTTACCACAGCTTGCCATGGGAAAAGCACTTTCTGTCCGACCATTGTGAACATTGTGTATTTTAAACAACTCTGAAAAGTAAGGCACTAGACCCAGTACCAAAGCAGAAAGTTTAGTGCGAGCCTAGTGGTCTAGTTAGAGCCTAGTGTAGAGTGTTGAGGAGCATCTCCTTGGAGAACACAGTGTTCTGCTACCCTCCAGAGTACACAGAGCAACCTTAGTCTGTGGCAGTGGCTAGGGCTTTGACACATGCAGCAACTGAGTATTCCTTTCTCCCTCTCCTCCTATCCTCTGTAAAAGACAATCCCCTTGAACACAGAGCCGGCCTGCCATATTAGCTATTGCCTGGTGACACGGTCAGGGCTTACACCCCTTCTCTCACAGCCCCTCATTTCCCTTCCTAGCCAGCTTCTGGCTGGGCCTGGGTCACAGACAGTGACCAGCAGCTCCCAGCCACAGTTGTAGCAGACGTGAGCAAGCTGAGAAGTGGCACCCAGCCTGGACTCGAGAGGGCAAGAAGTGTGTGAACCTGGCGAGGTTGCCGTGGCCCAGTCGGGGTGGGGTGGGGCAGCAGGTGTGCACGCACCTTGTCCGTGGGACCCGAGGCCTTTAAACACATGGTCTGTCCTGTCTCCTGACAGCCCCAGGGGACAGACTGATGGCTTTTTCACTAAGGCAGGGAAGCAGGTGAAATTCTGCAAGCGGCTTACATGTCGCTCTTAAAGCTGAGAACTCACAAAAGTTAGAACCCTTCAGGCTGCCTGCTGTAGCCCGTTGCTCAAGCTGGGCTCCCTGCCTCCTTCCTGGGTGAGATGGTGGTCCATCCTGTTCACACTGTGTGAAAATCACCCAGTCCCTGGTACTGCTGCTTCTGCTTGGCAATGGGAGACAAGTGGCACCAGGTGGAAAAAGGCAGGAAATATGTAGGGCTTCAGAACCTGAGCCTGAGAATCCGAGCAGGGATTTAAACTTGGGCCTGTCTATGGGTGACCTGCTTAGCCTCCCAGATTACTCGGAGAAATAAATAGAATAATACTCAGTGGTCTACAAAAAGAACCTCTGTTTACAGGCACTGTGTTCAAATGCTCTTTATATACATCTTATTTAATGGATTTTGTGTTTGTCTCCATGTGTTATAGATGAAGAAAGTAATACTCGGAGATTCGGTGACTTTGCCAGATTCACTCATGTAGCACATGTAGTTTTCTTAAAGTAGGTAGAGGACCGGCTGACCCCAGGGCTGCTACTTTTCCTGCCCTACTGTGCTGTCTTCAGGATACTTCTTCCTCTTTGTACTTTGTGTTCTTGTTCTCACACCTCGTGTTTTATGCCTCTGGGTAAAAACAGCATTCATGTGACAGTCTCCAGCTGTGTGCAGACCCCTAGGCAATTGTGAGACTTTATTGTCATGAGGCCATTCACATTGATGATGGCGGCATAGTACATGAGCACTGGCCTCGCCTGCAGGTACCGCCAAGCCTCGCTGACAGGGCCAGTTCCTGGTGCGTATTATCCAGCCGTCATTACTAGACATGGTTGTCTCTGAAAGGCCAGTTTCTGAGACTACCAATCAGTGAGTGAAGTTTGCTAGTCTTAGGAACCTTCATAAGAACTCCATAACAAGTACTTTAAATTTATAAACTTAACAACTACCTAAAGTAAGTGGGGAAAAAAAAAAAGTTGAAAACAACTGGTTGAAACAAGGTTGTTTTGGGATTCTTAGATTAGTCCCTCCATTCTTAGCCTTGGCAGTGACCCTGATCCATGTGTCTTTGGACCAGCATTAATCTCCTCAAGTGCTTATTGAACAGGCTTAGGGAACCCCTAGAAGTAGGCAAAACTGCATGTTTTAATAGTAAGGAAATGCTAACATTTAGGCTTTCCTGTTATAGAATCTGTTCGAAATACCCCCAGCACGGATACCATGCCAGCTTCTTCGTCTCAGACGTGCTGCACTGATCATCAAGATCCTGAAGGTGCTACTAGTTCCTCTTACTTGGCTAGCTCCCAGGAGGAAGACTCAGGCCAGAGCCTTCCCACAGCCCATGTCCGCCCTTCCCACCCACTGAAGAGTTTTGCTGTGCCAGCAATCCCGCCCCCGGGACCTCCTGTGTATGATCCTGCACTGCCAAGCACACCTTTACTGTCCCAGCAAGGTGAGTGTGGAGAGTAGCACGGCTGAGGGATGTTTTGGTTCCGGTTTGGGATAGAAGTCTCTCCTCCCATCCCCACCCCCACCCCCCTTTTCTGAGACAAGAGTTTCTCTGTGTGGTCCTGGCCGGCCTGGAACTTGCTCTGTAGACCAGGCTAGCCTCTGCCTCCCAGGTGCTAGGATCAAAGATGTATGCCACCACTGCTCAGCCCACCATCCCTTTTTTAGGAAGAACAAAGCAAATATCCAATAAGATTTTCCTAGCAACTTAGAGAAACTGTGTGTTGTTGTACCCTTTTGGGGGCATTCATACAAGCCACAGCATAATGTAATAGTGAACAGGGACTGAGCTTGTGGACTGTGTTTTCTGTGTAGAATCCTTACATTAAAATCTGGTGACAGGTTTGGACAACAAAGCTGGTCTGTCTAGGCCCCTGGAATCGCCTCACACTAAAGACACTACAGGCTAAAGAGGGGCCTGGGAGGCTGGGACTCCCAAGATAGGGCATCTCGTTGGTTTTCCTTCACTGCTCAGCAGCAGCCATTGCTTAGTATGCTTTGTTTCAGAATAAGGCTGTGGTTCTCAAGTTCCTTAGTCTCAAAGCCTCCTCATGCCTTAAAAACCATAGAGATCAGTGCTAGTCCAAAGACACATGGATCAAGACTACTACCAAGACCAAGAATGGAGGGACTAATCTAAGAATTCCAAAGCAATTTTGTTTCTACATATGGAGTATGTCAATATATATTAAGGATTAAAAATGAGACATTTCCTAGAATTAATCCATTTAAAAGATAAATAACACTTTTTTGATGAACTGTTATCATTTCTCTTATTCCTTATAAGTGTCTGATTTGATAGAAAACAGCTACATTCTCCTATCTGCCCTTGCGTTCAGTCTACTGTAATAGATTGTATTGGTTGTTAAAAATCTGCCCTCACAGACACATAATTGGCAAACGGGAGTGTGCCTTTTATGAACCTTCCTTTTTGGAAAAAAGATACTTCTGAGCTCAGTGTCTAAGAGGGTTCCCCAATAATAGGAACAGGGACAGTCTCTGACATGAACTCATGGGCTGACTCTTTGATCACCTCCCCCTAAGGGGGGTGCAGCCTTACCAGGCCACAGAGGAAGACAAAGAAGCCAGTCCTGATGAGACCTGATAGACTAGGGTCAAATGGAAAGGAGGACCTCCCCTATCATTGGACTGGGGGAGGGGCTTCGAAGAAGAAGAGGGAGGGAGGGTAGGATTGGGAGGGGATGGGAGAGGGAGCTACAGCTGGGATACAAAGTGAATAAACTATAATTAATAAAAAACAATTTTAAAAAAGTCAAAAAAAAGCGGGGGGGGAACTTCTCTATTGCTCAGATTGATCAAGAATTCTTACTCCTGTCTCAGAGTTGAGATTTCAGCCATATGTCACCAAGCCCAGTCAAGTATTCTTTTCTGACACGATGGGAAACCTCAACAAGTTGTAGATTCTTAAAAGATTTTTTGATGTGAATCTATACCTATCCATGGACTCCACACACTTTCTACGAGGTTGCATTGATCTAGCTTGTGCTTTGGATGTGTAATTGGAAATACATTGGACATTTGGAAAATTTTTGGTTTACTAATAAAATCCTCCAAATATTCACACATTCATTGTATATAGGAAGCTTTTCCAGTCAGATGACAAACAAGTTTTCAAAATGGTTATTTTCATGGAAAACTTTGATTTTAACATTGGCAGTATCCATCATATTTTCCTTATGTTCATAGCTCACTTGTTTCAATTTCTAGAAAATATCTGAGTGACCCATTTGTCAGTCGTCTCTGAAGTTTCGTTATATGCTGGAACCTCAGCTCTCAGTCTGTCATAGTGCCCTTCTTGAACAGTTGTCCATATGTGGTTTACAGCAGGGACACTCGCATTTGCTTACACACACCATTTAAAAGGCATGTAATTGAGAACTAAGATTTAATAAAACATAATTTTTACTGCTTCGTTAAGGGTAATAAACTGGCGTTTTAAAATATGAGAGCATGCCCTGGATAAGTTCACAGTTTATTGCTCTGCCTTTCTTGCTAAGGCTCTAACAGTTTTCCCATGTTGCTGTATACCCTCAATACAAGTAAGACACAGCAAAAAGTCAAATGCTACCTTAATTGTCACAATAAATGAGCTTTGATTTCAGGTGTTCTGTGACGAGTCTGTGGGCCACCATACTTTGAAAACCACTGGGTGAAGTTTTCTAGAGACAGTGGGATGTTTTCTGTGTCTCTTGGATGCTCTGTTGCCTTCCTCCTTCCATCTTTCTCCAATAACTTTTCAGAGCAGGATCCCTGTCTGGGAATGTATGCATCCCTCACATTGAGACAGCATTCAGTCTGCTGGCAGACTACTGAGGTCTAGAGGGTACAACATTAGCCACAACCTAAAACTTCCCTTTGCCCTTCAGCTCTGAACCATCACATCCACTCAGTGAAAACAGCCTCCATCGGGACTTTAGGAAGGAGCCGGCCTCCTATGCCAGTGGTTGTTCCCAGTGCCCCTGAAGTACAGGAGACCACCAGGATGCTGGAAGACTCTGAGAGTGTAAGTTCATGGGGCCCTCAGCTTAGTCAGGATGTCCCAAGGGGTCCACTTGCATGCTATTGGCTAGCTGTACTTTTGTGTGGACTCAGGTCTTTGCCACCCACAGGTGTAAAGCAGAGTGACTTGCTCACTGAGCAGGTGGAGATGCTCCTGAAGCATTTCCACATACTGTGGGAATGTGCTGTGGGTTTGGTTTGATTTCAGACCTACTCTGGTAAGTTTTAAAGTGCCTTATCATCCTGTCATAGTTAGTCATACACATCCTCCCTCTCATTTCCGTGCCTTCAGGTTGATCCCTTCTTCCTGAGCTCCACTCTGCCTTTTCTGAGGAGGATGCTGGAAGAGGAAGTGCCTAAGATTGTTTTCAAATCCTAATAAACAAGTCTGCCTTTCCAGATACAGGGCTCTCTAAGGAGAAAGCTTAAACTTAGAGGCTGCAGAGCACAGAAACTGTATTGCTCTGACACAGATCTAGATAAGATCTGGAAGCAACAGGACCTCTGCCTTATAAGGTTATCGTGGGCTGAGGAGTGTGTACGTTGGGCAAAAGGCATTGGGAATTGTCAAGAAATGCTGTCTTTCTTAATGGCCTTGAGTACATCCTGCTGCTTTTGGCTTTGTGGAGCCACCCTAGTTTCAGACCAGCTTCCCAGGGCAGCTTTGGCCAGGCCACTTGGTACTCTGGGCTGTCCTTCCTGGACAGCTCTTCAGATCGTTCCCAGAGTTCTCCATCATTCCCATGGTGTTCTCCCTTCTGTAGAGTTATGAACCAGATGAGCTGACCAAAGAGATGGCCCACCTGGAAGGACTAATGAAGGACTTAAATGCCATCACAACAGCTTGATGACCTTCACCTGGACATGACTCCAAGCCTGAGTCTAGAAGTCTTGGAACTTAACCTTGAAAACAAGGAATTGTACAGAGTCCGAGAGGACAGCACTTGAGAGCAGGAGCCAGTAGGCCGTCCAGTGCCTCCGTGTGGAGCTGGCTCCAGGGACAGCCACCTTGCCTTCTGGTCAGCCTGGGTGACACTTGTGTTGAGGCAGCTTCCCTTTGCCTGCCGATAGCCTGCAGGACTGGGCACCATGGGCCAAAATTATGTGTCCAGGGAAGAGGCAAGAAGAAGTGCAACCTGCCTTTCACTTTGTGGCCAGTGGCTGGGTCTTTGCGCTGCAACTGCATCACATTTATGGAGTGTGGACATTGGCGTTTGTGTACAATTGTGTGTCCTATTTCATTTTACTTTAACACACACACACTATCAGAAGCCAAGGAAGCCCGGGGTGTTCTCCACAAGCAGTTGACACCTGGCTGCTGGTTCCGGTGGCTTAGAAAGTCACTGACAGTGCGGTTGTTTGACACTGTCGACAGGGTTGGCTTGTTTTGGGTTTTGTTTTTATTTTTTAATTCTAAGACATTGCATCCTCTACCAGCTGTTAATCCATCACTTTGAGGGGGGTGGGAAATGTTGCATTGCTGTTTGTAAGCTTTTTTATTATTTTTTTATTATAATTATTAAAGGCCTGACTTTCTCTTCTCATCACTGTGAGATTACAGATCTATTTGAATGAAATGTAACATTGAAAAGACTTGTTTGTTGCTTTCTGTGCAGATTCAGTATTTGGGGTGGGGTCGGGGATTGGGAATAGGAAATGGAGGGCTGCTGAGGCCCTGTGAATGTTTCTGTCATTGTACTTTGTTCCAGAAGCCTGCAGAGAATGGAAGCAGCATCTTCAGTGTCCTTACCTGGCATGTCCATCTTCGTGTCACTGCATAGCAACTGGAGTTTTGTTTGGATGAGCTTATGAGTTCTCATATGATGGTGGTTTGGATGATTTAGCTGCTCCGGTATCTTGGTCACGTCCTTTTTGGAGTGTCCACACTGAGGTTCCCAGCAATGTGTTTCTAATTGCTTGAGTGATGCCAAGTAGAACCAGAGCCTGCCTCAGCTGCTCTGAGAAGTTAGAACGCACAGGGCAGGGACCCCCTTAGTGCCACTATCACTGGTTCTCTTTGGAAGGTTAAAAGCTAAGGAAGGAGCTTGTTTTCCTATTCCAAACAGGATATCTGCTTCTCTGGTCCAGGCCTCAGCCAGGCAGCTCTCATTTCCACATTGCAGAGGCTTTCCTCAAAGGCACCAACTAGGATGAAGCAAGATGGTACGGTGCCCAGGAGGCTTTCCCACATGTTTCTGAACAGAATTCTACAAGGAGCAGAGGACAGAGATAGTGGAAAGAAGGTTAGTGGAAGCAGTTGGCTTCACCTATACCAGCAGCATACCAGCAGCTTAGCCAAACCCACTTAGAATGAGGTAGCAGTAGATTCCAGGTGTGCTGAGGACTCGGCCACACACTGCAGCCTTTGCCTTTGCAGAGTGTTAGAGGTGAGACGCTGAGGTGTGTATTTGTTTGGCTTTTTATGTTAATATATAATGAAAAGTATAAGACTAACCCTCAGGCATCTTCTTCCCCAACAAATCCCTGGGAGACAGTATAGAGAGTAAATCAGGCTTCGGCTCTTCAGCCAGTACCAATGGCTACGCCAGCCTATCTGCCCTTGAACATAGGTTTGTTTTACCCTTTTTGGGTCTTACCCTTTTTACTTTTCAACAAGATGGGCTCTTTGTATGATGAGGGGCGGGGGCAGTGAAAAATGCAATGCTCTAACTCCTGCTGCTCTTCTAGCTGTTCGTAGGACAGTACCAGGCAGGGCTCTGGGACGACCAGCGTGCTTTGGCTGCCCTCCAAAAAGCAGCCAGAGCATTCCGGCCACCTGGAGGCTAGACTCCTCAGAAACTGTCTAGCCTTTGCTCAGAGCATGCTAAGTATTTAGGGAGTTCCTTCCCATAAACCCCAACACTTCGGTTACCTCAGGGCCTTGGTACCTGGATACTGCCACAGATTTGCAATGGGATAGGGGAGGGATGTATTTTTAAATAAAGTAACTTAAAAGTTGGGGGATTTTTTTAAATTCAGAAAATGCAAAGCTATTCTGTATTACACCATTTCACAATTTAATATGTGTCTTATATTTTCCTGTTGTTCTGGAAACTAAACCATTGTGTGTCTTGTTGTGTCCTAGTTGAGCTATAGCTCAGCAGCTTCCTTCGGGAGGGTGTGGAACAAATGTGTTTGTTGCCTTGTTGCCTGCTCGGGGGCCGGAGGACTGCTGGAACTGGGTTCTGTACACACTTGTTTGGCCTTTTCTGTAGTTGATGCTGTAAAACTCTATGGCTTTTTAAAAACAATTACATGTTTTTATTTAGTATTGGAAGTCCAATACACTTTTTTAATCCAATCAAACTGTGGTCTGGTCAAAAAGTTATTTCCCTTAAAACTTCGGGGGCTCCTGTTTGCATTGTCTAGTGACTGCCCTGAGGTGCTCAGAGCTATAAGGACAGAAGTTAGGATAGCAGGGGTAGCAGGTAACCCAAGAAGTGTCTGACTGCCAGCCCCAAAGATGTGTCTTGTTCCTGTCCTCTTCCCGCTGTTGCTGCCGTGAGGGGACTGGGAAGCCTGAGGAAAGGCAAATGGCACCTGGCAACAAAGCCACCCTGAGTTATACAGCACCGTGCTGAGCTGGTTTCCCTATACCAGAGAAGCCGAGCACTGTAAGATCACTCAGTGTTCCCGGCCTGGAATAGTGCTGACCCCAGCAGCCACAGGCCCCCTGCCATCTGTTACCTTGTGACAGAGCTGGGGCCAGATAAAGAGTGTAGTGCCCCTCCACCCGGCGTCCATCCGCTCTGCTGCCGGCCTCCTTAGAAACCTAGAGCCCCATCGCCATCACTGGTGCTGGACTGGCCTCAGGATAAAGTCTGAGAGCCCAGGGCTCCACCATAGCCCTAGGTCCAGACAGACTAGCCTGTACCAAATGCACTGCTCCGCCTTGGGAAAGCTGCTCTTGAGATTGCATCCCTTTCCAGCCACAGAGATCACTGGAGCTATCCCTTCTGCAGCCCTAGATGGCACTCTTGGCATATTTTCCAGTGATGGCTCTGTGAATGTGCAGGCATGTGGTCTCAACAGTCTCAACATGGACAAGAATTTCTCACTGCTCTCTGCCTCAGGCCAGATGCAGTTTCTGACAACAGCAGATGCCTCTTTTGGATGAGCAGACAAATATCCCTGAAGATAAGGTTTGGGGCCTGCTGGGAGGCTTCTCCCATAGCCCCTCCCTATCTTGCAGGGACCCCAAATTGGTTCTTAGAGATGTTGTACTTGGGCCCTCACACTTGTGTCCCTTTGGAGTCCTGGAGTGTGCTTAAAAGAGAGCTGTCTGCCCTATTACAGAGTCCTAAAAACGTATGCTGGTGCCACAACAACTAGCTTGGTGCTGAGAACGAAAATGAAATTGCCGTCAAGGCTGGCTCCAAACTGAACAACGTGGACAAGGCTCCGAAAGAACAAACAAGCAAACAAAAACAGCCTCTTCTCGTCCCTCCCTGCCAGGGATAGGTTGCACCATCTGGAAAGACTAGAGAGCATCAAGTAAGCCACCGAATGGTTAGCTATGGCCATGCAAATGAGCAAGGAGCCAAGAGGAGCCACTCCTGACCACACAGAAGATCCTAACAAGTGTCATGCTCATAACCTAGTGTTTCTAGCTATCAATGAAAAGAAATACTGGGATACTGGGAGAAGTATGAGATGTTAATTGAAGGGAATTGTTGCAGTTCATTCTGCTGCTATAATAAAAACTGACCAAAAGCAACTTAGGGGAGGAAATGGTATGCTGGGCTTACAATCCTAATCACAGTCCAACATGGGAGAAATTGAAGCCGTCCTACTTGCTGTTTCACAGCATTATCTCCAAGCAAGGAACTTGCATTACCTCAAAAGGAGTAAAGAAGCATGAGAGGCGCCTCCTGCGGGCTGCCTCCCAGGGCAGCTTATGCTCGGCTGGTTTCTTACACAGTTCAAGATGGCCTATGTCATAGCCTTCCTACATCAGCTTCTACAGCAATCTCCCATAGACCTGCCCACCGGCCCGTCTGATCTAGGCAGTTCCTCCTCTGTGGAAGCTTCCTCTTGGATGCCTCTAGGCCGTGTCAAGTTGACAGTTAAAATCAACAAGAACATAAATTAATACCTCAGCCCCTTCATGTTCTGTAATATTGGAATAAAATACTATTTAAATCTATCATTATCCGTAAGTGTAGCAGATAGTGCCCTTTACCCAACCTTCATTCATTCATTTGGGAAATGAAAGATCTAGGGCTGAGCAGTTGCCGCATTTCAGGGAAAGAATAATTTTAATTTCCCTTAATTATGGGTAGAGTGGGCCTGGAAACCTGTACCTTTAAGAAAATTGGAGGAGGTGTTTCCAAGGGGAAATCAAGGAAAAATGGTTTGATGCATCTGAAAGAACTTCTTAAAGTGAGGGGATCTGCAGCATGCCTGAATGCTAGTTGACCTTGTGTGAAGTAAATAGGTCCCTTCCCACTCTCAGCTGCTCTGGGCACAAGACACTGAAATAGGATCCTCTAGATGATGAGGAGACAAGCTTCAAAGAGCTCGGCATGGTGTGGGTGACCCACAATGGAATGGGATCTGGAAGCAAGACTTAAGGGTGTAAAGCTAAGAAATCCATAATATCATGGGGGAGGGAAGCTCAAGACCTTATGTTGTCAGCACTGTTGGGCCCCAGCTGGCAGTGTCCAGGCCCTAAAAGATCCTGGACCATCGCACACATGCTCGGGGTTATGTAGCAGAGCTCCGTTACCTAGTTGCTAGGTGTTTGCCCCCTGTGAGGGCCTTTCCCAGATGGGAGTGTGGAAACAACGTTAAGGCCTCTGCACCATAGCTGAGCTCGTTGCTCCGCCTGCTTCTGTCAACCCTCCTTCTCAAGTGTGTCCCAGAGTGCTACTTCTTTGCTGAGCAGTCCAGTCTCCGTGGGAAATCTGACCAGGACCTACAGCAGGCCAGTATCTTTTCTAACAAGTTCTGTCTCCCTTGCTCAACATCATGCAGTTGCCTGCAGAACAATTCCGCATAGCTCACCTGGCCTCTTCCCTTCCCTTTCCCTGCTTGGCCTGGCAACAGAGCAGCCCACCTCCACACAGTAAGCCTTGTGTGCAGCTCCTGCATGGTTTCTTTTTTCTCTTTTTCTCCTCCACCTCACCACTGCCCCTCTATCAGTAGATGTGTGTTCATCTTTAAAGACCCCACCTAACCCCTGATCATTTTTTTTGTGTTTCTTCCAGTACTTAACGACCTCCTTAAGGAAAGAACTGTAGGTGTTTGGGTTCTCCACCCTAGTACCTAATACACTGTAGGTTTTTACTAAATGAGTTTCCCTTTGAGAAAGATAAGACCTGAAGTCAGAGAGCTAATGCATCATGAGCCCGCGCTGGGGGAATCTGATAAAGCCCAAGCTCTTCTTGCAAGGGAGCATATCGTTAGGAAGGCTCTGCTGAGTCTGAGATGTCAGGATGCGGAGGTAGAGGCGCTCAGCTGCCCACGTCAGAGCTCCTAGGCATCCCATGCTCCCATGGGATGCTTCCACAAGGAGACGGCTCTATCCTACCACTGGGACAAATGCAGGCCAGTGCAGAGGCTGAGGCAGTCAGCAACACTAACTGGAGAGAGAAGCTGGTGCTGTCCGCCCACAGAGCATTTTCTGAAACGCTCAGGGACACGAGGCAGGACCCAGATGAGCCTGCAGGTGGCATATCAGATTGGGGGTCATCCTAGTGAGTTAAGGATAAAGTGGGTACCTTTCATAAACTCAAAAACAGGTCTTGGGTGAGGATATGGCTCAGTGAGTAAAGTGCTTACTATGTAATCATGGGGATCCAAGTTCAAATCCCCAAAACCCATATAAAACTAGACAGAGTAGCACAGGTTTGTAATTGCAAAACTTCTGTGAGACAGAGATAGGTAGACAGAGATGAGAGAAAGAGACAGGAGATTCCCCAAAAATTCATGATTCAGCTAGCCTGGCATATACAGCAGCAAAGTACAAAGAGACCCTGCCTAACAAGGAGGAAGGGGAGAACCCCTCAAGTTCTCCAGTCTCCATGCTCCTCCTGTACTCACACCAGCACACACAGACGCACAAAAATCTGGCTGAGACATCTAAGTGGTGTACAGCTTTCTGAAAGAGGAGAGGAGAGCTGGGATTCTTGAAGACAATGATAGAGCAGGCTCCCACGGACAGAGTTGTCTGCGGTGGTAGGTAGGAGGAACCGCCTGTGAACATTGTAGACTAACAGAAGAAAAGCCAAGGAGATGTGGAGTGGGCAGGTAATAGGAAAAAAGGAATCTTTTGGGTCTGTAAAAATGGGGTTTCCTCACTCAAAGCTCCAGGAATTACACACTCTTTCCAGACACTCCTGGAGCCTTCGGTGCCTGAGAATGCAACATGAGTTAGACATCTGCTGCTGACTTGCTCCAGGCCTGCAGGAGGGCACAGACACAGCACAACTGCTACCACCCAGCATGGAAAACGCTGAGACCTGAGCAACGGGCTGGCAAAGGACGGCATTTCCAGCCCCGAGAGGGAGCTTGGGGGCCATGAGGCAGGTGAAGAGAACGGTGCAGATCCACTCACGAGGGACAGCTTCTTTCAGTATCTTTGGACCAGATCTAAAAGAAAACAGTATCAGGTAACCGGATAAATCACAACACAAATGCTTTTACATGATTTTTTTAAAGAGAGTAAGGGATGATCCTAATGAAGGAAGAGCGAATGAAGCCTAATGTACAATTGTCTGCTGCTGTAAATTTCTCTCTTACCGTTGTTTTTGCTGCATCCCATGTTTGGCAGGGTGTCTGTCTCTGTGGGCGTGTGTGTTTGTGTGTGTGTGTGTGTGTGTGTGTGTGAGAGAGAGAGAGAGAGAGAGTCATTCTCTTGTCATCAGAGACTATTCTTTATCTGATTCCATCTCTTCAATCTATACAGACCTGTGGTCTAACATATGGCCTGTCTTGGAGCACGATCCATATACAATCCTGGGTGCTGTTGGAGAAAGTGTCTGAGCGGCACCTGCTAGGTATAGTTGGTTTGAATTGTCCAGATCTTCTACTTACTCTCATATAGTCCAGGCTGTCCTTAAACTTCTGATCCTCCTGTCCTTCTCTCCCAGGTGCTGGGACACAGTTGTGAGCCACCATGTCTAGCTTTGAATCTACTTTCAAGCTAATCTTGAGTTTATCTGTTCTGTCCAGCTCTGAAAGTAGAGTACTAGCTTGGCAGTTTTTACTGTTGTCTTGTCTACCTCTTTCAGGCTTACGTCCTGCATTTGAGGGGTATGTGTTTTTATAAATGTCACATTTTTATTGATTAAGCCCTTTTCTCTTCTTAAGATGTCCTTTGTCTTTAGCAGTCATTCTGTATTAAGTCTGCTTCAGTATTAGAATAACAGTTTGGTCTTCTCTTGGCCATTGTTTACCTGGTATATCTTGCACATTCTTTTATCTTCAACCTAGTGGCATATTTGAAGATGTCATATATCTCTTGTAGACAGTGGACAGATCGATCATGGGTTTTAATCCTTTCTGCAAGTCTTTTGCTTTTGATTTGAGAGTTTAATTTATCTACATGTCATGCAGTTACTCAACAGTAGGAGTGACAGCTGGTTATTTCCTGTTTGGTTTCTCTGTGTCTTACTTTTTTAAAATTATTTCATTACTCAAGAAAATAAAAAGGTAAACCACAAGCTCATAGAAAATAATCCCCAAACAACTATTTTATCAAGTATACATGGTGAGTATTTTAGTTATGATCTAATAATAAGGAAATGGAAGGCTTGATAGAAACAACTGTGTAAAAATTTGAATAGTCATTTTACCACAGAACACATATGGGTGGAAAATAGATAGCTAACAAGCATCCTTAGTCCCTGAGGAAATGCAAATTAAAAGCAGAGTTAACGTTACATAGAGCGGTAGTGACATTGCAGCTGGCAACCGCAAGTGTAAGGATATGAAGTGACTGAAAAGCTTGTGTAACTGCTGAGAGAAATGCAAGCAGTCCTTCCACTGTGGAAAATAAAATTACAAATATAATAATCAAATGACTCAGGAGAGCCATTCCTGGGAATTTAAAATCAGTGAAGACTTATATTCATCTTGAAATCATTAGAAGAATAAATTTTTAAGCTTCTCACCACAAAAATATGATATATGAAGTAATACATGTTAATTAGCTCAACTGAGCCATTTCAATAAGTACGTATTTCAAAGTATCATGTGTATGATAAATACATGTAATTTGTGTTTGTCAGTTTAATGTTTTAAAAATCCCCATTCATAGACTTGAACACAAATATTCATAGAAGCTTTATTATTTATAGCCAAAAATGGAAACAGTTCCGTTGTTCATTGATGGTTGAATGAATAAACAAATCGTGACCAAGCCATACAGTAAAGTCCAGTGCAACATCCCACCGGCAGAGCTCAAAGGCATCAGGCTAAATGAAGGACAGCAGGCAGGTATAGACTAAGTGCTCTGTGAGTCCCTCCCATGAAATTTCAGAAGCAGCCAAACTTCAGGGATATAATAAGAGCCGCTGGGAATCAAGTAGGAGGAAGAAACTGAAGGGGGATGGGAGAGAATCATGGAAGCATTCTATATTCTAATTGTTGAGGTGGTTGTAAGACCTCATTGAACTAAACACTTAAATTTGGTGAATTTTACTACATATGTATTATACCTCAATAAGAAACACAGATAAAATTAGCAATAAGAATGAAAGCATGAGAAGGTAGGAACAAATCCAATGAAGTGTAAAACCTTGATGAAGACAATTATAAAACAATTTTAAAAGAACAGGGCAGGGTGTTAATGACTGGCACGCTAGTGAGAGTTAGCTATCAACTTGACACAGGTAGCCCAGAGCCACCCGGCAGAGTCTTAATGGAAAATTGCACAGATCAGGTTGTTCTGTGTTCATGTCTGTGGGAGACTGCCTTGATTGTTAATGTAGGAAGATGCAGCCCAACTTGGGTGGCACCATTCCCTGAGCAGTATAAAAGGAGAAAACAAGCTAACAGTAAGCAGTAAGTCAGGATCAATGTGTCTGTTTATTCTCTCTCTGCTCTTGACTGTGGATGTGACACTTTAAGTTCCTACCTTGACTCCTTGGAGTAATGAACTATAAACTGGAACTGTATGGCCAACAAGCCCTTTCTCCCCTAAGCTGAGGTATTTTATCACCACAACACAAAGTGACACCTGGAAAATGTTCTAGGCGTCCCCAGTCTACATAAACAGCCTCTTTTGTAGTTGTGTGGTAGCCCTGAGACAATGGGATATAGAAGAAGGTAAATGGACAACATATGTCAGAGTATGAGAGGCTGTTAAGCAAAGAAGGCACTAAGGAAATTTCCAGAATTTGAAATGTTTGCACTGATAAACTTGAACTAGATTTTAATACATAAAGCATCTGTGCATCAGAACAGATGAAAGGAAAGGGAGGGAAGGGGGAGGGACAAAAGGGAGAGGGAGGGAAGGTGAGAGAGAGAGAGAGCACTTACACAAAGCAAACCAGGAAGAAGATATTAGTGACACAGTTAATGAAGGACTTATTTTGTTTTCCTAATAGAACGTGTATAAAAGTCCTACAAATCACCAAAAGACAAATGACAATAGAAAATGGAGCAAAACAACATGGATTCATATTTCTCAGACGTAGAAACATAAATGGCAAATTAGTATACGAACAAAGACCCATCTTACTGGTAATTAGAGATTTGCTCATTAAAACACAATTAATAGCACTAGGCTGGGGAAAGTAAGAGGCCTGACGACTCCGGCTCTTGGCAAGAATGTGGAGCGAGAATAACTCATACCCTGCAGGTGGGAGTGTAAACTGTTTGAACTGCTTAAAACAGGTTGGCATTATCTTATAAAAAGAAGAGTAATTTGCCCATGAGTCAGCTGTCCCACTGCTGGATATGGTGCCTAGAGATGGCCCACCGGGAGCTGTTGTAGCGGCAGTGTCTGCAAGCATGGGAGCTAGAACTCTTTCCCATCTCCAGACTGGAGTCCTATGTAGGTGAGATAAAGAGGAAGCCACAGGTTCTCTGCATCCACAGCTCCCCACAGTGATAATATCAAATGTAAAATGGATTAGCGTGTGCAGCATGGTGTCATTTGTGTAACAAACATTTTAAAACCATAGATCTCTTGAGTGAAATAGAAGGATAAAGGAGTGTGACCTTCCCCATTCCAGCAAACAAAAAGACATTTCTTGTTGTGACAGGGGCTTGTTGTCCAGGCTGGCCTGCCGCTGGTTACATAGCTGTGGCTGGCCTTGACCTCCTGGTCCTCTTGCCTCCACTTCCTGAATACTACGGTTAAAGGCATTTACCCCCATACCTGGTCTTATGCAGTTCTGAGGATTGAATCAAGATTTACGCATGCTAGGCAAGTACTCTGCAAAACTGAGTGACATCTCCAACCCTATAGATCATTACTGTAGAGAATGTTAAACAGTAACAAAACGAACAAACACAGGTTTTTATCCATACAGAAACTCTAAACAAAATCCTTCACCAAGCAGCTACTTTTAATTCTACCCTTCAACCTTGGCATGCAACCAAATGCATTGTACCAAGACCCCATTTCTGTAGTAAAAGGGAGAGAAATCTAGGTCTCAGATAAGTGGTTTTGCCTGGGGAAGCAGGGCCACAGATGCCTTCAAAGGTGAACGTTGTGTTCTATTTCTTAAACTAGGTGATTGGTAAATGGCTAGTGTTGTTAATATCCTCATATGGAATGTGCCTTCTGCCTGTCTGAAATATTCCACCTTCAAGTGAAAGAGAATTAAAGAAGCAAAGTCAGCAGGGGCAGGGGCCAGCAGGGGCAGGGGCCAGCAGGGGCAGGGGCTAGCAGGAACAAGCTCTGAGCTTCACTAGGAGCCATGGACAGCAGAAAATAGAAGAGCCTGCTCCATAGAAGCAGGCTGAAGACCCAGCCAAGGCTCAGGGAAGTTGCATGGGCTGAGATGAAGTGTGGGAGGCTTTTGTCTGCAGAAGGAGAAAGGCCGGGGCCTGGGTGGTTGCACCCTAGAAGGCATATGGAGTGACAAGACAGGGAACCAAGACTGGCCCAGCAGCACCAACCTTTGGAAAGAAGAACTCTTATAGCTGAGTCTAGGTTGAGTAGGGAGAGTGGGAGCCCCAAATCTGGGGAGAACCTGACCAGTGGGGTCTGACACTGAGGAAAATAGCAAGACCAGGAATGGACATCAGCCCTGTATTCTCTAGTGTGGACCTAGAGGACTGGGGAGGAGAAGTAGAAGCCACATTGCTCGGGGGAGAGGTGACTCCCAGGGTAGGAAGTGAGGCCAGAGAGTTGACCGCCCTTAGGAAGTTCTGCTGAAGAAAGCAATGCATAGCACCTGGGATGAGATGCACCTTCCATTCTAAGTCCGTTCAAATTTTCTTTTGAACTAGGCCTGATGCAGAACTGTAGTAGTCTCAGCTACTCAAGAGAAGGCTAAGGCAAGAGGATCAGCCGTTCAAGGCTTGCCTGGCCTACAGACTGAATTCAAGGCTAGCCTGGGTAACTCAGCAAGACCCCGTCTCAGCAAGCAGCCCAGGGGTAGAGCACTTGCCTGGCTTATAAGAGGCCCTAGGTTTGGTCCCCAGAAACGTTCTCTCTCTCTCTCTCACCATTTGAATTTTCTAGTCAAGTTCAGTGCCACTGAGGCACTTGGGCCTTCCCACCTTTCTGATAGCCAGCAGAAGAGCGCCTGTCCCGTGGGCTGCAGCCTGTGGGGGAGGTGCCATCTCCAGACTGGGGAGGGAGGAGTATTTCATCTTTGACTATCTAGAGTTGTTAGCCAAGGAAAACAAACCAACTGCCATTTACACTGTGGCTTTTTTAATTCTAAACAGACCAGCACTCTATAATATAAGTGCCTGCTGAGGACCAAGGCCCAAGTCTCCCGCTGAGTATACAGCCAGCTTCCTTCACTTTGGCTGATGGGCACCCACCCCTTTCTCGTGGCTCACTGTCATTGAGGCTTTTCTGGCTTTAGAGTTGGTGGGAGAATGAAATGAGACAACAGGAAAGCACCCAGGGCTTAGCATACAGTAGGCACTTACTAATTCCCCCTGTGAAGTCTAGAGAAAAGCCGTTAGCTGGCGTAGCCACCCACTTCAGTTTGCTTAGGACCTGCCTCTAATCCCTCCCCACCCAACTCCACCTACAAAGGCTTCCCCTGGCCCCAGCGGGCACTGTGGGCCACACTAGGCTGCCCCTGGAGTAGCTGAGTTTAGCCCGCCTATGCCATGCCAGTGGGGTCCCTGAGGAAGCACTGCCACCTGGCCACAGGGGGCAGTTGTCATGGGGACGCTGGGCCTGCTGAGCTGTCTGCCTAGCAACAGGCTTCCAGGCCTGTCACCACGGAGACAGCCTAGGCAGGTAGTGATGGGGAGCAACCGGCCAGGTCCTGGCTGTTTCCAGAGGACTTCCCCCTCCTCAGGCAAGCAGGATGATTCCCCCACCAGCTTGGAGCCTGAAGACTGCTCTTCCAACCCCAGACCCCTGCCCCAAATATCAAGGTCCAAGGGCCTGCAGGTACCATCTGTGGCCAAAGCTTAGGTAGAAGGGTAGAATGTGAGACAGAAGTTGGTGCCATGCCACCTCCAGCTCCGGGTCTGCCCCTGGACTGCTGCAGCCCCACACCTGTACTCTGCCCACCGGTGCCTGTGATGCTTCCCCACAACTGCTCACCTCCTGCCCAGCCACCGCCCACTGCTGAGGCTCTGTTTGCAGCAAGAGGGCACACCCCCTGGTCAGCATCTGGCTGGCTGGAGCTCATGTCCTAGCCTCCTCCTTCACAGAGACTGTGGAGCCCCGTCAGAGGCAGGAAGATCGCCACGGGACCCCCACCTTCTCCCCTCACTAGCAGCTCCGGGAATGCCCTCTCACTCTCAAGGACCCGCACAGGCTGTACGCACACAGGCGCACACCTGCTGTAGTCCGGCCCTGCGCCCCCAGCCATCGTCTGCATATGGCTCCACTCCAGGCTTCTGGGTGGGGGCAGGCAGGGGCACACATGTGGGCACGGGCGCGCGAGGGCTGAGTGTCACTGCCCCTCCCTCACGCCCCCTCTGGAGACTCCAGGTTTCCCTGTGAACCTTACCACCCCCATCACTGATCCCAAAACAAGGCGGCATTTGCTGGAATTTTTTTTTTTTATTTAAATAAAATATACAAGACGGTGTATTCAACCGTTTTCTGTTTTAAAAGTGGAAGATTTGAAAATTGCTTGTAGAGGTTTGGGGGTGAAGGTCCTACTGACTGGACCTGGCCTCTCCATAGTCACCAAAGAGTTTGCCAGTTTGTCAGAGCGTTTATAAAATGCATGGATCAGCAGAGAAGAGCGACCAGGCCAGGCCTGATGACAAGGGGACTCTTCCCTCCTTGTACCGCAGACCTCCATCTCACATCCTACGCCTTTAGGATGGACTGCAGGTTTGGTGGAGTCTTGCTAACGCTGAGCTGCCGTCCTTGGGGCAGGGTATAGAACCCAAGTCTGAGGACTGTCTGGGTCTGGAGATGCTTCTCCGGCCCCCGTAGAGATGAGGGCTCCCACGTTTTCCAGGGTCCCGGGCCTTCGCCTCTTCTCTCCTGAATCATCGCATCCCACTCCCTGCAGGCTCCCACAGACGGGCTCCCTGGGGCATCCCAGGGCCAAACCTGCTCATGTCACCATTCTGGCCGGTCACTAGAGACCATGGACACAGTAGAACCAGCCCTCCTCACCACGTGGGCATCCTACCTGCTTAGACCGTAGATAGGGAGGGCTCTGCCTGTGCCTCTACCAGGGCCCTGCTGGAGAAGCTGACCCAGCCTCGGGAGGCATTAGGGATGCTTTCCTATCTCTGGACTCTGCTTCTAGCCGCTCACTGCCTTCAGAGCCAAACCCACACACCAACCTCGCCTGTCATCCAAGGTCCTCCCTGTCCCTGGCCTGTGCCTTCTCCCCCAATAACCCAGTTCCACAACTCCACATCACTGCAGTAACCTCTCCTATCACTCCATCCTCCCTCCTCCACTCACTCTCTCCCACTCTTCCCATATCTCAAGGCCTGGCTCAAGCCCACCACTGGCCATGCACTTTCCTTGGGCCGTGACAAGAGGCCCAGCCACCTCCTGAGTCCTGAGATTTTAAGTCTTGGAGCCCTCAACTAAAGTTCCCAGGGCTCTCGCCGTAGTTCACTGGAGCAATGGGCTGTTTATGAGAAGGGGCGAAGAAACATGATTTATTGAGCACCTACTATGCTGTGTGCCAGGCACTGGGCTGGGCATGTCATGTCTTTTTCTTATCTGGTTCTCACTGGTCATTGTGAGGCAGTTCCAGTTGTTCTTATTTTACTAACGAGGGCATGGAAAGGTCAAATAAGTTGCCCAAGGCCACACAGCTAAGAAGCAGCAGAGCTGGGATCTGAATGGAAGCCTGACTGCCACCAACCTCCATCGCTTCCTTCTGAGCTCTGCCGAGGGACCACAAGCTAGGGCTCTACAGCATACTGCTTTGTGAGGGGAGCAGCACAGGCCTTCGCCTTAGGGAGGTGTTGATCTGCAGCTCAGACCAGACCAGCTCTTCCACTCCTGATTATGTGGTTCTGGAAAAGCGACCCAGCCCTCAGTTTCCTCACCTGTGAAATGGGAAAAATCAAAGTCCCCACCTCCCAGTCTGTAGGTATGTGTAACCAGTGCCTGGCACACAACACTCAATGAGGAGAGGTTCCCCTCAACTCCCATTGCACAGCTGGAGAAACTGAGGCCATGGAGGTGTCGAGTGTGCTTGAAGCCCTGGGGGGTGGAAGGCTCAGCTTGGAGTCTTCCCCTCCATGGGACTAGAGGGTGGGCTAGAGCTGGGCTACAGCCCAGAGATGGGGAAGATGGTCTGTTGCAAGGTTCCAGGGGTCTCCTTCCCTGAGGACTGGGAGAGAGTGTCCCCGAGCCTGCAGTGCCCAGCCCGCGGGCCACAGCAGATTCCTGCATGTAAGGTGACCTGGGTGTCCTGGCAACATGGGCTTAAACTAGACAGCACACGCATGTGCGCACATGGGAGCTGATATCTACACGGCTCTACAGAGCACTACATAGCTATACATAGACACTTCTTACATACATATACATATGCATATACATATCTTGCTACGTTTACAGTAGAAAAGATGCAAGGCTCTCAAGGGCCCGGTGTGTCCCAGGCGCCTGAGACTCCTGGGAACACACCCCAGGGCAGCCCCCAACACAGTGGGCTCCAAGTTCACAGCCAAGGAACTGATGGTAGGTAGCTCTTGCTCTAAAGGACAACAGAATGACAGGTCTGTGCTAGGACCCGGAACACGGGTCACCCCACCCCTGCTCTGCCCCCGTCCCTGTCTGCCTTCCTTTGGCTGTTGCCTTTGGGCTGGCCTGCTTCTCTCCCTCCCTCCCTTCTTCCCTCCCTCCCTCCCTCCCCCTCCCCCCTCCCTCCCTCCCTCCCTCTAGTGCTGAGTATTAAAATAGTCTATAAAAGCAAGTGACCAAAAATCTATAGCTCTAAGAATACCTGGTTATTTGCTGCCGTCTTTTGTTTTTCTGGGGTATGTTTTTTTGTTTAATGGTTATTATTGTTATTGGTATATCTCCTAATCACAGTTAAACCTGAAGGAAGAAAAGAGTGAGAAAAAAAAAAGAAGAGGGAGGGAGGGCCCAGCTCATAGATTAGACGGCAGTTTGGAGCGCACTGGCTCAGACCTAGCCCCAGGTTCCCTCTGGGGTGCAGCAGTCAGAGGGGGCCCTCCAGAAGAGGCGGCTCTTGCCCCAAACAAAGAAAGTGGGGGTGGCAAAGAACCTGAGGATGTCTTCCGAGGCAAAGTGACATGCTGGCCTGGGAGGGCACCATATGGCCTCCCAGGAGGCCCAAGGCCCCCACTGCTCCCACTGCCACCCCCAGCCCTGGGGTAGAGTGGGAAGGCGGCCACCGACTCCCCTGAAGAGTGAGGCGAGGCCCTGCGGAGAGTCTGTGCCCCATCCTGGGGGAGGGCTGGCTGAGAGGCTGAGATGAGCTTCAGGTCCTGTGTGAGGCGGCCAGGGGTGAGAGGTGGCGTGCCCCTGCGCTGTGGGACCTGGGGAGGCGGAGGGCTGGATGCAGGAGGCAGGAGCAAGGAACCATGGGAGCCAGAGGCCCGGGGTGGGGCACTCGGGAAAGTTCTTGGGGGGCCGGGGCTGTGGCCTGGAGGGCTAAGGCCCCCTCGGGGGGTAAAGGCTACAGGAGAGGCACCCCCAGAGGCCCCTGCCATGAAGGACGGCTGTTCAGGCCGTGGGGGGGTCTCTGGTGTACTTGGTGGACCAGCTGCCAGACCTGGGGACAACTCTCCAGGAGGCTGGCCCAGCTGCCCGGGGCTGGAAGATGGTGACCTAGAGGAGGGTGGGGGCGGCAAGAAGTGCTCCAGGAGTCCCAGGCCTCCGCGGGCCCCCGGCACTGGGGGCGGAGGCTGGGCAGCCTGTGGGGAGCGAGCGCCTGGTTGCAAGGGGGTGAGCAGCGGGGAGTCGGAGGATGACAGGGAGCCACCTAGCGCTTTGTGAAAGTGGCTGAACCCAGCTGTGGTGGCCACAGCTGCGGAGGTGGACGGCGTAGGGGCTGGTGGGGAACCGCAGGCCCCTGGAGGCGGGGAAGAGCTACAGGAGGGCAAGAGAGGGCTCAGTCCAGGAGGAGCAGAGAATCCAGCCAGTTGCTGGATGTGGAAGGAGGAGGAAGATGGCGTGTCCACCTGTGACGGGCTGCTGGCTGGTGAAGCAGAGCCCAGCGCCGAAGGGATCAAGGACTGCAGCCTCCTTGGGTGCCTTGGTGTCTGTCCAGCCCCGAGGTTGCCCAGCCCAGGTCCTGGAGGGGGCCGGAAGATGGCGGCGGGCAGGCGAGGGTGGTGTGTGAGAGCTATGGCCACTGATGTTGTAGCAGCAGCAGCCTGGAGAGGTGCCTGGATCAGCGGGGTCCATATGACAGGCGTGGGGGTTGGGGTGGCCGAGGCAGCAGCCTGGACGCGGTGCGCACAGTGGGCCATCTCACGGTCATGCCTGACGATCTGCTGGATGATCTCATTCTCCTGGTAGTTGAAGACGCCTGAGTTGAGGTCGTGCTGCACCTTGTGGAGGAGGATGGAGTTCTTCTTGCCTGAGCCATAAAAAAAGAGCGGACACTCAGGCCACGCCCGAGAAAGGCTCACGAGTGACCACGCACTCACTTCCCTGCCCTCCCGCCCGCCCGTCCTGCCCCTCACCTATCCGGTCCAGGCGGTCCAGCGCAACAGTCTCGAAGGCCCTCCGCATCATGGGATACTCCTCCAGCACCTCATTGAAGTTGTCCACGCTCAGTGAGTAGAGGCGGCAGTAGGTATCTGCCCTCACGCTAGCTGTGCGCCGGCCCCGGGTCAGCAAGCAGATCTCTGTGGGCACAGCAGGACTCAGGGTCAGTTCAGGCCATCCAGCGCCGCACAATGCTAACCTTGGCCCCCACTGCTTGGTACAATAACCTCACAAGGCTGCCTGCTAGGTTGTAGCAATAATGGGTACCAGCTCCAACCCCACCAAATGGGTGCCAAGCTATTTCTATCTCTGGGGACAACCACCCTCCAATGGACAGAATCCCTGTGCCCACCCCATTCCTGGCTGAAATCCCCATCGTGAGGTGATCTGGTACTTACAGGTGGGGCTTTGGAAGGTGATTCATAGAAGAAGCTGGGGGTGGGAGGACAGGCCAGATGGCTCTGAAGTACCGCGCTTTTGGCTAAGTCTGATGACGTGAGTTGGATACCCAGGACAGGACCCACATGGCAGGAGAGACTTGACTAACCAAGTTGTCCCCTAACCTCTACACGGGCGCCACAGTGTGTGAGAGTGGGTGGGTGCGGCTGGGCGCATACAGGCACATGCATGCACACACATGTAGCAGAAGAGGCCACAGAAGCAACACACGTGTTCTCTCTGCCACCTGGCACAGCAAGAAGGCAGTCGTCTTCCCCTGAGAGAGCCCTAACCGGAGCCCCCCCTGCTTGCACCTGCTCTGTGAGCCCCACCTGCAGAGTTGGTGGTTTAGAAGCCTCCAGTCTTACCTACTTTACCATAGCAGACCTCACAGACGGACACCCCTAACGGGGCTCAGTCACCCTCTTCCAGGCTGTGCCCTGAAGGGCCCTCCATGCCTCTGATCTTGAGTATGCCCCTAGCTTAGCTCCTGGTCACTCCCATTCTCCTGGGGGTCCGGCTGTCTCACCTCCAAAATAGGAGCCGTCAGCCAGCTTGGTCTCCTTGTTGCCCTTGGTGAGCACACTGACCACACCGTGCTGGATGAAATACATCTTCTTGCCAATGGTCCCTTCGCGGATGATGTAATCCCCGGGCTGGAAGACCTCAAAACGCAACTTGGTCAACATGGATGTCACAAAGTTGGGGTCTGCGTTGGCAAACAGTGGCATGGAGGCCACCAGCTTTCGGCAGTTAAAGTTGATGATCTCCTGCTCCGCAGACAGCGCGGGGGGGGGGGGGGGGCACAGAAAGGAGCAGGTCAGGGAACTGTGTGCCGGCAAGGCCTAGCACCCGCCCCTGCTCGGGCTGCCCGAGGCTCACCTCTCGCAGCGGCTCACTCAGCTCCCCCAGGATGCTTTCCTCGTCGAACATTTTCCCCTGGTAGCGGTGTTCATAGTAGTCGTGGATGCGCTGCCGGGTGTCAGGCGGGAGCTTGTGGAAGGACATGTACTGCTCCACCTGCTTGTACTGAGATGGGGGAGACAGCAGTCACCTCCAGGCACCCCAGGCTGGTCACTAGAGGCACACGCCCACCCTGGGGCTCCCTCAGCCAACTTCTGCTCAACATAATGTAGGCACACTGCACCCAAAATGACAGTCCTGACTCCGTGATGGAGGGCAGCGGAGAGAGGAAGCCTTCATCAGGTGAAGGAGGCCCTCACCATGCTCAGAGCTATCAAGATGAGTGACACCGGGGACTGTCCACAGCCCAGGTTCAGGGCTAGTGACCAAGGGAGGGACCAAGGTTCCTCCAAACATGCTGGAGCTGAGTCACCAACTCTGGAAGAGAAAGTGCCCGCTCCTGCCAGGAGCGACAAGAGACCCCACAACAGGACGGCCTGCAGTGAGGCAGAAGCTCAGAGGGTAGAAGTGAGGACCCCTGACCCTTTGCAAACTCTGGAGCTACAACCTCAGTGGGGGCCTTGAGTCTTTTTTTTTTTATTTGGTTTGCTTTGCTTTTGCTTTTTCCAGACAGGGTTTCTCTGTGTAGTCCTGGCTGTCCCAGAACTCACTTTGTAAACCAGGCTGGCCTCGAACACGTCGTTCCACCTGCCTCTGCCTCTCAAGCGCTGCGACTAAACAGCAGCTCCAGTTGAGAGGAGACGCAGGACCGTCACGGCGGTAGCCTCCTGGCCAGCCACTGCGACAGAGGGAGCCTGCACATTTGGAGCTGTGTTTAGAGAACTGCCTCTCAGCAAACAGATGGAGGAACACCAGGCAGTAGTGAGCCGGCTACTGGAGTAGTCTAGGGGAGGGGTGGGGGCGGCGGCAGGGAAGTAAGGCAACCGAGCCGGATTCTTAGGTAAATCAGGAAGACTCAACCAAGAATAACATCGGGGAAATTCTCGAAGTCACACGCAGCTTTGCTCTAGTCATGGTGTACACAAAGGCCTGCCGTGCATTCCACAGGCAGAGCCCTAACCCTTCAGACCGAGCCTCAGGCAGGCCTGGCCTGAGTCCTGTCCTCTAGGACATGAGTCCTAGTCTCTCTTCCCCACCCTGCTTTCTGCTAACCCAGAACATTGCTTCCTCCTACCTCCCCCACACCACTGCACGTGCGCCCCATGACCACTGGCCTGGAATTCTCTCCCACTCTCCTTCTGCCTTCTCAAAGCAAGCTGCCGTGCCCCCTCCTGGCCTAAAGGCTCTGCTGGGCTTTCCCCTTACCATCCCAGGACCTGACCCTCCCTGCCTGCAGGCTGCCAGCCCCCCCTCCAGGGGACAAGCAGCCAAGGCAAACAAGCAGCTAATGAGTCAATGGGGCCTAGGGTCCCCTGGGTGCCAAACACTGGACGACGGAGTTGGGTCCTGCCGGTGAGGAGTCCTCGCCTGGACAGGGAAGACAGACCGCCCCTATTTAGCCGCATGTGGTTAGTGACAGGAGGCAAAGTGGAGTAGAAGAAAGGGTGCTTTGGAGTCACATGATAGCCTGGAGCTCAGGGGTCTCAGAAGGTCACGTTCAAGATAAGATGTGGAGACAGCAGAGGAAAGTGTCCTGTTCCTAGAGCCTTCTCTCGACCCAAGGCAGGAGCACCCACAGAAACCAAGAGCATGCGACCAGCATGAACTCAGTTCAACATCAGCCAGATTGTGGCCCTTGAGTGCAGGGTGAAAAGACCTGTCTAGGAGCGCATCTGCATCTTAGGAGCAATGGGAAGCCTTGAAGACTTACACGAGGAGGAATTCTGTCTCTTTCACACATACATATGAATGAATGTGTACACACACAGATGAGGAGCTGGCGTATTACTGTGATATACAGGCTTTCCTGGCCTCATATAGGCTGCCCACCAGCTCCCTGTGAGGCTGAGGATAGCCTTGGAACTTCTGATCCTCTTGCTTTCACCTCCCAAGGGCTGGAGTTGCAGGCACGTACCACCAGGCCCAGTTAATATGGTGCAAGGATCAAATCCAGGTCTTCATGCATGCTAGGCAAGAACTCTACCAACTGAGCTACATACCCAGCCCAGTCTGAAATAGCTTCCTGAGTACTGGAGTTACAGCAGTATGCCACCATACCTAGCAAAGGAGTACAGATGAGTAGCTCCTTAGTTCATGAATATCGACTAACTTATTCTGTGTGAATACAGTGCTAAGTGGCTTACATTATTCCTCACAGACCCCAGGATCCTGTTCTGCACAGAGAGAAGTGACAGGACCACTCAGAAGTGTCAGAGGAGACACTCAGGGAGCCAGGCTGCCTAAACCCAGGCCATAGTTCTCAGTCACTACAATCAAAATGTGGCTATAGGGACCCAGAGAAGGCAGCGAAGCAGGGCTTTAACGTGACCACCAGACAGTGTTATCAAACTAGCTAGGGTCTGAGCTGCTGGAATCTGTCAGAGTGGAGGTTAGGTGTGGCAGGAGGAGGAAGACTGCCCTGATTTTCTACGTGAGGAGGGTAGGTGGTCCATGGGCTACCCAGGCAACACTGGAGCTGAGAACGAGCGGGGCTGGTGGTGCCACAGAGCACGAGAGGGCGGTGTGGCAGGACACAATGCCCCGGATACACTTAGGGTCCTATGGTGACTCATGACAAGAGGAGCTGGGGGAGGCCAGCAGGGAGGGCCAGAGATGTGCAGTCCTAGAAACAGTGTGAGAAGCCAAGGAGTGGGAGCTCTAGCTGATCCTGAGAGCCTGGCAAGCAAGGCTTGAAGACCTCACTAGACTTAGCAACAGTGAGGGTACCAGTTCCTCCAAGTAAAGAGACAGCTTCCCCTCCCCCAACTACAGCAGAGAGGAAGGAAGGCTGGGTTCAGAACAGACAGTTTTAAGTCAGGGCTTGACAAGAGAAGACTGTCCATCACAGTACTGATGGTTGTGGGCCTGGGCACCCATTTGCTGGCCATGTGTGCTTCCTCTTGCACAGGTCCAAGGAGCAGCTCCTCCTGAGGAAGCCCTCGGTGGACACAACGCTCAACCTACCTTCTCCTGGTACTGGCGTCGGGAGGAGTCCAGGGATTGGATGAGAGCGGTGGCATGGCCGATGAACATGGCATAGCAGGTGGCACCCACGATCATGCTGAGCATGGTGAGCCAGACGTCAGACATGCCTAGGGGTGCCTGCCGTCCATACCCAATGCACAGCATGTGGCTCATGGCCTTGAAGAGGGCGTAGGAATACTGCTTCCCCCAGGAGTTATTCTGCAGACAGAGCACAGGAGGACAAGTGGATGGGGACAAGGAGAGCAGGCCTGGGACAGGAGCAGAGAAGACCCTTTTTGCTGGCACCTAGAAGGTGCCCTGACAACCTTCAGGCACAGGGCTGCCCAGCATTGCCACTGGCTGAAGGCCTTCCGTGATGAGCAGGGAAGCTGGTCCTGACAACTCATGGCGACACTGAACAAAACCTAGACCTTCCTATTACAGTGGGTTGGGGATCACAAGGAAGGTCCATGGGGGGGGGGGGTGAGCCAGCTGGCCCCAGAATGACCTCAGGGGCAGGGGAGAAGGAGGCTACATTCTCCTGGCTGGGGAGCATATGGCCCCAGGCTGAGCCACCCTGCTATCTTTCCCCTCACCAAGTAACCCCATCTCCTATCCCCAAACAGCTGCCAAATGAAGCCTGTTTCCCCACTGACCTCAATTATAAATGCTTCCCCTAGGGGGATGGCTCTGCGGGAGAGGACACCACAGCCCTCTTTTTGGATGAGCAGCAATTGGAGCCTCCTGTGGCTCTCAGAGCCCTGCCCTCACCTACCCAGGCAGACACTCCTGAGTACACAGTGCATGTGTGGGCTGGGAGGAGGGAAACAGGGAGGGAGGCTCTCGGCTATTCCCATCTCCAAAGCCAGTCAGTGTCTCAAGGAAGGCTCCTTGTCTCAGGGGGCTCAGAAAGGCCATCTCTTGAACTTAGTGCATGTGTGGGCCTGTGACTTGACACACATAGAAGAAATCTCCCCATAAGGGGGATACCAGTTGAACTTCACCCCTGGCCCCTTCCCCAGTGTCTCCACTCACAGCCAAGGTGGGAACAGTGTAAAACCCGCAGAGCCTGTGCCTAGAGCCCTAATCATTTCGGCAGGCATCTGGCTGTTCAGGCATCTGGAGGATGTCAAACCAAGCCAAATTCAAGCTCACCATCTTGGCTAGAGCTGAGCTCATCTGTGGAGTCTGTGGTTCAGTCCAGACTAGGGTACTGTGGGTAGGGCTGCTCCCCAGGGGTGAAAGAGGCCTGCATCCTGGCCTTGAGGATTAGGGGCAGCCCCCAGCTGTCTCCTGTCAGAGCTTCTGGCCTCACTGCTGAGCCTCTGGGAACAAGGGAAATTCAACCCATATGGTTGATTCACTTACACTTAGTTCATCAAAAGCCTATTTTGTAAAGGCCTGTTTGATGCTGAAGATGCCTTAGGGTCTCTTTCACCTCTTCCTAAGCCAGTTTTTCATCCCTTGGAGCCCTGGCGATTTGCCTTCAGACCACACCACACTGACTAGTAGGAGAGACGGATACACCAGTGCCAGAGAAATTGCCACAGGGAGCTCTTCCTGGGAAACCATCTGTAGCTTGGGGGCTCTATGCTATGAGGTCCGATTCTCTCACCCACTCACAATGCTGGCGAGGGTCACCCCGAAGCCTGCCCACTCTCCATGCTCATCCTGGCTGCTATGTGGGCCTCTTCAGGGAGCTGGGACACTCAGCTGGGCCTCAGACCAGAAAGTAGCTGTGTATGAACATGGAACCTGCTAACAGTGCCCTTGTGGCCTTTGTTTTTCTCAGCTCAGCTTCCAGGCAGCATTGTTAGGGAGACAGGAGCCATCAGCCCAGTTGTGCCACACCATCACAACACAGGGTAGGCCAGGTCTCAGTCTCCTTGGGTAAATCCAGACTATCAAAATGTGCGACTGGATGGAAAAGTTACAAAGTCACAGGCAAAGAGTTCTGCGAATAGCTTCTTTTGAGGGGGAAGGAGAGGGGTTCAAGATAGGGTTTCTCTGTGTAGCCCTGGCTGTCCTGGACTCACTCTGTAGACCAGGCTGGCCTTGAACTCACAGAGATCCTCCTGCCTCTGCCTCCTGAGCGCTGGGACTAAAGGTGTGTGCTACCATACCCGGTTTGTGAATGGCTTCTTGTAGCAGAAGGGGAAGCTCAGTCTGAAAGGATAGAGCTATGTGCCCTTCAGGACTGGGCCAGCATCTCAGGGTCCCTCATTCTCGGACTCCGGAGTCACACAGCCTCTCTACCCATCCCTGCTTCTAGAGGGGAGACTCCTAGCCCAGAGGGAGGCCGTGATGTGTGCTTACCACCATGCCGTTCATGGACACCCAGCAGTCATGGGGGAAGTCCTGCAGCATGGGCACCAGGAACTGTAGGCAGCCATCCCAGTGGCAGAGCAGGAGCATCATGCCGATGAGGTTCACGATGCGCACCACGGCGCTGGCCAGGTCATAGGTCATGTGGAAGATCTGTGGAACCAAGCCATTGCCCAACAAGTGAGTGGTCAGTGTGTGTGCAGGCTGGGGCTGGAAATAATAAGCAAGACCCAGAAGAGACTAGCTGAAGGGGACCATGGCGACCCTCCTGGCATCCATGCAGGATGCCATTCTTCCGTGAGAGGCGCGGCTATCTAGGACAAGAAGTGAGCAGAGAGGCCATCCCATCAGCTTGCTGAGGGCATGTGGATACCAGGGAGAAGCTACCCAGCCTGAAGCATGTTCTGAAGTCAGGTCCCAGACAGAGGTCCTCCCTAAATCTGTTAGTGGGGTGTCAGGGCCCAGCCCTGGGAATGGCAAAGGGGGCAGCATGGGCCCACAAGCTCCACATTCAGATAGATTTGAACCCAGGCCTGGTTCTGATGAAATTCCTAGCTGTGCTTGCTATGTCGAGGAAATCCCCAGACTTCTCTGATCATATTTCCTCGCATGGAAAATGGTGAGAAAAATTTGTGACTGAGTGGTTGTCAAAAGGATTAAATTATACATATGAAGTACTTAGTGCCGAGGAAAGAAGTATTCAATAACTTACAAGCCATCACGAGACAATGTTATTAATAATTGATCTTCATGATGAGTTCATATGCGTTAGCAGTACCGGTGTTTCTTACCCTTGAATCAGTTCTGGCAGAACTCACGCCCCAGGCCACTGCAGCCTGCCCACCTCCATGTGTGGCTCTGTGTGCTAAGCTACGTTATGACAGGGTCTGGCCTCCCCAGTCCCGCCTCTTCTTCCGAAGCAGCCTTACCCTAATGTATGGCAGAGGCTCGAGCCTGCCAGGGATCCCGAAGATCACAAGGAAGTGAGAGGGTGGAGAGAGGCTGGAAGGAGCCAAGAAGCCTGCAGAAGTTCTGGCCTGGCCTCTAGCCTGGGGACTTGGGGCCTCCAGCTGTCTGCCCCTAGTTCCCAACCCTCCATGCCATCCCCAGGAAAATACATTCCTCCTTGATGGGTGGGGGGTCCAAATTACAAGCCTGTAGGTGCCCCTTGAAGACTCAAGCCCACTTCAGAAGGGGAAGCTGGAGTCCGGAGACAAACAAAAGTATTTCAGTTCTCAGTCTGCTATCCCTAAGGCACTGACATCAGAGACAGTGGTCACAGCGGGCAGGACAGCAGCCTCAAGGGTGTAGACTAAGCTGGGTGCCACAGAGGCAAACCTGCCCCTAATGCAGCACAAGGGCCTTCCACAAACCATAGGTCCTCATAGCTGAGCCAGGCTGTCACTGTTAAAGAGCACATGCTCTCTGGTCCCACTTAGAAACTACACTCACAATGCCCCAAGGAGCCAACTTAAAGCTAGACTGTCAGCAAACCCCGCTAGGGGCTGGAGAGATGGTTTAGTCGGCAAAGTGCCTGCCGTGAAAGCATGGGCTCCCTAATCGGATCCCCAGAACCCACATTAAGGAGTTAGGTGTGGGTGTATGCTCTTGTAATCCTGGCCCTGGGACGGCAGAGCAGGAGGATCCCTGGGGCCCATTGGCTAGCCAACCTAGCATACTTGGTGAGGTTCAGGCTAGTGAGAGACCCTGCCTCAATAACAAGGTAAATGACATCAAGGAACTACACCACACACACACACACACACACACACACACACACACACACACGTCTCGAGGGGAGGGAAGGGAAGGGAAAGATAGGGAAGGGAAGGAGGGAAAGAAGGAAGGAAGGGATGAGGGAAGGAAGGAGGGAGGAAAGAAAAGAGACAGAGACAGAGAGAGGAACCGTATCAGAGCATGGGCCAGCTAGCTCCTCTTCCCTGACTGGGCCTAGCAAAGGACTTCAGCCCCTGGCCAAACTCCATTCATGAAACTCTTTAAAAAACAGCCACATGTGAAGCTGTCAAAGGAATGTAGAGGCCCAGGGCAGCTCTCACAGGCTCCAGAAGTCAGCTTTGAGCTGTTCAGAGAGGGAATGCTAGCCTGCTAGCCTCCAAGCTGCCCCTCCGTGCCCACAGGTCGCAAAAGAACTGTAATGAGCCTCCCCAGGCTCTTTCCTGTAGGAGATTTCTTTAGAGTGAGGGTTGGTAGGACTCTTCTTCCCTGAGCTGTACCCTCAGAAGCCAGGCAGCCACCCTGTGTAATCCAGTGCCCAAGAATAACCTCTTCCACATGGGGGGCGGGGAGGAAGCTTGCCCCTGCCCACCCAAGCTAAGAGTTGGTCACACGCAGAAAGGAGACTCAGAGTGGACACGGAATCCCAGCAGTAAAGGAGGCTGAGTGGGGCCCAAAAGGGGGCTCGACAGGCCAGACTGGAGCTAGGCTGCCCTGTCTGGGGCCTGAGGGGGACTGCATAGCATGGCACTCACAGAGGCTGTCACCTGCACAGCTTCCGCCTCCTCCCACCCCCGGCTTGTCAAGGGCAGCACAGCTCTGAGGAAGATTTCCTGGCCGTGGGTTGTTTGAGAGGGGGACCTCTCTACTTACTCCCTGAGTGGAGCCTCACTGTCTGAAGGCCACCCCATGGCCTATCTGTGCTGCCCGCCACAAGAGACCTCCAAAGGACATCCGCACCCAACCTCCACTTGCTTTTCCTTCCACCCCAGAGATGCCCCAGTTTTCTGTTTGTCACGCCCTGGACACATGAATAGACAGGAGTGACAGATTGGCTTGCCTGTCCAGCTGTTTCTGTGCCTATCCGCACACAGACACATCCAAAACCTTTCTTCCCTGACTGCACAGGCAAGCAACACAAACAGGACTGTTAGGCTCGTCGTCCTGTGGAGACATCCCCAACCATGGTATCTACTCACTGCCATCAGGCAGGGACAAGCTGCACACCTGTAAGGGAGCCTCCAGCCCTCCAGGCACTCTCCACCAAGGGGCTCGGTTTGGCTCATCAAGATAAGCACATGTTTTTGTTCTTTCCTTTTCTTTTCTCTCTTTGGTTTTTTTGAGACAAGATTCCTCTGTGTAGCCTTGGCTGTACTAGCCTCGATTTGTAGACCAGGCTGGCCTTGAACTTACAAGGATCCGACTGCCTCTGCCTCCCTGACTGCTGGGATTAAAGGTGTGCGCTACCACGTCTGGCTTTGTTGAATTTTTTTCCTGTTTTTGGTTTTGATTTTGGTTTGAGTGAGAGAACATGAATTTGGGTGAATAGGGAGGTGTGGAGAAGCTAGGGGAGGAACAAGAGTATGATCAAAATATATTCTATAAAACTGTAAGTTTTAAATAATAATTAAAAAAAATAAGCAGTCTGTGTCACTTTTGACTTGAAGCTGTCCCATGACTGCTCTATTTCTGGTCACACATCACCTGCTGACCATCCTGAGCCCCAACTCCTTCCCCAACCCATCTCCTCCACTCTGCCCCTGGCCCCTCACCTCCGGCTACAGTGGCTCCTCTGGATACTTGAAAACCCCAGCCATTTCTTGCTGGGCCACAGGGATTCAGTGTAGCATCTGCCACCCCATCTGCCCTTCTTCTGGCTCGTCATCCCTTGTTTTATTGCTTCCATAGAAAGGCCTCCCATAATGCTATGTGAAGGAGCCTGCTACCCTCCCTTTTGCACTCACCAGCACTCTTTTCTGACTATTTTTCCTGTGGCATTCTCTCTATCTAGAATGAGACTTCGTAACTGGCGTCTAACAACAACAATGTACACACACAACAAAAAACCACGTTCCTCCCCTCTCTGGGTTTATGTCTGTGTTCCTCCGAGTAAAGCACAGGTAGACATGCAAACATCTGTTGGCTGCCTGTTGGCACTCGTGTGTGGCCTACCATACGGAGGCCACAGGAAGCCTCCGGCCCTGCTGCAAAGTGTACGGGACTGTCACATCCCACAATCCCTGATCTTTTTTATGAATTGCTCTGGGCCATGCAGACAGAAGCATCAGAGCTGACCTGCTCGTGCAGCCTCTTCTTTCTGCACCCCTGATCTTTTGCTTATTTTAGGGGGCTGCATGTACCACAGTGCACATGTATGGATATCAGGGGACACACTTCCACCTTGAAGACACACGGTCTTGTTTACTGCTGTTTACACCAGGGTAGCTAGCCTACAAGCTTCCGTGGACTCTTTGCCCCTCAGCTAGCCATAGGAACACTGGGATTACAGGCATGATCTGCAGCCACTGGCTTTATGGGAGTTCTGGGATATGAACTCAGGACCCTAGACTTGCACAGCAACTGCTTTTACCCCAGAGTCATATCCCAACCCAGTTCCCCCATTTATGCAATTAACTTGCTTCTAAGACCTGTCTAGTTTTGCCTTTGTCACAGTCTCGGCAGTTAATATGGCATGGAGCACTTGGTAAGGACTCAGGAACTGGGAAGAACCCAATGACAGAGGTGATGGTGACAATGACAGTGATGGAGCTGGAGGTAAGCAGGTACCAACCAGTATAGACATGGCTGTCAAAAGGGCCATGCAGCCTGGGCAGACACAGCTCACAGGCAGCCTGCTTTGACCTCAGTGGAGAAGAATGATGGTGCTTCTCCTTCCAGGTGGACAGAGAGCCTGGGGTAGCAGTGCATCACTGCAAGTGAAGAAGGTGTGGACGCTGAGGTGGCTGGTGTTGTCATGTCCCGTTGTACATGACTGCCGAGCCGGGTGTAACAGCATGGCCACCTCAGAGCTGCCTGGTAAGGTGGGGCAGGGTAGAGGATGCCCTGATGAATCACAAGGACACTCACACCTTTAACATTGGACAGCACTCAGGATACGTTAAGGAGAAGGCTGGCCATTGCTGAAAGAACCAAGGTTTGCTCGTGTCCCTGCTGTGGGCTGGGACCACACGCCACCTGCCAGTCAGCTGCACAAGGCAAATATTTGCCTTGCCCTTTACATTTCATTAAAATCTCCTATTACAATGTTGGCTCTAACTGGGGGGTTGAGCACCTTTCTTTCTAGGCTGCTGGAGGCTTCACTAGACAGGTGGCCTGGGCAGTTCACTCTGCCTGCTTGGCATTCTGGGAACCTCCACCCACTCTTGCAGTTTTCAGCTTCACTGGTAAAGGAACATGTCTTCCAAGTCCTAGCATACCCCGCAGGGCCTCAGTTTCCTTATCTGTAGAACAGGTCACTGATAACTGAGCTTCTACACCCAAAGCTGTCTTTGGAACCAGGGGGAATAATGGACAAAGATAACACACGGTAGGTTCTCTACATATATTGGTTCCTTTCCTTCCATCTCTTGCCCAGCCCTTCAGCAGAGCTACTTCCCTGACACAGCTCAGCACTGGGGTCAGGCTGCCCCGGAGTTTCCACTAAGGCTTCTTCTTCTTGGGATCTGGTTAAGTTTTCCAGAGATTCTCCTCCCCCCCGCCCCCACCTTGAGAAAATGAACACATCCCTAACCATGTGAAGGGCAAGCCAAGATCCAATAGAGGCCAGTGCATGGGTATCCTGGGTATGGCCCAGCGCTCTGGGCTGAGAGAGCTGTGATGGCATTAGCAGACAGGCAGCCCCAGTGCTCCGGGCCACTTCCCACAGGCACCAACCGTCAGAGTCTGAGAGAGATAGAGACCTGGAGTCCCTCAGAGAAGAGGGGCTCATCAGGCTGTGCAGTTCCTGGGCCTGGCCCTCATCACACCAGTTCAGGTTTCTGGAAGAGAAGAGGCTTCTGGGATGGGTCTCTTGGCATGCTGAAGCCTGCAGCTAGAACATCCGAAGGGAGGGCAACCAGGGTTTCTAACAATAGCCTGCGTGCCTGTGACAATCTCACACCTCAGAGGGAGGGGCGAGGCTGGTTGGAAGAGGCTCTGAGGGAGGCTGCTGACCTACATCGCCAGGGACAGAGGAGGCTTGTGCCCAGCCGAAGCCACTCTGCCCATCCTGCTACCAAGTCTGGGGAAAACTCCAGGGCAACTGGGCCAGCTGGGGGCGCCAGGAGAGGCTGGGAGGTCAGGTGCCTTAAGACTCCACATTTTCACCATGAGGGCCTTGAACAAGCTGACTCCTCAGCCCCACACTGGGGCTCCCTGCTTCAGGGCCTGTTAGTCACAGTCAGGTCCTCAAGTCAGCTAACACCACCTTTACCAAGAAAGACAGCCAGGGCCTGAGCACCTCAGCCTCAGAAAACACCAAAGCCCTCCTGATGACTATGGAAACTGAGGCACTCATAGAAGGAAGTCACATAGGGATCTGAAGATGAGATAGGGCTGGAATTTTTTTTTCCTACATCCCCATCCTGCTCTGCTCTCGAGCTTTTATGTAGGTGAGGGGCTGGAAGGATCTTCCTGATGCCACTGCCTGGCAAGCTGAAGCTGGGAGAAGCCTGGAGGGTAGAGTGGGCCACACAGGACCTCGAAATGGGTTTTCTTGGGTCAGCTGGGAAACCCCAATCCAATCCCAGGTTTGGGCTGGGCTGCCTAGAGGCAGAAACCAGCTCAAAGCAATTTCCTCTCAGAGATAAGGGCGAAAGTGCGGGGGGGGGGGGGGGGGGGGAAGCTGTCCATCTGGCTGCTGGGGATCTCCCTTCCTGCTCACGCAGAGAGAGAGCAGCATTCAGTTCAGGGCCCAGGCTTCACCCCCTGGGCCCTCCTTCTCCCCCAGGGCAAGTCTAGGACTAGAGCCTGCCTAACAAAAGCTGGATAACCTAGAGGGTAGCCAGGCTAGAGTGGCAGTGGGGACAGCAACCCTGAGCTCCTAAAGCCTAGAATGCCAGGACAGTAAGGGGTTTTGCTCTGCCCTGGGCTCAGCTAGCTCAGCCACATGCAACTCTGTCAGCTCCCTAAGCCAGGAGGGAAAACTGACCCCAGGGGTTAGGGGTCCAGTGCCAAAGAAAGAAAGGAGCTGCTACTCTGAGTCTATCTGCAGGCTTGTGGCAGGCAGAAAGGTTAGGGTTTGCTCTGGGTCTTAAGGGGTCACCCAGGTCCTGATTTTCTACAAGGGTGGGTCAGTTCAGCCGCTGCAGAGGTGCTGTCCCTCCACTCCTTAGTCTCGAGCTCAAACTTACACTTCTGTGCAACTGGATGTCCCTTGGGGACTTCCAGTGCTACCATCACACACCAAGGCCCCCATCCCCCATGAACCATCGCTCTTCTCAGAGTCCCTATTTCAAGTGAGTCCACAGGGCCCTGCCCACAACAAAGCACAGGTAAACACTTAGCAAGATGCTTGCAGACCAAATGGAACCCAGGCAGCCATCATGAGTGCAGCCTCCTAACAGGGGAAATGTTACCAGGTCATAGGTCATGGACCAGGAGACAGGGAGCCTGGGCCATAGAGCCTACCTGTGGGGTAGGTGGTCTTCCAATCCTCAGGTTTCTTCACCTGGAAAGTGAGGGTAATAAACCCTACCATTTGTCTTGTTGGCTAGTTCTAAGAAGACTGGTGAGAAGGGACATTTGTTAAATAGCTCTCTGTGACAGGCCTCATTAAAAAAACAAAAACAAAAACAGATATTACTTATTACTTATACTCAATTTTACAGGTAAAAAGAATGAGGGCGAGAGATGCAAGGTGCCGCCAAAGTCTCAGAGCTAAGCAGTGTGTGCTTGGGCTTGAACTCGGGTCTCCAGTGTGTCTAAAACCACACTGCTGGCAACCAAGACAGCCAGCTGGATCCAGCCTCATGTCTGCCATGGGCCGCTCTGTGACCTTGGTGCAGTCATTGTGTCTCTTTGTCAGCAGAAATAATGCAAATTTTTCCAAGCCAAAGAGAATTTCTGCTGCGACTGCTTCTGCCAAGCTGGTGTAGGTGCCTCTTCCACAGCACGCGTGTTCATGACGCCTCTGACCTGAATCTGCCTTGCACCAACCATCAGCTAGGCTGCCGTAGGGGTGGAGGGCAGGGACGTTGGAACCTGATCATGGGGCTTTCAGCCCAGTCAAGCAGGGGTTCTGGAAACCAGGAGGCCAACAGGGAGAGGCGCCTTGGCAAGGAGCTTGCTTAACACAGCCTAATCTACACGCCTCATGCAGCATGACTCTCCCAAACCCAAGCCCCAGCCCGCCCACTGGCTACACTAACAAAATGTGGAGCTGTGGTGGGTACTTTTGATCAGCTTGACACAAGCTGGAGTCATCTGAGAGGAGGAACCTCAGATGAGAAAATGTCCCCTGTAGGCAAGCCTCGGGGCGGCGTTTTCTTGACTGATGATTACCGTGCAAGGACTCAGCCCACAGTGGGCTAGGAGGTGGTCCTGGAATGCCTAAGAGAACAAGCTGGGAGCGTTGCTTCTCTGTGACCTCTCATTCCTTTTCCGCTCCCAGGTTCCTGCCCTGAGCTCCTGCCCCGACTCCCTTCATGATGGACTGTGGGCTCTAAGATGAACCAGACCTCTCCTCCATAAGGTACTTTTGGTCATGCTGTTTGTAACATGACAGAAAGCAAACCAGGACAGTAGCAAATTCAGCTCCAAACGCCCGGCAAAGTCACCTGCAGCTGTGTGTCTTCTCAGCCCTTCTCTCCTGGGGGCCTGTGCTCCCGCTGGGAGTGAGGTGAGGGCCTCCCCGATGTGCGGACCCACCTGAGGCTTTTTAAAGTTTAGTTTCTGTAGCTAGAGCCCTCAGACTCGTGAACTTCCTTACAGTTTTATACACAGAGCTCCAGCGCCCCACAAGCTTTTAGCTTCTACAACCAGCACCTGTGTGGAAGCTGGAACTTGTTTTGGCTGTGGGCACAAGACACAGGAATGCCCTGGACCACATAGACAAGGGAAGGTAACCATTCAAACTCCCTCCCCTGGTTAGGACAAGTTCAGAAGATGGTGTAGCCTGTGCCCAGAGCTCCCCGCGGGGCTTCACTTGCTGTCTCACCTCACATGTCTTCTCATTTGTCCTGGCCCTCCTGCTCTTTTTTCCTTACCATGTCTCCAGAACCACGTTCATGAAAATCCCCATCTCGGAGAACATTCTAAAAGAATCCAATCTAAAATAGCTGCTAACAAAACCTGTATGCCCCTAGCTCCAGATTTCTGTATTTAGTCCAGTAACTCTGTAACATTAGCAACCTGGTCCCATCCCTACGTAGCAGTGTCTCGGGAAGCCCCTTGTGATTGTTACCGACTTAAATGAGATGCAATCTGTAAAGCGCTCTGTACAGAAACACTGGCTACGAAGTCACTAAACTGCTAATATTTGTCCTCTTGGAGCAGGCATGCCCTCTCCAGCAACACAACCCATCCCCAGTTCTCTGAGAGTACCCACTGGCTCTGCTTTCTTGGCAGGGCCCTCGCCCTCTGCAGAGAAGCTCTGTCCAAACGCTCACCTCTTCCCACTGATGGATGTAGCGAATGAGACGGGAAAGCCGCAGGAGCCGCAGGAGGCTGAGGATCTTGGTGAACCGGACAATGCGCAGCGCCCTGGCAGTCTTGTAGACCTCTGAGTCGATGCGCGTCTCCACGATAAGGAAGATGTAGTCCACGGGGATGGAGGAGATGAAATCCACCACAAACCAGCTTTTCAGGTACTTCATCTTAATCCGCTGTGGGTCAAGGATGATTTCTGTGTTGTCCTCTACCACAATCCCCGTGCGGAAGTTGAGGACCAAGTCAATGAGGAAGAACGTGTCCGACACGACGTTGAAGACAATCCAGGGTGTGGTGTTCTCATCCTTGAAGAAGGTGATGCCCACAGGAATGATGATCAGATTCCCCACCATCAGTAACAGCATCGTCAGGTCCCAGTAAAATCTGCCCAGAGAGACACAGGGGTCAGTCACCAGAAACGTGAGGGAGAGCTACAGACTACAGAAAGAGGCTTAGTGGGACAGCACAGAGGGGAGAGACTGGTGATTCTGAGACACTCGGGGAGACAGGCATGCGAGCATCAGGGCCAGTTGTGGGGGTTGCAAACACGGCATGACACAGGCAGACGCTCCTCATTCACCCACAACACCCTCCACCTGTCTTCCCGGAGCTCCCCAGGCTCACATCTTCCCCACCTACCCCGTTCCCCAACCAGAGGCAAGCTGAAACACAACCAAACAATGACCCTTAGGGACAAACAAGAGGCTACTTTATTGACAAAAGAAACTCACATCCTCTTTCCCAGGCTCAGGCCAGACTGCCCCCACATTCCCTAAGGTTTAGCTGTGGCTGAGACAGGCTGTCAACCGCCATGCCACAGAGTGTGACCAGAGAACAGGGGACGGCGTCCAGCGACCCAGCACATACCTGGGAGGCGGAGGCTCTAGCCCCAGCTTGATCTGCCACTTATAGCCTATGTGACATCAAGCAGGCCCAACGCTCCTCATTCTAGGTCTTAGTTTTCTCACTGTGTAGAGTCCTAGAATTGTGACTAACTTCTCTCACACTGGCTCTCCAGTATCCCCTCCCATCAGAAAATGCTTTACCATCTCTACCCAGTTTGCACATTGATATGGGAGCGTTACCAGCCTTCATACACTTCTGCAAAGAACACAGCACATCCACCAGTGAGTTGTGGGTCCAACGCCTGCTTCTGTGGGGTGTTCCTGATCTGGACTCACTCTGCCCAGGCACACACTACTCACTCAAAGACAGCTAGACATACTCACTAGAAGCCACATCCAGGTAGCCCCGTTCATACACACAGCAAGCAAACACATACAGAGCCACCATTCCTTTTCATTTAATCTCCTGGGGAAAGCAAACAAACAAAAATACTGTAGCATAGAGGAGCCACTTACTGCCATGTGGCCCTTCGTATATAAATCTAATAATATACCCAGGCTAGAGGAGTTTCTAAAATTAACAGACTGGGTGCAAAGCGGCTGGGAATGCTGACACCAGCAGGCCTGCCACTCCAGATTTCTACACCCCGCCCCTCCCCAGCTCCAGTTCCCTCAATTACAGACTAAATTCAAGACAGTAATTAACAGGAGAATGTTTGCATTTAGTGGTCTTCATAAAACCAAATTGCATGAGGCAAAACCACCCATTTCCTTACATTCTGACTAATTGTTTCAATCTTGAGTTTCCAGATGCTCCAGATATTTCTGACTGATCTGGGCTGGGGTTGGAATATTGGCACTTCCTTCTCTGGTCCCAGAGCATCCTGGGAGCTATGTGAGGGGCAAATCAGCCTGTTGGAAGGGGTACACCCCCACAACTGGCCCTGACGCTCACAGGCCTGTCTCCCCGAGTGTCTCGGAATCACCAGTCTCTCCCCTCTGTGCTGTCCCAATCTTGCATCTGCCCCAGCTCTACTCACTCAGACTCTCTCCTGCCTCAGTTTTTCTCACCTGCTCAGGGGACTGACTCTCATACTTCACCAGCAAAACTCATTGTAGGAACAAAATAAACTGAGACCAGTAAAATGTTCTGACCCATGACCTGTATTATTAAATGAGCAAATAAATGACTTCAATCAATCAACTGGCAGGAAAGACATGAGAGGTGAAAGATGCACCCTCCAGGGACTAGCTGGAGCAAAACTTCTCCTGGGATTAGGGCCAGAGGGAACCTGTAATAAACAGGAGAGCCATTGACAGAAGCCAGGGACCACAGAACCTGACTAATCAGACTGCAGCACTGTTTGCTTCAGCATATGCCTTGGAGTCTAAGAGCCATCCCCTAGGGCTGGGCATCTGAAGAGGTGGCTCTTAGTGACCACAATGAGAGAAACCAGAAAGTGCTGCTGGGAAGGCAAGAGGATTCGGGCTCTGGGAATTGCCCTTGGCCTTGCAGACAGTATCTCTCTGCTCTTTGCCAGATGGTTGCACAAATCTCTGAACTGCGCCCAAAAATTGTGTTCAGCACCATGGACAGTGTCCGTCACGCCTGCCAGCCCCAGTCTGCAGGTCCAGCCAGGGGAGCCTGGCAACAGCCTCTCTGCTGGCATCTTCAGCACCGCCACCCTCTCTACACCCTCAGTCGGGGTGGCCAGAAGTATCCCAAATGAGTCTTTCCTGCGACTAGGATTTTTTTTTTTTTGGTAGCTCCTTGAAGACAGAAAAGCCTTTATTCGTTAAGAGCTCCTAAATGCTGCACAGGGACTGAGTGCTCAACTTTGTGCTTTCTGTGAATTAGATCATTTAACCCTCATACTACTGACACTAGTGTTAACTGCTGTCTGCATTTTACAGATGGTAACACTGAGGCTCAAAGAGAAGCATTTGCCTGGGGCCATGTGGCTAACGAGGAGCAGAAACAAGATTCAGAGAGGCCAATAAAACTGGGGTTGGTGGGTGGGTGGGGGTAGGCAGCTCTGCAGAGTGACGAGACAATGAACCTTCCTGGTGTCCTGTCACAGTGGAGAGGGTCCTACCTAGGTAGGTGCACCCCTGCCCCAGACACAGGAGAAAGATCGTGGAGAACATCTCAGAGAACTGAGCCCCCTGACATCTGGACCTCCTGAGGTCTGGCCTGGGTGAGAGAACAGCAGATCTGTCCAGGGTTAAAGCCACATGGTCAGTCGGGAACAGTAGTTGTGCCTATCCTTCAGAAGGGAAAACTAAAGTCTAAGGGAACGGTGGGATTGCTGAGGTGCCCAAATGTCCCTAGAATAACTCAGAGATGACATCACAACCTGAGACAGCCAGCCATGGTGCAGACAGGCAGACAGTCCTAACCCTGGTGTTGGACTGCTTCCTGGGGTGGTCTGAAGGGAAGGTGCTACCTTCTATGGAGACAAGGCAAAGAAGATGGCAGCTTTTGATCTCGAACCCAGACACTCTGGGACTAGACCCTCTCCTTCCATGTGGGCTGAAGAGAATGGCTTCCTCTAGCCTCGTTTCCTCGGAAGCTCACGCTCGCCTGTGAGCACAAATACACACACGTGTGCACCCCACACTGCGCATGTGCAGACACGCATTCACTTATGTAGACACTTGTATGTGTCTCCATTTTGCCCTCACACATGCACCCACCTTCAGCAACACCCACTTGTAGACATTTTTGGGCACAAGTGATACCCCCTAGGAATCCTGTCATCTGGAGGAAAGGAAATGCCATTGTCCTGCCATTCAAATTTCTTCCCATCATTCCATATTCATCTCAACAGCTACCTCCCCTGGGCCTCTTTAACCTCTAACCTAAAGTCTTGGCCAGCGTGAGCCCTGGCTTCAGCTCTCAGCCGGCCGCAGGCTTCTGAGGGGCAGGTCTTTGTCTCACCCTGGGTGCCTGGATGTTGCTGCAGCCCTGCTTCTCCACCCTGCCAAGCAGCACCCTGTCTCTTCCTGCTCCTGGATGCAGATGGTCCCTGCTCCAGGCCCCCACCCTCCTCCTAGCACCGACCTGTCTTCCCACCTGCCTGCAGAATGGGCCCACCTGGAGGGCCAGCTGTCTCTGTACCCAGTGAGTACACAGCGCCATCCTCAAAGCTGAAAGGTACGGTCTGCATTTCTGCCACTGCACTAGGGCTCACAACCTCCCAGCTGCTCCCCACAGACCTCCCTGACCCCGTCTGCCCTCCGAACGCCTCAGAAGTTACCAGGCCTTCTCTGGCTTCCTGTGATGCTGTCTCAAAGTGCCCTTTCTGCACCAGATCTGAGTCTGCACCTTTGCCCGCCTCTTACCTGGTCTACACCCTGAATTGTCTGCCTGGGATACACATGGCCCCTGCCTTATCTTTCCAAGTCATGAGCAAGCTACCAGTGGCCTAATCCCTGTGGGAACCTGTGATACAGACAAAGACCCAAGCTCTTCAATATGGCAATCCAGCCACACCTTCCGCATTCTTCCCCTCCTCTCCTTCACTGTAGCCAACAGAACCCCTGCCTGCCCTCCCCAGGCCCCCTCTCGTCCACAGCCTTGTTCCTCTGCAGCCATCAGCTTTAAAAGTCCTTTCGCTTATCCGAGGCCTGACGTGTTCAGCTTCATAAGGTTGGCCTAACTGCGGTCCCTGCCAAGGGCTTGAGTGTCTATGTGAGCAGATGCCGCCTCCCTTCATCTTCAACTTCACCTGCCCTCTTTGCTAGCCCGTCACAGAACCCAGGAGTCTTCCAGTCTTAGAAAGTGGTGAGAGCTGAGACAACAAACTGTTTGTGTACGATCTGCCAGTTTTCCTGCTCAGCCAAGAGACTGCCCTTTCGTAACAGACAATGAGACATAGGACAGCAGTCAGCAGTTGTCAGGCACTAATCTGTATGTGGGTTGTCTTTTTCTGTCTTCTTAAAGACCCTGAGAAGCAGACACTGGTTATGCCCATTTTACAGACAAGGAAACTAAGGCCACAGAATTCAAGGGCAAACAGCCTGACTCCAGAGTCCTGCGCTTAACAATTCCAAAGAAATAGAAGTTAAGCTAGTGGCATTTCCCAAACTCTGTTCCCTTCCTCTCCCTCCCCCAAACTCTTTTCCATGCCCTCTTCCATGATTTCTTTCTCCTCAGCTTCTTCACTATGTGATTCATCCACATTCTCTTTTTAATGAAGCTAGACCATCATCACTCTCCCCTGAGCCCCTCACACCTCAAGGTCAGGGTGAGTCAGCATCCTCCCCTGCCTCCTGCTGTCACTACCTGCCTCTGCCAGAAATGCCTACCAGGTCCTCTGGGCATCCTGTCATCTCTTGGCCACCCTCCAGCATCCATCTGCCACCCAGGGGGACCGTGGCAATCCAGGCCCAGGCACCTTCCATTCCACAGTCCTGCCACCACCCTGAGTGACTTCCGCTCTGTACCATGGGTGCAAACAGGCCCAGGCTCTTGGGAGCTGGAACCCCCAGTGCTACCGATCCTTCCTGCTGTCCATTGCAGCCACACACCCAAGACCACGTGAGTGCCCACAGCTGCCCCAGCTCTGCACTTTCAGTGTGCGTCCCCCCCCCCCCGCTTTCTGCAGCTGCAGTCTGGTTAGCCTCAGGGTCCCAGAGCTGCAGTCTGCTGACTCTTCAAACTACCCCCAAAGAGCTGCCTGTCCCAGACACGACGCTCCATCCCTCCCTCTCTAAGCACATCCCTGCCTCTCATGCCGCCCTTTCTGAAACAGCCTTCCCAAAGCACAGCCCTGGCCTGGGTGGACATCTTCCTTTCCATGCCTGCATGTGGCTCAGAAAGAAATGCCCCAACCCATTAGACTAAACATCCAGGCTCCTGAGAGCCTCCCGTCCACATCTCAGCTGGGCTCTCAGCCCTGCCAATTCCTTCTAGGAGGAATGTCAGATGTCCCTCTGACCCATGGCCCCTCTTTCAGAAATTCTGGAGTCACCTTATGCCCCTCCCACTAGCAGACACCACCACCTTCAACTCCAGAGAAGGGATAAGCCGCCAGAATGTCCCTTCCCTTTCTGCCCCCAGACTTCTTTGCCCATTCTCTTCCTTTCGTTCCAGGCACAAAGGAGCCCGAGGCTCTTTCATCTGCTTCTGGAAGCTAACCTGTTCCCCTCTCCAGGGCCCTGAAGGGTCCGTCTCTTGCCCACCTCTTCAGCACCTCCCTCTTCAGGCATCCTCTCCCATTGGTCTCAAGTATCCCAGGCTAGGCTCCATCTGGACATATAGCAGAGGATAACCTAGACCCTCCTGCCTCGACCTTCTGAGGGATGGGATTGCAGGCACATGTCACTCACCTGGCTTTATTCTGTCCTGGGGATTGAACCCAGGGCCTCATTCATGCTTGGCAGGCACTCTACCAACTGAGCTACAGCTCCAGTTCAGCCTTTTATCTTAAGCTCTGTAAAGACTACAGCCAAAGCCTCGACTCCAGCCTGCAGGCCACAGGCCACTGTGGCAGACCCCCCCCCCCCCCCCCCCCCCCCCCCCCCCCCCCGCCGCCGGTGCCCCCCCCCCCCCCCCCCCCCCGCTCTCCAGGCTCCCGGTGGCTGTGCTCCTAGACAGAGCTGCCCCTCCCTTTGTCTCACATCTCAGTCACCTGCTGGCTGCCTGCTGGCGAGGAGACCCTGCTGGCCTCTGCCCTGGGCTTGCATGTCAACCTCACCCCAAGCATAGCTGACCTATTCATCTCCCATCACCCTCTCAGCTCAGGCTTCCAGTGGGGAGCATACTCCCTCCACCACCTCCTTCCCGCCCATCCCCCTCAGGCCCTAGGGTCTCCCCACAAGAGTGGAGAAACTGCTCTTTTCCTCCCACCCCCGCCTGGCCACCAGGGCTCTATTTTTAACCCACCTCAAAATCTCTGACTCAGAATCACAGGGCTCCCAGGTAGCTGCTCCCAGCTGCCTCAGCTGCTGCAGACACAGATTCAAAACCAAGGGTTGCCAGCTGGGCTTGGGCTGTGGCTCTGAGCATGCTTTTCTAATGTTTCCACAATGATCATTCACTTGAGCAACAATGGTTGTGTTCTCATAGTAGGTCCCTGAATGACCCGTTAGTCCTTGTCTCTTCTAAGGTCCCTCACTGCTTAGGCTAAGGTCCCAGTCTCTTAGGATAGAGTCAAGGCTGGTGTCAGCCACTCAGTGGGAATACAGCAAGGAGTGGGCTATGACTGAACCGCCCCTTCCAAACGATGATCCTTCAGCTGTGGGATATAACAACCTGGGGGTCAGCTCAAGGTCTGGGCTCCGGCAGGTGAGGAGAGGGCCTCACATACGTAGCGCTGACAAGTGCCATGTTGAAACTAGCTGAGATAGTCTCATCCCCTCTTTTAGACAGGGTCTCTTTGTAGCGCAGGTTGGAATGACTTTGAACTGCTGACCCTCCGGCCTCCACCTCAGCAGGGCACTGAGATTACAAGTGTGTGCCACCAGGACAGATTGTGTAGTGATAGGCTTGAACCTAGGGTTTTGCATATGCCAGGCAAGCACTCTACCAATTGAGCTGCATCCTCGGCTCCTGAGATGCTATTTCTAACACGTTATATGCTGGCCATTATCACCGCCATCATCATTCTGTACCAGCAAAATGCTGGGCCTTGCTGAGAGTTGTAAGGACCCTGTGAAACCTCCCGGTTTCACCTCAAGCAGCACTAGCTTGGGGAAATGGGCAGACCCACCCCACAGGGGAGCTGTAACCTGGAGGCTGACTCAGTGGCAAAGGCTGCCTAAGCTGGGAGAGAAGATCAGACTCATTTGGTTCTGCATCGCGGAGGCTGTGGCTGCCAGAAGGGAATTCAGCCAAGGCTCAAAGGGAAAACGGGACAGTGTGGCCTGCTGGCTACTACAGCCTCAAAGAGAAGCTTAAGGCAGATAGCTAAGTGTGTCCAGGGGTCAGTGCTGTAGCTTGAGGCTGGGTGCCAGCAGGGACGGGAGCCCGAGGGTCTCAGTTCTCTTCCTGTCTCTGTAAGTTGCTGCAGTACCTTGTGTTAGTCCTTGTCTTTCACAGTCCTCCTTGGATTCCCTACCACCAGCACACAGAGAGGACAAGGCCAGACACACTGACGGCACCACAGAGGTCAGAGAGCCTGGGTAGAGGGCTGAGCCAGGATGATGAGCAGGAAGAAAGAGTGGCTCAGAGGCCTCGACCTGATGCCTGGATGGAGGAAAGACGGACGCCCTGAAAACCAGGTCCCAAAGCCAGGGTTCTTCAGAGAGCTTCGGACACCATGGTGACTGTAGCCTTCCCTGGGCATGGACTGTCACCACCCTCTTGATGACATATATTCTCCTCCTAGCCTGGCTACTGGGGAAGACCCATTGCTTTTCCCAGGGGCTGAGTTCTCTGTACACAGAGACAAACTAGAATATATGTGCATGCAAATGTATGTGCGCACACACACACACACACACACACACACACACACACACACACACCACACCATGCCACACCATACCACACTACTCCATACAGCAAGGGATATCTGCTTGCTCTACAGCACTCCAAGTTGCCAGAATGCTGAACTCCCTCAGGCTAGAGGCCCAGAATGCTGAACTCCCACCCAGCGGAGAAGGCAGTCTGAAGAAAATGGGGAAAGGGCCAACACTTAACAAACCTAGATCCACTCACACGAGTCCGAGTCTCAAGTACCACTCCCCCAGGAACCTTCCGCTCCACCATTCAGGAGAGTGGGACAAAAATAGAGTATTGTTGTAGCAAGACACGGGAGCACCACACCACCCCCAAGGGAAACTAGGTGGACGGCCTCACCTGCCCTTGCAAAAAGGCCTACCAGGGTGAAGGAGAAAAATGGGCTCATACCAAAGCCTCCAATGGGTATGGACCACGGTGGCTATGCTAGGGAAGACCCCTAAAGTGAAATTTCACCTTACACCCTGAATTTGCTGAAGTGGGTCAGTTGAGCAGTAGGGATCCCAATGGGGTACGTGGGCTCTGAGAGCCCAGGGCTACGTGGGTCTCCAGTTCTCCCCAGGAAAACTGTCTTAACAAGGATGCTGAGGAAGGGCTGTGCTCCTGGAAGTCCCCCCCCCCCAGCCTGACTTTCACGATTGTGATCTATAACAGCCTGTGTAGGGAAAGGTAGGGAGCAGTTCACTAGAGAAGAGCCTGTCTGTCTGGGCTGGGCATGGGGCAGAAGAGTGAGAATTTGACTGGGGCCCTGAGGAGCTGACGCAGGACTGAGGCAAGCTGGAGCTACCTCAGTAGATTGTTTAGGCCAGAGGGCCCTTAGAGAAGCCCACCACACAGGCTCCCAGAGTAGAGAGTAGCATAAGGCAGTAGAAATGTTTGCTGGCTAGTTTCCTTCCTTCCTTCCTTCCTTCCTTCCTTCCTTCCTTCCTTCCTTCCTCCCTCCCTCCCTTCCTTCTTCCTTTCTTTCTTTCATCAACTTTGCACAAGCCCAGGCCATGTGGGAAGAGAGAATGTCAACTGAGAAAATGCCCCCTCAAGTGGCTTGCAGGCAAGCCTATGGGCACTTTCTTGATCAATGACTGATGTGGGGGCTCAGCCCTGTGGGTGGGCCTACCCCTGGACAGGTGGTGGTCCTGGGTTGTACTAGGAGAAAGGCCGAACAAGCCCACGTGTAGCAAACCCAGTAAGCAGCACTCCTCCGTGGCCTCTGCAGCAGTTCCTGCTTGTAAGTTCCGGCTTCAGTTCCTGGCCCGACTTCCCTTCACCATGGACTGCGATCAGGATGTGTAAGCCAAATAACCCCTTCCTCCCCGCGCCTCTTTTGGCCTTGGTGTTTCTCACAGCAGTAGAAAGTGAAGGGAGACAGAGCATTTCCTGGAACTGGGCCTCCTGGCCTCATTCTGGAGAGGCCAGTCAGTGTGACTGCATAAAAACCTTGGGGACTCTGCAGTGGCCACCCCCGGGGTTTGGGACCTTGCTAAAATACAGCCCTGATCCTTCTATTCAAATGGAGCAAACAGGCCACAGAAGTAAGACTTCCGCTATGCCACCAGCTGGACTGGCCTTTGATTCCCACACCCTCCCAGCCCTCCTCTAGAAGCTGCCTTCCAAGAGCCTGGGAGGCTGAAATGGCCACTTGCATGGCTGATGGACCAACTGGCCCACGGGTCCCTCCCACAGCCACCTACTATGACCTGCAGTCTCCATGAGTCCTAACCCCCAGAGCTCCTGAAAGGCAACTCTGAGCTTGCAGGAGTGGGCACCTCTCCCCAGAAGTTGCCCCCCCAGGAGCTAGGAGGAGGACACAGTCGGGACTTAGGCAAGAAGGTAACATTTTTGCTCATTTCCATGAAGGCCTTGCTTCAGGTTGGTGCCTGGGTAGGAATGTAACAAAGAAAGTCCTCTTACCTACCATTCCTGGGGTCTGGGAACTAATCCTGTCCCCACACTGTCCCCTGCATCCAAGGGCTAGCAAGTCTTCAGCAGAAAGATGGCAGAGGTGGCTTAACTCCTCCAGGGCCAGAGACTATGAAACTGCAGGATCTGGCCCAGCTTGGCTCAGCAGAGTCGAGATTCTTTCTCATCAGCTCTGCTGGTCAGCAGGCCCGCCGGCTCCGCTTGCACTAATGGGGTCAGGGCTGGAGGCTCAATACCTATTTGTGCAATTATCTCTGCTCTCTTCTCAGGCTTAGCCTGAGTCCTGACCCTGGGTGCTGAGAGAGGAGAGAAGCTTGCTGGGTTCCACAGCAAGGCAGGATGAGGACAGGAGGATGGATGCCTGAGGCGGGGAGGGCTCTCACCTAGGCAGACTCAGGGTGGGAAGGCGAGGGCTTCAGGTGAGCTAACCTGGGCTCATCTGCAGAAACGTCTCAGCTAGACCATGATTCTCTTAAAAAGGTGTTACGGGGTGATGAGGCATGGGTGTCTATGGGAAGAAACAGGTGTCGTACGTCTAGTGAGAAGCTGCAGACAGGAGAGCCTACGGCTGGCTGGGATTCCGTGGCCAGCGACTTGTATTGATCATTGACAGGGGCTGCTCCAGCCTTCAAGGGGACTGTAGGGTAATTACTTCTGGGCTCCAGGCCACACGCTCAGTGACATTATGACAGCAGTGTCTGCCTTCCAAACCTTGGAGGGAAGGAGAAGGGAATCTTCCCCGAGGCTGTTGCAAGGCTCGGGGTGCAAGCACTGCACCCGCAGCAGCAGAGGCAGACAGGCGGCAGGGCCTGGGGCCTGGGAGGCCGGGGCCTGGGAGTGAGAAAGCAGCGCTTCAGAAGTACAGATTCCAAGAGCCAGGGTCTGATAACCTCCGTGGGTGACAGACAACCCACCCCAGCAGGTGGCTCAAGCTCCCAACCACCTTCTCCCTAGAAACCACGCAGAACTACTCTCTCCCCTTCAGACCCAGTTCAGACTGCAGTCTCTTACTGACCATCTACCCACCCTGGCTTATCAGTTTTCTGTCTCCCCCAAACAAGCCCTTAAAAGGAGCCAGGTTCCTCCCCTCCCACATCAGGTACGAGTGATGACCTCTCTTTCCCACAACATACAGAAACAGTCCTAAAACACAGGCTCCTGGGGGGGCATGACCCCTTTTTTGCTCCTCCTCATGCCCAGAAAACGATGTATTACCTAGCCCCGTTATGTATTAATTTCTGAAAGCTTCATTCTTGCAGACATACACACCCACCCACGTGGATAAATGCTTAGACAGACATAGAACCACCAGTACAATTATCAGGCCCCGCAGCTGCTGGGATCAGGCCTGAAAGCCGGGCTGCACTGAGTTCTGGGTCCCCTGGGCAGAGGAAGTCCTGCTATGGAGCCCAAACTCACTGCATACTCTACAGGTGCCCTGGGCCTTGCCCCCTGGCTGGGAACACCAGACACTGGCCCCAACAATGAGGGTGCAGAGTAGGGCTGGGTGTGGCCGTGTGTGGGACTTGTCAGTTCCAGCAGTGGTGGCAGTGTCCCTTGTTTGAAATTTGTGCTTTGCCTATTAGAGAGGACCAAAGGCAGCTGGCTCAGAGGCTAAGTCATGGGGGCTTCAGGAAGGAAGAGGAGCACAAGGTGGTAACTGTCCCCAGTCCTGCCCCAAGTCAGGGGCCTCCTGGAGAACACTGAATTGGTTCACAGGCCTTGCTCCTGACCCTGAATCAAGCCTTTATCTTATGAGTCCCTGATCTTAATCATGACTCACCTTTGATCCTGGTCATAAACTGAGCCCTGATCCCAATCACAAACTAAGTCCTACTGGCCACACTCTGAGTCCAGACCACATTCTCAGACTGAACCTTGATCTTCATCAGAGACTGAACGCTGACCCAATCACAGGATGAGCCCAGGTTCCAGAGACAGACTTCATCTGAGTCCTAATCTCCACACCTACTTCGCTCCCTCATCTTTCTTAAGGACATGGCAAACAGATCTCAGCACTCTTTGTCTCTCTGGTGGATGGAGTGAAGACACGTCTGGCTGTGGAACCTGCGCCATCCTCCTGGAACAGGGACTCAGACGGTACCTTAGTGTGCTACCAAAATCCCAGTGGTCTACCTAGCAGTTAGGACCTGCCAGGGAAGGATCAGGTGAATAGACATCTGGACTCCAAAAGTAAAGCCTCAGAGGTGGTATGAGGGCATGGCTAAGCCCCCACACTCTGCACTGTCAGGTAAAGGAAGATTCTGTTCTTGTGGTGAGCTTAAAGCACTGTTCTTCGTCAGTAGTAGAGTCCATTGCGCTGCACCGCGCCGCGCCCACAGCGCGTGACTACGTTTCAATGAGGCATGAGGCTGGTGTGGGGACCACTCAGGAACACTTGGCTGTACACCCTATTCTGAAAGCTGGACGTAAACCAGGGCTTTAAGACCTCTGTGCAGAGACCTCACATAACCCAGTGCCTTCTGGCGTTGTCTTTGATGGGAACTTCCTTTGTCTCTGCCCCTCTGCCTCTGTCTACACAAGGAATGCTCCAGACTAGGGTCTGCTCATGTCTTTCCTTCAGGGTTCTGAGACCTAATGGATTTCCTGTACCTGCTGATTACCCCTTTTTCTGAGCCCCTCCATAATGTTTTTGACTCTCAGGAGAATATTCCCTAGAAATACCTGGATAATGAAGTTTTTAAAGCAAAAAAGAAGAGGTAAGGTGAGGAGGCACAGCCAGCAGGCCCAGTTCTTCCCAATGATGTGATTTGGAATAAACTGCTCCCTGACTCCCACATCAGCCTTCTCCATAAGATGAGCACCATTAAACCATCTGGAGGCCACTTTGAAAAGCAAATGAGATAAAATATACCCAGCTCCCCACACAACCTGGCATACATCAGCTGCTTCATTTGGGGTAGTAGTTATTGGTCTACAAACCCACCTGACTTTAGGCTCCTGATCTGAGTGAAGGGTTATGACTTCAGGAGCAAAAGGGTTTGGGTAACTACATGGCAACTGGCAAGCTGGATATGAAATAGCTATCATAGGAACAACTGGGGTCTGGGGAGTGGGGCAGGTCAGATAGCATAAGCCTAGCTAAAGTCCTGGCTGTCCCGTGAGGATGCAGAGACCAGAACTGCTCTCAGTATTTTTGAGAGAAGTTCCCAACTCTACTCTCTCTCTCTCTCTCTCTCTCTCTCTCTCTCTGTGTGTGTGTGTGTGTGTGTGTGTGTGTACATGTATGCAGGTGTGTGGAAGACAGAGGGTGCCATTAGGCAGTTTCCTTAATTGCTCTCCACCTTATTTTGCGACAGGGTCTCTCACTGAACCTGGGGCTCACTAATTTCGTTTGGTTGCCTGGTTAGGAAGCTTCAGGGATGCTCCTGTCTCTGCCTCCAACTGGGGTTAAAGGCACAAGACAGTGCACCTAGATTTTCGGAAACTGTTATTACCATGGGTGCTGGGAGCCAAACTCATATCCCTCCATCCTTATAGCAAGCACTTCATTGACTGATCCATGTCCTTAGCCCCTGATATTTCCATGTCCTATCTTGCTGCCATAGAGCACTGGTTCCGATCTGTCACAATGCACAGTGCCAGCCAAACTCACGTCTCATTGCTGTATCAGTCTACAGGGTGCTGTTCAGCCGTACCCAAGTACCTTTCTATGTTATCTTGAGCATCCTCTGTGCCAGAGAACTCACCACCTCTCACTTCTGCCTCCTGCCCCCAGCTTTGGGTGGTGGTGACTGTAGAAAGTGTCTCTGAGTGGCTTCCTGGCCCTTGGGACCACAGATTTCCAGGTCCCTGGCAATGCTTTCTCAGCAAGGAAGCCTGTCTGGCAGAGAACATCCTTTCCAAAGCCAAGACAATGCCCCTGCCCTCCCGTGGCCCTCTCTGGCTGGGAAATGAGGATTCTTTCGCATCCCCTGGGCCTAAGCAGGACTGCCTGGCTGGCCTCTGTAGCCTTTCTATTAATTAGCAACTGGCAGTAGCAGTTTTGTAAAAGCTTGCAAGTCAGACTGGAGTCATGGCGGCCTCAGTTATTATGACAAGCCCCCAGGGGACTGGGCCAGTACCTTCTGCTCTAAATGATTTTCCCCTTAGTATCCAGTGTCTTGGCAGACACGAGGGCCACTCAGGCTTGTATGACACTTGTCCACCCTGTTATCTGAATGGAGGCTCAGAGACAAAGAAAAAAGTTGCCAAGCAGGTGTACCCCACAGGAGAGGCTGCTGGCCTGGGACAGGGACAAGGAAGGGGAACATAGGATTGGGACAGATCCCCTGCTCTAGGTACTAAGGCAGCTGCCATTCAGGATGCCGCTGTTCCAAGCTGGCCACTGTCACAGCTACCTGCACCTCTGGACTCTCACTGCTAATGTCTATCTACTCTAGAAGTCTCACTGCAGTCCAATAACCCTATGTACCTGTCCCTTTGCTCCCTCCCTCAGGCCTTGGCCTCTGACCCTTAGGACCAGAGAGAAGCTGAGAGAGTGATGACATGGGGTAACAGGAGTCCTCTGGGCACCTGGTCTCCTGCTCATCAGACTCCCCAGATGCACAACCAAACCAAACCTGGAAAGCAGTGCAGGGACAGGAGGTAAGGCTGTGATTCTTACATCTGGGGTCTGAGCTTGATTGCTGAGGCCCAGGCCCCACCTACTTTATATGGTCCTGCCCTGATGAGCTGAGACTGGGGCTGGAGGCCAAGGGCTCTATTGCCAAAAGGAGAAGAAACAGTCTCGGGCTTTGCAAGCATGGCCTAAGCATGTTGGCCAGAAGCTCAGGACTCTACACCTGGTCTCAGGGCACCAGGAATATCATTACACACCAGAAGCTGCGTTTTTACAAGGTCTCAGAGTGAGATGGATAACATTCCAATGAGAAGCCAAATTAAAACAAACAGAGTACTATCCAAAGCCCCTAGGTAGCCAAGAGGGATGGCTGAATGGTCTGGAGAAGTGTAGGAAGACCTGGAAGGCGAAGCCTTCCAACACCAAGAGGAGGGCAGATGAACTGGCGCACAGAAGAGCACGGTCGGGTTTCTCTATGTGAGTCTGAGGTCGGCTCGTATGAAAGCCTTGTTTCATAAAACCAAACAGATAGAGATGAGGCCAGACAAGAAGGCAGCCCCCAGACCCACCATGCAGGTACCACACTTAAGAGCTGGATCTGAGCTACAGGGAGAAGCAGGTAGCGGAGGGCCTTAGCTTTCTGGCCCAGTGGGTTTCCAGGAACCTGTACTCATGAAGACTGCATAGCTCTAGCCTGGTGAGGCGGGCACACTGCACGGCTGGAGAGTCCGCTGCCCACTGTGCCAGCTGACAGGACCACCCAGGCAGCTCACCTTGGAATTCCCCTCTGCACCAAGGCGCCCTCCCCTCCCGCTGCCTGAGCCCGCTGTGCCTTTCACCCAGCTCCCACACTGCTAGAAGGAACAGCTGGCCCAAGAAAGGCTCCCTTAGAAAGGGCCTCCAAGCTCCCAGACCAGAACCAGGCTGCTCTTTCCTGAACAGCCCTTCCCATGGCTGCAAGGGAAAGCCCATGGGTGTAGACCTGTGGAAAGGGTCAAGGAAGGGGTCTCCAGACAGAGTCCCCTTTCCTTTCTCAGGCTTCTAACTCTGAGCCATGACTGCTGTGCTCTCTGCCGCCTATGAGAGTCCACATCACAGAGGGAGACCCCATTCACACATTCATACTAGGCTCTGAGGAAGGCTAACACACACACACACACACACACACACACACACACACACACACATACACACACACACACACACACACACACACACACACACACACACACACACCAGATCTTAGGCTCTCACTTAGCATGTCCTGCAGTGGAACCCACAGGTTTTGATTCTCAATGTAGGGAATCCTGGGACACAGGAAACTGCGTGCCACATTCTATGTGTATTTCTCTAGATACGGACTTGGTGGTTTCTAACAGGTTCTCAGTGAAGTCTCTGATGACAAACTAGTTCAGAATCCCTGGCCAGAGTCCAGAACAGAGGTCCATGCAGTCTACCCAGGATCAAGGGGGAGGAAAAAGTAAGGGCAGGGAAGGTATTTGACCATTCATTATAAACTCTCACCTCATCTGTGTGCCTACAGTTGCACAATTTGTGTCTAATATAGAAATGAGCAAAAGGAGTCCCATTTTCTGGGCAGGAAAACTGAGGCTCACAGAAGGATGAAATCTTGAGCAGGGCCTAATAGCAAACAGGTTGGAGAGGGGATGTGTCCTAAACAATGACACTGATCTGGTGCAGGAACCAGCAACAAACAGTCTTAGGCAACTCCTAGTACCTACCATCAATCATCTCAGCACGCAGAATTTCAAAACCCGAATGCTTCAGCCCAAGAAAAGGATGCTTTTAGATCCTTCAATCTCTTCCTTTCCTCCTGGATTCAAAAGTATCAAGCCAGGAGAGGGCAAGAAAAGCTCCTTGAGAGAACCTCCCTGAGGAGAACCAAGCTTTTGCCTGTTCTATTGTCAAGGCCGAGCTGCTGTTGGGGTCAAAACAGTAGACCCAGAGCTAATACTCAGATAAGAACTTCCCTGACAGCCACCGTGTCCACCCACACAGCCCAAGACACAGTCTCAGACACACATCTCTGACATACACACGTAGGTCAACTTTCTGAGCCCAGTGTTTGAAAATTCGGCCAGTCAGCCTCTGGGACAAAAGCAGCTTCACCTTCTCTCAGGACCTATTCTCTTTCTCTCCCTTTCCATGCTCTTGGGAAACCACTATCATCTAAATGTGCTGTGTTCTTAGGTTCCAACCATCAAACCCAGTCTTCTAGGATAGAGATTCATTGGGAGGAAGGACCTGTTCTGGCACCTTGGCCGATAGCCTAGAGAAAATGTCCTGAGGGTTGCCACATGCTGGTCTCTTTCTTTAACAAACCGTAAGTATGAGCTTCAAAAGGCCAATGGGGTGTTGGAGAGGAAGGGAAGTCAGCAACCCTGGAGATTGCAAAAGCCATGTGCATAGCTGAGGTGATGGGGATGGTACAGACAAGAAGCAGAGACAGCTAGGAATAGCATCGTCTCTCTCAGTCACTGCCCAGGTTACAGTGGGTCTCAAAGCAAGCCCATGACTTCCCAGGGAAGGGTACCCTGCCCTCCTCTCCTCAGACAGGAGATGTCAGAAACAGCCTGTCACAGCCAGCCCTGAACTCCAAACCGCAAACTCTATCTATCATGGTTTGCTGGTGATTCTTTATTAAACCAATTCTGCTGGATCAATGCTTCCTGCCAGTCAAAATGATGAATAAATCCTCAGTGGGGCTGTGAAGTGCTTGCAGAAGCTCTGGTGGGCAATGGTGTCTGTCTCCAGATAGAGGCCCAAGGCCAGTGCCCGAAATTTCGTGGTTTAAGGCTTGGGTTCTCCAGGGGGAGGGGTGGTAGATGGAGTGATGCCTTTTCTAAGCTCAGCAGATTCAGCTAACCCCTGTCTCTCTGACTTCTGAGGCTAAGACGGGCTGTTTTGGCCTCAGAGGCAGAAGGGGCACAGCCACTGCCATCCAGAGACTCCACTCTGCCTTGGGTTTTTCCCATTCTAGAGCCCAGCATCAGACAGCTACAAGGCCGGGCACAATGGACAAGCACGTCCATGACAGTCTCTGTTGCTGCTTGCAAAAACACACATCCAAACCCAGCTGGACCCTTGTTCTGCCGTCTGTCACTTCTGTGCCCACCCTCTCCAGCCCCAGGCTCCATGTCCCCAAAGCCTGCATCTAAGGAGGCTCTACAGCACGGGGACTGCAAACCAGCATGTCACGTGTGGCATAGCTAAGGCTAGGAAGCTTCAGGTATGGGGAAGGAGGAAGTGTGGACAGTGTGCTTCAGTCCCGAAGCTCACCATCTAAGGGAAGATAGGTAGGAAGGGCAAGATTTTGTGGTCAGAAGGTTCTCTATCAGGACCTGTCAGTGGAGATAAGACATGCCTGGGCTTGGCAATGGGTTTGAAGTTAAGAACTGTGGTTGGAAGTTTTCCCACCACAAACAGGGCTGAAGTTGAGCACTTGATGGGAGTACATCAACATTCTCAAATGACTGATACTGGGAAGAGAGGCCTGGGAGACCCAGGGACAGCAGGGCCAAAGGAGACAAGGCACCCGTGCACTTCCCTCTAGTTCGGCCTGGGAGCATGAGGTCCCAGTCACAGGAATTCACGAAGGCTCTGAAGGAGGGTCCACCTTTGCTCACACAGCTGGAAGACAACAGCTCTGTCTAGCAAGCCTACTGCCTCGTGGCCCTCTGAGAATAGGACATATGGATATTAGGGTTAGAAAGAACAATCTCTCAAAAGAAAAAGGAGAAACGAGCCAAAAGAGGGTGCCTCTCTTTATCCACCGCCTATTTTAAGCCACCAAAGTGTTGTCTGACTGGTCATTCCCAGCCAAAGAAATCTCTCTCATTGGATGGAAAATAGCTTTGCTCTCATTACAAACCCAGCTCCCTGGAGTTTGTAAAGAGGCTCTGGTCGGCAAACTGTTCCTTTATACAGGCAGGCCAGCAGGTAGGCTGGCAAGGGAGACAAACAGGGCAGGACACAGGGAGAGGATGAAACACCCAGCTAGGTCTTCATCCTAATCTGGTGCGCTAGGAAGGCCTTAAGAGACAAGAGGGAGTGGGGAGTCGGAACCTTGGCTGGGGTAAAGGCATTCCTGACACAAACCCAGAGGCAGCTCACAACCTCTCTTGCACACAGCTCAATCCACAGGCCCGATTGATATCCTCTGATCATTGGCATTAGACTCTAGAGGGGAGTCTACAGGATCCCTCTCCCTGACTGGTCTAGGGATCCACGAGAGACCTTGTAGTTGCCAGAGTTTAGGCCATTGGGATGGGGTTGAGACACTGGATCAGTTGGCGATCAATAGACAGCCGCATGTCAGTCAGACATCTTCACTGACCACTGTGAGCAAGGTCATCCTGCCCTGCCAGTGTGGAAGGCAGCTGTGTAGGGTACCTGCGCCGGGTGGGTAAAAATGCGCAGAGGGCTTTCATCCTGGGCCCGAGGCCCCAGTGACCTCAGTCCTCCAGGAATCTGGCTGCAGCTTCGAAGGCCCAGCAAAGATATTAATACCTGCAGGCAGCACCCAAGCTGCTGACCCAGCTGCTAAGATGTCTATCTCCCTGTGTGACCCTTCTCCGCGCGCTGAATGACCTGCAGCTGCTTCCAGGATGGCCACCTTGGCTCTGCAGCCACCAAGGGGGAGGTGCACGGCTTGGGCAAGCAGGGCGCTACCCTGGCTGCAGGCAGGGCTAGGCCAAGCTCAGAACACCTTTGAGCTGGCCTCCGATGTGGCCCAGTCTCCGGAAGGGAGAGGGCAGGAGCCCGAAGACGAAGACGGAGGAAGTTCCCAGTGTGCTGCAGGAGGCCCGGGGTGTACGGGACGCTCCCGGCGCCGCCGAGGAAGGAAAGTTAACTCGGGCTGGGAGGAGGACTGAGAAGAAAGCATGCCTGCAACTGCACAAGGCATCCGGCACCCCACCCGGCTTCTTACCTGAAGTCGCTGTAAGGGTGGATAATCCAAAACCCGGCCGACTTAACCCTCTCCTGCTCGCGCTCCACCGCTTTCTGGCTGCCGAACATCCTCAGGGAGAATTTGTTGACCCCGGGTTGCAGCATGGCACCGAACTGACGCTGCATGAAGCCGGTCTGGCCCAGGCGCACCTCGGCCTCGGGCAGGATCTGGTCGCCGGCGGCCGCGCCTCCCTCCACTTTGATAGCGGTGTCCGCCGGGGGCTGCTCGCAGGAGGCGGAGGCCGGCTGCGGCGGCTGTTGGGGCGGCGGCGAGGCTGCGGGCTGTGCCGCGGCGCCTGGGCGCTCGGGCTCGGCCGCCAGGCCCGGGGGCGTCCTGTCCTCGCCGGGGGACGCATCGCCCTCGGCGGCGATGAGCCGCCGCTCCTCCGCGGAGTCGTGCAGGTGCCCGTGGCCGCCGCCGCCCCCCGCCCCGCCGCCGCCCCCGCCCCGGCTGCCCAGCGAGGCCAGGCTCCCGCGGAAGCGCCTGCAGTCCCCGTTGGTGCTGGACTTGCCGGCGCTGCGGCCCGGCCCCTCGCCGTCCGCCGCCCCGAGGGCCGCGCCCCGCGAGTCCGCGCAGCCGGCGGTCACCGAGGGCGAGGGCGAGGGCAGCGGCCGCAGCCTGATGCTCCTTCGGCTCGGGTCCTGGCGGCCCCCGGCCCCCTCCTCCTCACCGTCCTCTTCCTCGTCCATGATCCACGCCTTGGCCCCCACCTGCTGCGGAAGGCTGTAGAGCCGCTTGCGCATGGACGGCGGCAGCTTGTCCATGGTGCCGGGGGCTGGGCCGGGGGCAGCAGTGCGGGTGCGGCGCAGGGGACCCGCTCCAGGTGCGCCCGCCGCCGGGGATGCGTCCTCCGCTGCCGGCGCGCGGCCGCCTCACGAGCCCATGGTCGCGCTGCCGGTGCGGCCGCCGCTCCCCGGGTCCGCCGCGCTGCGCCGCCTCCCGGGCCCGGCTGGGGCGCGGGGACCCCGCGCTCCCTCCCTCCCTCCTTCCTCCCGCGAGCAGGGGCGCGGCGCGCGGCCCGGCTCCAGGCGCCCCGCCCCCGCGGGGAACAATGGGCGCGGGCAGCGGCGGCGCTGCGGCCGCGGCGCTCGGGGAGCCGCTCGCGAGCTCGGAGCGCACGACCCGCGCGGCTA
>NW_026596039.1:19945439-20130617 GCF_907164565.1 Psammomys obesus | reverse complement strand
CGGAGCGCGTCCGGCGGGCGGCTGGGGCTGGCGGCGCGGGCGGCCGCCCGGGCTCCGCAGCTGGCCGCCCGCGGTCCTCCTCGCCTTCTCCGGCCGCGCCCGGCCGGCCCGGTCCTGGGACTCCCGCCGCAGCCGAGCGGAGCCCAGCGGCCCGCCGGGCTTACATCAGCGGCCGCCTCTCTCGGAGCGCCCTCCGGCAGCGCTCGGGCTCCCGCGCCCCGGAATATTCATGAAGCCGCCGCAGCTCGTGGGTTGCCATAGGAGCGGCTCCTGCAGGCCGGCCTGCCTACCTGGGCTTCTTAAAGGGGCAGCGGCGCCCCGGCCCAGACAGACAGGGGGGCGGGGGGCGGGCCCCGCGGGGGGCGCGGGGCGGAACCCAGCCAGACCTTCTGGGCTGGCGTGGAAGGCGTCCTCGGTCCCGTGCGCCCAAGGGCTTCGGCCGACCGAGGGCCGAGAGCGCCCCCGAGGTGAGGGCTGGAGGTGGGGGGCGGGGTTTCCCAGTCTCTCCCGCGAACCCCGGGCTTTCCCAGCCCGGCCCGCTCTCCCCGCGCCGGGGTCTCCGACCCTCCTCTGGGGAGGCGTGTCGGTCGCGGGGCTGCGGCGCGGCTGCTTTCCCGCAACTCGCCTGGAGAGGGGGTTTCCGGAAAGCGCCTGGACTCGGGCGGCTCCCAGGGTTTTCCTGAGCCACGGGCGGGGGGCGAAGCCCGCGTGGGTCTTCCCCGGCGCGGCGACGAGGGCGCGCGGGAAACTCCGGGCGCGCACTGGGCGCGCGGGTGGACCCGGTTCTGCGAGGTAAGACTTCGAAGAAACGCGCGGCAGTAGTAGCCACCGGCGCGGGATCCCAGCGCCGGACTCCCCACCTCCCACTCCCCAGCGCCTTCCCCCGAGCAATTCGAGGCGGGGTTTCCGCGACCCGCCGGCTGCAGCCGGGAGGGTATCGGCGGGCTCCTCTGGCGACCCGGCACTCTGGGACCGGCTTCGAATCTCTCGAATCTCTCGTCCTGTGCCTGCAGCCAGTTGAGACACCCCCTGTGTGCACTAGCGTTAGAGGGTTCCACCTCCATCCAGACACACTCTTTCCCCCGCCCTGCATCTGCACAGCCCAGCCCCCATTTGATCCTTTTCTGAAGGCAGTCCGGGGTGCACCTGGGCGGCTGCTCGCTTCCTAGGTTACGTCTGGCAGCTCAGCTCAAGCTGATACCAATACTTCGGGACAGCCTAACGCCCAACAGGAGCTCAAAAATGAGTGAGGGGGCGCTTCAGAGGGAGAACTAGCCAGAGAAGGTTGGAGTCTGTGTTAATACAGAAACAGACCCTCTCAGCACACGCAGACAGGAAGGCAAAGGGGCCCCCAACTCTCTGAGGAACAGCATGAAGTTTAAATTTGAATTCTTAGCTTGCTTGGGTTCAGACACACATCCTGAGAGGGAATTTGGAGGCAGCAGGGGTTGGGTGGTGGCAGCCTAGCAGGGTCTTTTCCGCCCTACCCACTGGACCACAGGACTTCGCATGGGGGTGGGGCTGTCTTGGGTGATGACATCACCGGAGCTGGCATTTCTACTTTTGAGCAGTTCTGAGCTGACAGTTCCCCGCACAGATGCTGGGAGGCACGATCTCTGGGCGTCCTTGGATCTCCTTGAGGAGTGCTCTTAACTGCCTGAGAGCTCTGTCTGCCCCGAGCATGAAGACCTTTCTTTAGCTCGCTTACTACAGGCTCTCTCTTCACCAGGAACTGCTCTGTAGGGACCCGGCTGCAGGGAGGCAGGCCACGCAGGGCATCTTTTTCTGACTAACCCAGATCTTGGTCATGTCCACTCTTCTGGTTCTTATAACTAGTGAGTCCCCATTAATCTGAGTACCAATGACATCAGGCTGCCTGTGTCCATCTGGATTGAGTTCTTTCCCTTGAGGGAAAGACGAGACTAACTTGATCTCAGAAACATGTAGATCAAGAGCAGATCAATTCTTCCAGAAGCAAGAGACCCTGAAAGCCAACTGCTGGTGATGAAGAGAAGCCTAGGGGAAGCAAGAGGATATGAATAAGATTCTGTTTCCTGGAAACCACTGTCCCAGGCCAGCCAGGGGGCTCCTGTTGACCCTACCTCTGACACCTCAGTCACCTTCAATTCGATTAACACCATCCATCTTGAGCCAACTCTGGATATAGAATTGACACTTAGATAAGCCAGGTCCATAATAATCCCCTACAGAGGCTGAGCCGCTCCTGTATCCTTCATATGAGGATTTTGACAGGTCACCTGTGGTATGCCAGCAACATCTGAGGGACTGGGAGGAGGAGGGGGCCTTCGTGGGGCTCCGTGTTAGGAGGTTAGACGCGTGCGTATTCTGGAATGGAGAGAAAACCAGCAACTTGAGACCTGCGTGCTGGGAGCTAGATCACATCTTCCCCACGAGAGATTTGGAAGCTGTCTGAGCCTGGCCTCGTTAGGGAAGGCTTCCTGGAGGAGGGGGTCAGGTTTAATGAGAAACACATACCAACTCAGAGGAAGGTGTCTTATGTCCTGCTCTAGCACCCTCAGCTCCATTTTCTTGAGACTGAGTCTCTCACTGAACCTATAGCTGGGAGGGATGGGTGGCCTGCAAGTCCCCGGATGTTCCTGTGTCCCCCACGTTTCTGTGCCGTTATCACAAGCATGCACAGCCACACTCAGATTTTTATGTGGCAGCTGGATATTAAAACTCAAATCCTGGGGCTGGAGAGGTGGCTCAGTGGTTTAAAGTCACTGGCAGCTCCTCCAGTGGACTGGATTTAATTCCCAGCACCCACATGGCAGCTCACAACTGCCTGTGACTCTATTTACAGGGGATCCGACACCCTCACACACATAGGCAGGCACAACACCAATGTACATACAATTAACATTAATAAATCAAAAAAATTTAACCCCTCAAGTCCTTGCGTTTGCACGGACAGCATCTTGACCACTGAACCATCTCCATAGCCCCTGCGACTGGTACTTTAAGCTTTGTTTATTTAAACTACCTAAAATTGCTACTTTGTTGTGCCAGATTCCTGCCACGTTCTGGCACTGTTCTCAATCCTGTTTGCAAGCAAGAGAACAAAAGCCCAGAGAGGTTAAAGAATTTGCCAGATGCCTCACAGCCAGAAAATGGTGGAGCTGAAATTCCAACAAAGGTTCCTTCCACAGGTCGGCCTCCATCCACCCTGTTGCCCAGCTGCCTTTCCCAGGGGTAGGGGCAGACACAGGTGCAGGAGAGAGGGGCTCAAGCTGCGGACTGGTGGTGAGGCCCAGAGGGCAGTGGCGAAAGGAATGGGACAGTGTAGTCTGCTCTTCCCATCCGCCTGCCCTCCACCACCTGGGAAGCATGGTCGCCTCTGGTTCCCCTGCTGGGCTACAGCTCTGAATCCATGAGAGCAGGGGCCTGATGAGATACAGCAGCCTCCTCTGGAGACTAAATGTTGCTGAAATTCAGAAGATCTGCCAGAATTGAAATGAGAAGTAGCTGATTGTGTATGTCAAGCTCAGACCCAGTTTGCTTATGGACAAGAACACTGTTCCTGCTTAAAGAGGCAGCGCTGGGGTAGGATGTTACTCCCATGTCCTGCAGTGCCAAGATTTTGGCCAGTTCACATGTAAAATGAAAGAAATCAAAAGATATAAAGGGGGAAGGAGTGAGAGATAAAGGGGAGGGAGAGAGATAAAGGGGGAGGGAGAGAGATAAGGGGGGAGAGAATAATGTAGCTATTTTAAGTGTAAAGTTGTCTCCTGTCCTTTCTTGGAAGGCTGTGTGTTCTAAGATAATACCCTTGCCATATTTTCAGTGTTAAAACGCCACTTTATGGGATTGTAGTGCTGGGAAATGTGTTTGGTTCTTCTGTTTGTTTGTTTTTCAATGTTCTTGGCCAAATAACAAAATTTGACTTGCTGTTCTGTGTTTGTTCCAAAGGGAAAAAAATCATTTTGGAAACATTTGTCTGTGAGTTCCAGAGGCCTGGAACCCCAGCTAGAGATGAGAGAGAGGGGCAAGAGGCAGCAAAAGCCATAGGGTTCAGTTCTTCTCTGCCGCTTGCTGCCTGTGTGTGTGTGTGTGTGTGTGTGTGTGTGTGTGTGTGTGTGTGTTCCTCCTCTGTAACAGGCACTTCACGAGCTGTCGTGAAGACAACGTGAGGAAATGCACACACGGAGCACCCGATCCCCTGCACTAAGTGCTGCGTTAACACTGCATGGTGGAAGCTGGAATGAAATCAGCCAGTGGCTGGGAAGACCCTTGGCCCTTGGAATCCAGATTCAGGCCATATGTTCATCTTAAAATTCCTGTAGGGATGAAAGAGGTATTTCACTAGACAGAGCTGGTGTTGGTTTTGGTTTTGGTTGTTTTTAAGTTGTACTTCTGGCAAGTCCTAGCTGGGTCGCCAGGGAAGCTCTTCTCTTGGGGAGATGGGCAGGCAGCTGGCTCAGAGGCCACTGCCCTGACCCTATGATCAGGATCCTCCCCTCCACAGAAGGCAGGAGGCAGGAGGGGTGTCTCTGGACACATAGGCCTCTCCACCTTTTTCTTCTGTGGGGATCTGATCCTGCCCAGAGCACCTACTGCTCTGCCAGGCTAGACAGTCAGGAGTGGGACATGGACATAGAGACTTCCTGCCGAGAGCCTGACGTGGAGAGAGAGCTGGCATCAGCAGCACCCCTTTCCCTAGGCTTCCTGGTGAATGCACGGGGAGATGGAGGAGCACACAGGTGCCTGCAAGGGGACTGATGTACAGGAGAGTAAGTTAGCCAGCCAGTTTTGACCCAGCCTTGGGTGCCCTGCTGTGTGTGCTCAGGCTGCCATAGCTAGTGCTTGAGAAAGCCGGTAGAAGCCTTGCTGGATGAAGCTGAGTAAGGACCATGGGAAGTATTTCAGATGCTCAGGGCAATGGTTTTCATGAGTATGGTCGAGGTGGACTTTCTGGAGGAGGTAACAAGTGAGCTGTGAGTTTGGGTTTCTAGGCAGTGGGAAGAAGGGGAGGCAGAGGAAGGGTAGAGAAGAATCTGAATATGGACTAACTTGGCAATGATGATGCCTGCTGTATTCACTCAGTGGGATCCACGAAGCATAGGGTGAGAGGCAGGTGCCCATCTTGGAGGGCTGCTTATCTTTTGTTCTCAGTTGGCTTTAAGAAGAAATCTGCTGTGTCCATATGAGGCAAGTGGTCCTCCTGGTCCTCTCCCCCCAGCACCCTCCAGGCCAGCCTTGGATCCTCAGTGCCTCATCTATCAGCTTTCTCCCATCCTGTGCACCCACTGCTCCCTGGGAATTCCACTGGGTCGTGGGTAAGATTCTGGCTATAAAAAGTACTGTGAGCCAGCATGCCCACCTACCCACCAATCTCATTAAGACAAGAGTGAGCCAGAAAGCCCTCACAGGCTCCCCTGCTTATTGAGCTTGCCATCTGCTTTCTTGGTAGTTCTGCCTGATTTCTTTAGGATCTAGGAGCAGAAACTATTGACCTTCCCCATGCTCTGTCCCCTGCCTGGGCACAAGTCACCATCTGGAAACCCTGAGACCCTCCTACATGTATGAACCAGGGCCCAGCAGCACTCAGAGCCCTTCCAGCTTCAGGCAGCCTTGGTGCTCTGTGCTTGCTCTTTCTGCTGCCTCCCATCCTGTGTGCCCATTGCTTCCTAGGGACTGCCAGGGCATGGGTGGGGTCTTATGCCACCTCTTGCCCCTGAATGGGGTGGAGAAAGACATGCTGACAGCTCAGCCAGGCCTGGACTATGTCTCTGTGTCCTGCCAGGGCTCCAGAACGTCTGGGCCACCTGGACTGGGAGCCAGACTAGAGAGGGGGGCACTGGGAGGGAAGGCCCCAGAGGTGCCAGCAGAGAGGAGTTGCCAAGAAGTAAGTGGAAGAGGCTCCTAAGCCCCAAGTCTGGATCTTGCCATCTGTCAGGGCTGTGATGAGTTCAAAGAGCCACACACACACCCAGAAAGGACAGTTCAAACAGCCTGGACTAGAGGCTTAAAGGAGGGAAAGAAGGGAGAGATCGAATGAGCTGGTGGGAGGGGAGCAGGCGGAGTGTCTCAGGAGAGTGGGGACTGAAGACAGCTGGGGAGATGGGGCTTTTCAGGGACCCTAAGATGATTGGGGAATAGACTTGGCTCATGGAACCCCGCTGACCCAGAGAGGACCGCTCACACTCACGCCATCCGTGTCTGTTCGGCCCTCTTCCCTGTCTTTTCCTCTTTCCCCAACTTGACATCACCCTTTTCACTTGTCCCATCACTTAACCACTTGTCTATGTACTGAGCACCTACATGATTCTCTAAGAACCAGCATCCCATCTCAGGCACCAGAGACTGTGGCAAGAATAAGAAAAGTTCCCTATATCACAGAATGCAGGCAGGGCCCAAGGGCGTGTGATATGGCCGGGTGACTGGAGAGCAGAGGAAGGAGTCTCTGGAGGAGGGGCAAGGAACGTAGGTTTGGATCTGACTCGGAAGAAATCAGGTACCATTCGGAGAAGTGGAGACAGACAAGTGGGGGAATGCCGGGTGAAGGGCACATGGTGAGCAGAGATTGGCCAAGGGAAACCCACGAATGGGGATAGTTGACCAGGCCAGGAGAGGCCAGCCACAAGGATACCAAAATGGGTTGGTTTCAGAGACAATGGGGAAACTACCGGAGGCAATTTAAGATGCAGTTTTGGAAGAACCGTTGAATTGTGTGCTCTGGGAACCCAGCCTTGGGCTTAGCTATACGGAGCAAGCCAGGAAACAATACACTGCCTCCTGTTCCCTGGAGACTCGAGTGGGGTCAAGGAGATGGACAGATGCTGTGGAGTCATTCTGCCGTCCTCCAGGAAGCAGAGTCTGGCCCCCTGAGCCCTGCAGCCACACAGAGTAAGCACAACCGACCCTCAGTGTGGGTCTGGGAGCTGTACTCCCAGCTCCCTGTGAAGTGTGTCTTTTGTACAGGCTCCATGGCCCAGCCTCCCTCCCACAAGCCCTGCACATCAGGATAACCTGCTATTACATGAGCCTTCCGCTGGACGCCTTCCAGAGGGAGACAGTTCCGCTGTGTAATGAGAGCTGTGCCCCACTGGCCATGCTGTAGGGCCAGAAGAAGAGGCTGAGCCGAGGAGAGGGCAATGGAGACTGTGACATGGACTGTGATGAGGGCTGTGATGGACTGAGACTGAAGTTGTCATAGAGACAGTGACACAGGACCTGTGACAGGACTGAGGCAGATGCTACAGTAGGGGCCGTGACACTGCAGCATCGCACTGATATGATCTCTAAAAGGGGCTGTGACAGAGTATATGACAGAGACTCTGGTGTGCTGTGGCAGGGACTATGACAGGAGTATCGATAAAGGCTATGACAGAGCTTGGCAGAGACTGGCTGTGTAATGGGGTGTGATAGAGACTGTGATGGAGAGTGTGACAGACATCGTGACAGGGGCTGCAATCCAGGCCGTCCTAGAGGATTTATGGGGCTGACGGGGACTGTGACAGGTGCTCCGGCAGGTTCTATGACAGGGACTCTGACGGGGACTGACAGGAAACAATCCTGTGGTGGAGGCTGTGCTAGGACTGGGACTGGCAAGGGCTCTGACAGGTTCTGTGACAGGGCCTGACCAGGGGCTGTGAAGGGGCTCTAACAAGTCCTATGATGTGGGGAGGTGCAGGGAGCTGTGGCGGGTCCTATGTCAGGGCCTCTGGTAAGGCTTTGACAGGAGCTGAGACAGAAATGTGGCTAAATCTGGAACCACAATCAGAGTTGGGACAACAGTTCCTGGATCCCAGGCCCATACTCCCACGGTCGACAGAGCAGTTGGCGGTGACAGCAGCAACACACAGGCCCAGCCAGGCCCAGACGTGTGTGGAAACACGGGCGGGCTGTGTGCTGAAGCTGAGGCGGGAGGCCGAAACAGAGAGCTGAGGAAGGCTGCTTCCTCTAGCGCTACTGCGGATGCAGTGTGTCTGTCTGTGGGCAGGTCCCTGGCTGCTATGCTCTGGATCCTAAAGCCTCCCAAAGTCCCATGTGGAAGCCATGGTTGCCAGCAGGTGGCACTTCTGGGAGGTGGTAGAACCGTGTCCTTGAGGGGATATTGCAAGGCCAGTTTCTTGTTTTGGGGGCCCACAGCCTTGCAGAGGCGGGCAGCCTCCGCCACCCTGCACCCCCGGGTGAAGTTCTCTGCCATCACAGCCAGGGTAACGCGACCAAAGTGGCTGTCCGTTACATTTCTGAAGCATGAGCTTATTTTTTCCTTTTCGTCTTTCATTCTCTTTCTCCCCTCTCCTCTCTGTTCTCTCCTTCCTTTCTTTCTTCCAAGGTGGGGATGAGGAATTCTCACTATGTAGCCCAGGCCAGCCTGAAATTCGTGGGCAGAAGCTACCCTCCTGTCCCAGCTTCTGGAGTAGCCAGATCCATAGGTGTGTGCAGCACTATTCTGAGTTCTTCCATTAAAGGAAACTGACCTTGTCTGGAATTGTAGCATCGGCAGGCTGGCTCCCACTCTGGCTCTCTGGGCCTGTGTTTTCTTGATAGTGCTTCCCTTTGGAGAACAGCTAACACAGTGAGCTAGGTGCAGGTGTGGGTTTGGTGAGGGCACCTGTGAAACCCCGAGTGATTTACTGCAAAGCCTGCAGGGCAGCCTTCTGGTCGAGTCAGCAGTGGGCTTTCCATCGCCATGAACAGTCCTCTCCCCGGTGTGGGAAGATGCTTCTGGGAGGGGCCAAACACAAATCTGTATTAAAGAGTGAATGAACTCATGATTAGGATAACTAACACGTTTGACGCGTCCGCTCTGTGCCAGGCAGCACGCCAAGTGCTCAGCACGGATTAGCGCATGTAATCCGTGCAGAAACCCCGTCAGGTAAGTGGTGTTATCCCCATTTCATAGATGATTAAATTGAGGCTCTAAAGGGCTGACTGAAAAGCTCTGAGGTTAGACAAAGAGCGTAGGGGCTTGGGGAAGACGCACCTGACCTAACCTTGGCTCTCATCCTTGGCTACCACAGCAGCTTTCTCAGTCATAGCTGCCATGGTCACTCTGCATTTTGAATTTGAGAGATGTCTTCAGTGAAAATGGCATCTTCATACTTGAACTGGATGGTGCTTTCATGGGACTTTCTTTCACCCTGTGACAACTGTGGGGACTGTGACCACAAGGACTGTGGTCAGGCTTGTTTGTAAGTCACTGTCACACTGCAGGCTCTTCCTAGACGGTCACTCTTCTGTCCTTGACGGCTGGGTGTGTCTTCTCCCACACTGGCAGGGTCAGGAAGTGAGATGTTGAGATCGCCCTATAAAACCCTCAGAGGCTCCCATGTCTGCTACCCCATGGTTGTCTCCTGGGCATCTTTCTCACCTGATTCCCTTCCCACCTCATCCCTGCTTCCCTGAGGGAGGCTCTTTCTTATCTCTGGCCCTGATTTTTCTCATTACCAATGGCCTTTGGTTACCTGTTTCTCATGCTGGTTTCAACCTAGAAAAAAACTGCCTTCTGCAACTGAAATTCAGCCTCCGGTCTGAGCTTAGCCTTCTGCCTTCTGCTGCCCTTCAAGGATGTAGGGAGAACCTCAGAAGTACTTTTAGCACAGGATGACTCCGTCCAAAGCCTTGCACTAAGTGACTTAAACAAACACTGGCGTGGCTTCTGATAGATCAGTACTGTCTCTAGGATGATGACTCTGGCCCATGTGGCTCCTGCCTGGGAAAGCTCAAAGCTGTCAGAAGGATTTACTTTGTATTCCAGCCAACGCTTGAAGGCAGGGCCCTGCCTCCCACTCTCTGAGTGATGGTAAAAGCCTCACGTTCTAAACACCACTTAGAAACCCAGGTGGTCTAGCCACTTGGGGAAGCCCCTGCTCCTCCCTCCTGGATCTCCTGTCTATATACCCAGCCCTTAAAAATCTGCCTTTTGTTCAGAGAAGTTGAGCTCAGTTCAGACTGGGTTCTTTCCTATTGCAAAAGACATCACTGAGTCAAGCCCGCCCTGCTGCTTGGTGGGCATCCAGCTTGCCTTACAGTTGTCCGTTGCCTGTTTGCACATACCTGCTACCCCACCACCCCCATTACCTCCCTCCTCGGCTTAGGTCCCAAGATCCAACACCTCAGTCTCTATCAAGACCGTGTCCTCCACTCCCTCCGCTTGTCCAGCTCCTGAATTAACCTGCCCACTTGAGCTCTGCGTCAGCCCAACCATTGATCCCCCTGCAGGAGGTACACTGGCTCTAGCTGCCCTGTGAGGCCGAAGAGGCAATCATGCAGCCACAGAGGCTGCGCCTCCTCAAATCCAGTTTCTGCTGTGCCTCTTGCTGCTTAGCGATCAGGTGGTCTTCCTGTATCGCCTGGTCCTCATTCAGCTCTACTCGTTAGCTCTTTGGATTTTTGCTTGATCTTTTTAAAGGCTTGTTTATTTTATGTGTATGAATGTTCTGCCTGCCTGTATGTTTTTATTTCCACCATGTGTGTACCTAGCATCTGCAGAGGTCAAAAGAAGGTATCTTGGCTACAGGTGTCTGAATCTGTAGTTACCAATAGCTGTGAGCATCATGTGGGGTGCTGGGAATGGAACCTGTGTCCTCTGCAAGGGCAGCTAGTACTCTAAACTGCTGAGCCATCTCTCTAGCCCCTCATCTGTTTTTGAGACAGGGGCTCATGTAGCCCAGGCTGGCCTCCCACTCACATTATAGCCAAGAATATGTGTACATTTCTATGTGCCTGCCTGTACCTCTCCAGAGCTGGGATTGCCGGCATACACCACTATAATCAATTTTATGTGGTTCTGGGGCTCAAACCCAGGGCTTTACAAGTGCCAGGCGAGAATATTGTCAGCGGTGCTAGGTCTCCGTCCCAGTCCCGGGTTCTATTTAAGTACCTTTTGTGCCCAAATCACCACCTCTTCCAGTAGGAGCCTTCCTGACAGTAGAAAGCTTCGGGGCGGGGGGAGTCTCAGCTGTTCAGAAGTCTTCCTTGATACCTTTGTTTTCTTCTCTCCTCATCACAGCTATGCTTCTTGAGGGTAAACTTATATGCCTTTCTTTTTAGCTCCCCGCCCCCATTCCTCAGCCTTCAGTAATCAGCCTCACTCCTCGCTAGGTCTTAAGCAAGACCACTGAGGACCTCCTGAGTACCAAGTATACTGTCATTTATTTCCTTACTGACCTCAGGAAACTCTACCAAGCTGCTGTCTCTCCCTCCTTGACATGCCCGTCCCTTGATCTGACCTCAGGGACGTGTACTCTTCAGATTTTCTGTCCGAATCTCTGACCAGTCCTTGGTTCTCTTCGTGTCTGAGCCTCTGTTGGATCCTCAGATGTGAGTTCTGCCCTTGACTCGGTGAGTGATCTGTACTTCCCGCTCAGATCTCTGACCCTGGTCACTTTTAGCCAGGCCCTTGCCTCTGGTTACTGTCCACGCTCTCTCTCTCTCCAGTAGTCTCCAGACCTTTTTATTAAATATCCTCTTGGATGTCTGCGTGTATCCTACACCATTTGATTGACTTAATTTAGTGTGTGTGTGAGAGAGAGCAGCATGCAGGTGCTGTGATGTCTCTGTGGAGGTCAGAAGACAACTCTCAGGCGTCCATTCTCCTACCGCCAGGTAGGACCCCTGGCCCCAAACTCAGGCTGTCAGGCATGTATACTTGGGCTTTCTACCCCTGAGTCTTCTCACCGAACCCACCCATGCTTTAAGTGTCTAAACACCCACAACATCTTCAAAGGCCCCTGCTCTTCCTGCTCACTGAAGACTGCCATCCATCCAAGGGCTGAAGCCGGAAACCTGGGCACCAGGGCTGATTCCTTCTTCGGCTTCCTAAATCCACTTCATTCAGAAGTCCCACTCCCTCTCCTCACCAGCCTCTCTCCCCCTGTGTGTCCGCTTCTGTGCACGTCCCTCCACACAACTCCAGATGATTTCCTGCCTGGGCTATAGCATCTGGCCTCCTGGACTCTAGCCCTGCCCTACTAGAATCCATTATCCACCATGCTGCCAGAATGGCTTTTCTAAATGTAAAGCTGGCCATGGCTGCTTAAGCTCTTCAGTGAATCCCACTGGCCTTAGGATAAAGCCCAGACCCCTGCAAATAAGCCGCTTCTGGCCTGGCTGCAGCCAAGTCCATAACCAGTCTGTAGCCAGTGCGCAGCCTCCCTCCCCACCCCCGCACAGTGCGCCCCAGAGGCCTTCTGCTACCGATCACAGGGCAGTGCTGGGCCTGTGACTATGGAGAGGTTACTTGCTAAGGAGTGTGTGTGTATATTTGTGTATGAGTGTGTGTGTTTGTGTGCATGTGTATGGCTGTGTGTATGAGCGTGTGTTTGTATGTGTGAGAGCGTGTGTAGTGTGTGTATGAGTGTTTGTATGTATGTGTGACTGTGTGTGTGTATGCGTGTGAGCAAGTTCGTGTGTGTGGGCACACACATATATTACTGTATGTAGAGGCTGGAGGAGAACCTCTGGTGTCCTTCCTAACGTGTGCCCACCACATTTTTTGAGAGAAGGTCTCTCCCTGGCCTGAAGGTCACCAGTTAGGCTAGCCTGGCCGGCTAGCATGCCCCAGTGATCCCCTGTCCCTGTGTTCCCACACTGGAACATCCTTCTCGTGGGTCTGGGATTGAACTCAGGTCCTCATACTTGCATGGCAAGCACTGAGCTCACTGCCATGCCCTCCTTGCTGAGGATCTTTCAGAACACTGCGGCGATTTAAAAGACTCCATCCGGCCGGCAGATGCTTCTTCCTGCCATCTTCCGGAAGGCTGATGGTGTGTGCCACCATCTCTATTCGGGGCTCTTTAGGTCTTCCCGGGTCAGGGTCGGGCTAACTCCCGCACTGACTCAGATAGCAGCCTGAAGCCGCGCCTGGCCTCGTGCTTATCTTTGTCCAGCACTGAAAGCCAGCACAGTGGAGATGGAGCAGCAGAAGTGGTGATGGAAGAGAGTGACAAGTGTGAGGAATTTATATCAGCGCTCTGTGGGGACGTGGATACAGCTCTTGAGGCTCGTGGGAGAGGAGCCACAGGGAGATCCAGGCCGTTGGTGCTAGCTGGGTCCTCTTCACTGCTGGCCCCCTCAGTGATCAGCTGAGGGGCCTGCTTTGAACTTTCAGAGGCTTACCTGCAGAATACCGTCACTTGGGACTAGTGGTCTGAGCTCAACCACAGGGCACTTGCCAAGCTGGGTCCTAACACACCAGAGGCAGAGAGCATTCCTTCCAGCGTATTTGACCCTGACAGTACACTGAGCGTGCGTGGAGGCAGTTTTTCTGCACGTAAGAGCAGGGGGTAGGAAGGAAGGAGGGGAGCAGGCAGGAGGGTGTTGAAGAAGCGTTTGTCCTGGGTAGCCTCAATGACTGTACCCAAAGATTACTGGGTTCTCAACCCTGGAACCTATGGATGCCACTCTATATGACAAAGAAATTTTGACCATGTCATTCCATTTTCTGTCAATCCAAGTTGGCCCTCTATTTCAAGGCTTCACAGAGGGAGCTGAAGGGAGGTTTGACGTGGAGCATGAAGGCAGTGCAGCCATGGAAGCTTTGAAGATGGGAGAGAGACTCACTAGCCAAGAAATGCTCATAGGATTAGAAAGAAGCAAGAGCATTCTTTCCTAGGGATTCGGGAGAGGACACAGCCGAAGCCTTTGATTCTGGACCAGTGAAACTTATTTCAGGCTTCTGACTTTCAGAATTTCAAGAGAATAAATGTGAGGGGTTTTGTTTTTGTTTTTGTTTTGCTTTTTGTTTTGTTTTTTATTTGTTCTTTGACAATTTCATACAGGTATTAAGTGTATTTTTATCACATTCAGTGAATCCCTCTTCACCCAGTAAGCCACCTCCCACTTTCATGTCTGAGTGCGTGAATGCATGTGTGTGTACGTGTGTGTGTGTGTGTGTGTGTGTGTGTGTGTGTGTGTGTGTGTGAAACCCACTGAGTTTAATTGGAGTCACTTGCCTGAGTATGAATGAAGGGTTAGTTACTTGAGCTTGAGCAGTCTGCCCATGATTACATCACTGAAGGAAAATGAGTCGCCTCCTCCAGCAGCCGTTAGCTGCCAAGAGCCCCTCAGCCAGGGATTGGGATCTCAGGAGCTCCTCTCCCAGACATGATTGAGCGTTGATGGACCAGCCTCATGCAGTCTCTGCAGTCTCTGCGCTGTGAGTCCATGAGTGGAGTGGCCAAAGCCATCTCCTAAAGATAGCTTTTTGCGAAACTACGACATCCTCTGGCTCTCACATCCTTTCTGCTCCTTCTTGCCCCATGTTCTCTGAGGCTTGGAAGGGGTGATAAAGAATCTTGCATCAGGCTGAGCACTCCACAGTCACTTACTCTTAGTGCTTTGACCAGTTATGAGTCTCTGCTTTAACCACTTCCCACGTGACGTGACAAGTTGCCTTTGTGAAGCAGGCCTGAAAGCCAAGCAGACAGTAGCAGCTGTGCTGCCATGGCACCAGTGGTTGGTGTTGTAGGACGTAGGGTCCACTGTGGGTAAGATCACTGATGACCCCACAGCTGCTTGAGTAGCACCTTCTGGTGTTAGGAAGAAGCTTCTAATGGTTCCATTTCAGCTTGATTTCACTGTCCTGAAACCACAGTGTATGATATCTTCAGAGGTCGCACATCTAATTCTGGTGGCAACGGAGAGCAATGGCAAGAGGTTGTATTGTTTGGGCATTCCTCTGAGTCCTTCCTAACTGACAACTCAGAGGAAGGCAGTCCATACCTGGCATTTGGTTTTTAATAACTACTGTCTTCTGGGATTGACATTATCCGCCCATGTAGGGTACCTCTGTCCAAGCTTTTTTCTGAAATCATATTTTAATTAGCTTACAAGTAGTGTGTTTCCATGTGGGTTTTTCATGCATTTTTAGTTCCAGTTACTCATCCTCCCCCCTAGTCTCCCCATCCCCGATTAAATCTTGTGCTATTTTAAAAAGTTATTATTCATTTTCTTTTTTGTTTATTTGAAAATTTATTTTGATCTCTCTCTTGTTCTCTCTCCCCTCCTCTCCATCCTCCTTTCTCTCTCTGCTTTCCTTTTCCCATCTATCTGTTTATGTGTATATGTGTATGTGTGTCTACATGCGTGCATGTGCGCCCCCCCCCCCCCGGGAGGCTAGAAGAGGGTATCCAAGTCCCTAGAGCTGTAATTACAGACAGTTGTGAACTGCCTGACTTGGGTGGTGGGATTGGAACTCAGGTCCTCTGGCAGTGAGGACATCAAGCAGCAAGTGCTCTTAACCACTGAGCCATCTCTCCAGCCCTTGTTTTTTGGGTATTGAAACAAGGTCTCAATCTGTAGCTCAGGCTGTCTTAGAACTCATGAAGTCAGACCAGGCTGCCGTGAATACACAGCAATCCTCCTCCTGCCTCAGCTTCTTGAATAGTGAGATGACAGGTATGAGGCACGTGTCCAAACCTAAAACACGGATTCTTTTAATATGCACCAAGTTTGTGGTAATTTGTCAAACCATCAATACGAAACAAACACGTCCTCTCCTGTCCTTCCCCTCTGCTGCTGGCTTGTTGTTGGATAAGCGCGGGGTTAAGATGGCCGCTGGGCAGCAGAGAAAACATTTGCATCTCTACTTGAGCCAGGGAATGGTGGCTTTGAAAACATTCAAGGTGAGACCTTCTCGGGGCAGCAGTCACGCACAGACCACAAGCAGGGTAACATGCTCAGGCTATTTCTAGGGGCTCTGTCGGCAGCAGGTCTGAACTAGGGCAGAAGAGTTCCAGACAGGTAAGACTCAGTGTTTGCACTCCCTTTTTGGAATTCCCAGAAATACTTGTGGCAGAGGAGGAAGAGAGAGGAGAGGTTCTGTAGGTGCAAGGAGAGAAACAGCAGGGACTTTGGGTTAGGGGTGTTAATGGAACTTTATTTATAGACACAGATTGAGAGGGTCTGATAGCATCTTGTCATGTAGCTTTCCTAGCCCACTGCCCCTCCCGGTGTCCCTCCACAATCTGACTGAGCAGACGAAGGATTCTAAGCAATTCTGTTCCTTCCTCGTCTTCATCCGTTTTTATCTTTTCCTTGTAGAGGTGTGGGAGCACGTTCCACATGGGTGCTAGACATCCTTTTGTCTCTCTTTTATTGCTACAAACACCCACTTCTTCCCAGTGGTCACTGTTTTTGTTATGCACTGTCCACCACACAGAATTCTCCATACCGGCCTTTTCCGTGATGATCTCTCACTTCGGTTTCACACTGAAGTAGCTCTGCCTTACCACAGAGGATACTGCCGTGGAGGAGGATTAGGGGCTGAGCTCAGTGGTGGGGTGCTCATTTAGCATGAAGCCCAAAGTCCCACCCCAGCACCACAAAAGAGATACAAAGTAAACAACAAAATACCCACTTGAATTTTCATTGTATAAAATCAATCTTCATGTATGTGTATAATCCATCTTTCCACCATTAATTTTCAATGTCCCCTCTCTTATATACTGCATTTTTACATGCATGTGGATGTATGTTCCTGGATTCTATATCAGATTCTTTGACTAACTTGCATAGGCTTTGCTCCTTATGATACTTTTTCCTAAATCACTATGACATACTGTTCTGGTCCAACTGAGAAAGTTACAGTCTACCACACATAAAAGACAAGTTAAAGTCCTTTATTGACACAGCAATGGAGAGCTGAGGCTCAGGGACACAGCATTTTTAAAGGCAGAACTGCAATGAGATCAATAATGGATGTGGGTCAGATGAAGCTGGTGACGGCTGTTTGGGCTGTCCACTCAGCAGATATTTTGGTTATGCTTCTGGGTGCAGGGTCATGGAAAGTCCCAAATGTGCCACCAAGGCCAACATCATTGTTCAAGGGGTTGAGGGCTGGAAAGACACATGTGGAGTTAGGGTAAGAGCAGGACAAGATGGCGTTTCTTCAGTCACTTTGATACTATTATCTTTAGTACCCCCCAACACCTACTACTGCCTGTTTCTTCCAAGAATTGCCTAGATTTCTTACCAGGTTAACTATCTCATTAAAATGACTTGATTATGTTAAAAAATCACAGTGGTTTGTAAAGTGATTAAATTAATAAATAAATGAAAAAAATCACAATGGTATTTTTGATCAGGATCACAATGAGCTTATCAGTTCATTTCTGCTGATCCTCATATCACTGCATCTTCCCCTCCAAGAGGACGTCCTGCCTCTATTTAAGTCTCCTTTTGTATTCAGAAAGAACCGTACCAAGGTCTCAGCCATAGTGCAGCCTTTTCTCTCATTTCTGTTTCTTTTTGTTCATCTCTGTCAAGTTTGGGGAGGGTAGTTTTGTAAACCTGCATTTAAGCCACCATGATTCCCAGAAGTCTTTAGATTTTGCTCTGAATTGAGGGTGAGGGCGGGATGATGAGATGAAACTGTGGGTGTGGGTGAAATTCAGAGGAGGTTAAATTCTAAACAAGAACAACAGAACTTAACAAAGTGCCAACATTTATGTGACTGTGGAAGAGAGAAAGCTTGCAGAAAAGGGGAGTGAGGAAGCAGCCGGGGACAGAGAGGGTTCCAGGGCAGCTGAAGTCAGTAGACTTTACTGATGTCTGGGAAGCTGTGGATAGGTAGAGGGGACCTCTAAGAAAGTGCTCTCAGTGGAAGGAAGACCAGGGTGTTTAGATGGCATGAGTTGAAGACAGCTAGAGCAGACTGATTTGTTGTTGATGATGATGATGATGATGATGACGATGATGATGTTTCCTTGGGTATTGTGGATTCAAAGTAGGGCCTTGAACATGCTAGGCACTCAACCACCTCCTGCATCCTCTGACATAGTCTGCTGATTTTAGAAATTTACCCAGAAAGCTCAAGGCCCTACTTTGAATGCCCAATATCCAAGGAGAAACAGAGGAGCAAGAGGAAGGGGAAGCCAGTATCAGCAGTGAACAGACATTCATAAGTAACACCTGATGACATGAAAGAATTATTTAGGAATATATTCATTCAAAACCTAACATGAGGAGTTAGCAATGTAGCTCAGTTGGTGGAGCCACTTGCCTTGTATGTGCAGAGCCCCGAGTTCAGTCCCCAGCACTGCAAAAAACCAGGAGTGGTGGCACACACTTGTGATCTCAGCACTTGGGAGGTGGAAGCAGAAGGATCAAAAGTTCAAGGTCATATTCAGGTATTAGCAAGTTCAAGATTACCCTGGGATTAGATGAGACCAGGTCTCAAAAAACAACAACAAACAAAAACTAATATGAACATAATAACCTGATATCTGCAAAGAATATGCAGCATGTCTTTATAGAAGACTGTGAGATGTGTACCAGTTAGCAGTGGCAGGTTTTGTTTTTTTAAACAACTTTTTTTTTCCTAATTTTTTCAAAGGTGTTGGTATTGCTTTTAGGAGGTTCAGTAACAATGTTTGTTTGTTTGTTTGTTTGTTTTCGTCTTCCTCTAAATGGAGTATCATGCAGTAAGGAGCCCCCAGCGCTGCTGGAGGAGGAAGCTTTGAAGTCAATGCTGAAGGTTGGGGGTCCTCAGCAGGACTGTGTAGGCAGAGGGTGAAGCAAGCTAGCCAAATCCAGCACTGCACCCAGCATGCCCAGCATGGATCAGACGTCACCCCTAGGACACAGCCAGGAGAGAGCTATCCCGCATTCTGCTCTCCAGGGCTCTGCAGACCATCCTTGAACTGGTATGAGCTAGTTTGAGGGACACCAATGAAACTGCCCTCTTCTTTGGGTCCTGCACACCAATACCCTGACTCCTATCTGTACCCAAGACCAAAAGAAGAAGTAAGAGTCTCCTAAGGGTGGAGTAGTTCAGGGGTTATTGGAAGGAGGGTCCAGCTGTTGCTATGGCTGTATGATAATGGATGCCCAATTTGCTGTGGTTGTACCAGTGTGGACATGGGCAGGCATTCAGACACTAGGGCAAAAAGCATGTCATTAGACCAGCGCTCAGCCCTCAGCAGGAGGTCAGGGTCCATGAGGAGTCCCAGGCAGCACCCACCCTCAGGCTGGATGGTCACCTCGCTGTACCTCTCCTGGAGGAGTGCAGATGTGGTAAAGAGACGCTGTGTCCCCCCTTTGACCATCAGACAATTGAATCAACAGACCCCAAGAAATTGGAATTTCCCCAGAAATCTCATTCTGGGAGAAGGAACAGGCTGAACCTTGGTGCTGGCCAGAGGGGGAGCTTGTCTCCCAGACGGTTTCTCACAGTTTGACAGCCTGTCAGACCATTTTTCAGGAGCTACTGGAGCTGAGAGGATGATGATCAGCGGGACTGCGCCTTAACTAGGATTGTTTAGTTGCAGATGCTTTGCAAATGCTTCGTGCTCTTTATTTAAAACAAAGCTTCACCTAAAGACCAAGAAGAAAGACCTGGGCAGTCACTGGTCCTCTTGTTCCTCTTCCCAGTGTGGTCATATCGAGTAAATCAGACTTGCTGTTTGTTCTTGCTTGTTTAACTGGCTGTTGAGGACAGGCAGCCTCTGACCTTAACTCTGGCTTAAGATCTAGACGGGCAGCCTCCCCTTCTGGTGTCGGTAAGCATGCCTTAGGGAGAGGCTTTGGAAGAGCAGAGCCTTTGCTAACAGAAGTGGGGGTGACATGGAACAAATGAGGAGGGAGGGGTTGCTCAAGCTGCATTCCATCCCTGGTACCTACCAGCTCTCCTTCAGCTTCCTACAAAGACAGTGAAGGAAATATGATTTGTCTCTGACTCATGGTAGGCATTCCATAAATATTTGGGATGAACAAATGAGTGAGCATATAGATTAATTAGCTAGTTTTTCGAGCATGGAGCCCTTACATGGCTGGATGAAGAGATGGGCTCTTTTTAGACCAGGAACATATACAGATAAAAATACTCATGGTGCCAGGCTGCAAGTGGAAATGAAAGGGTAAGCTGCCAATGTTTGTGGTGGTGAGTCAAGATCCCTGTGTATTAATCATGATCCTTAAAAAAAAAAAAAAAAAAAAAAAAAATCTTCTGTTGGTGCTAGTATCACAGGTTAGTAAGTCTAACCAAGTCTAAGTTTCAGATAAGAAAGAAAGAAAGAAAGAAAGAAAGAAAGAAAGAAAGAAAGAAAGAAAGAAAGAAAGAAAGGTCCAGAAAGAGAAGGTATCCAAAGCTGCAGGCAATCAAAGCAACTTCAGGCATCTTGTGTTCCCATTCTGTAGGGCTGTCCCATAGCTATGCCACTTCACATGGGACTTTCTTCTCAGATGGAGAGTGTGTGACCAGTTCTTCTAATAAACAGATGTTGGTGAGGCATCTTCTAGATACTGTTGCACTTGCTATATGCCAAGCAGCATGCTAGGTCCTGGTGATACGACTGTGGACTGTGTATTAACTTGACAGGCAATGAATCAAGCCATTCCAGTGAGGATAGGGCACCCAGCTTTGGAAGTCCAGAGAAAGCACGGGGCTGAGGGTCAGGTGGGGGTGCTTGAGATGGGAAGCAGACACTGCACATGCCCGCCCCTCTTGGAGTTTTCCCAGGCACAGCTCTACTTCACCCACAAGCATTCTGGACCGATCTGTCTCCTACTTGCTGTGAGTGCCCTGCTCTCCAGATAAGAGTCACACTTCAGAGGCCAAGGAGACAGAGATTCGGGACAGGCTGCTCAGATGGAGGGGGCCTCAAGCCAGCGGGGGGGGGGAAGCTCTCAGGAGGAAGGGATTGGGGTGAGGGGGGATGTGGAGGACTGATGCATGGGCCTGAGCCCCAGCCCCCACCCCTCAGCAACTCCTCCCACCTCAGTCCTGTTTCAAGGCGTCCATTCCTGCATTTGGCCACCTCCCTCCTCCTATCTGTTACCTCCACCTCACTGGTTGCTCACCCTCCTTCCTCATCAGCCCACTGGGACTCACAGCTTCCATCCTTGATCAGATTGCTAGCTTGTGACACTCACTCTCTTTGGAAGTGTGGGGGTAGAGAGAGAAATGGAGAGAGGACTAACCATAGCCCTCCCTCTCCTGTTCTTCCTCATCTAAGCACTTCCAGGTGGGCTGGCATAGACAGGGACAATGTGTAAGTCAGAGGCCCTGCAGGAGATGGAGATAGGAGAGTCCTGGGCAAGCAGACTGGCCCAAGGCTTAAGGAACCACCACCGGCTTCCCCAGCTGGACACGGCTGGGTAAAATAATTGGGTGATGTAGGTACGGCCGAGTTCTCTAAGGTTTGTTTGGCATGGCTCTTTGGGCTGAGGCAGGCCACTATGCACTTTGCATGATTCTCAAGGACCTTTTCATTCAGCAACTAGGATTCCGAGCATGGTTCCTGGGGAAGGAGGGTCTTAGACATCCATCCCTGAAATGTGTGCAAAGTCTCTGCATTTGTACTTACCCGTGTTTCCGGATTCTATCAAATCTCTGAAGCACCTGTGCCACACAGAAAGGCCCAGAGCCCCTTCTCCAGGGCACTGGGAGAAGAAGTGGCAACCGTTCATCTGTCCCTTCCTTGGAGGTGCCTTCCACCCTCTGGGTTTCTTCCACTCCCGTGCTTCTGCAGGCAGCCTGTCCCCAGAGCCAGCTGGGGCCATGTGCCTCTCTGCTCACCTGGACACGGTGCTGCTGTGTCTCTATCGACTGCCCTATTTAGGAGCTGCTGAGCTGACTGCAGAAACCAGGTCTGCATTTGCCCCCTCCAGAGGTGTCCAAGCTTTGAGGAAGAGGAGAGCCAAGGGCTTCCAAATCTTTGTGCTTATGGAGCATGGGCTCTGGGGCCATAAAGAATGTTCTGCCTTGACAAGGAAATGAGCCTCCCTGAAACTGTTTCTCCATCTACAAAGCAGAGGAAATACTTCCTTCCTTCCAGGGGTGTTGTGAAGACCACCCAAGACAGTGCTTATAAAACACCAGGCACTTGAATGTTAGCTGCTACCTGGCACAGCTGGATCCAAAAATTTCCTCTGTGGGTCCCTGCCAGGAGGTTGTCCAGCTCTTCCTAGGGAGCTGTTAACTCCTGAGGTGGCCCAGCCCCCTTTGGCCGTGGTGACCACAAGAAAGTTCTTCTGTCAGTTAGATACTCTTTGAGTTGAAGTGACAGGAACTTGACACACTGGCTCACGAGGAAAGGGAAGGGAGGTGACTACAAGGACTCAGGGGACCAGGGTTGCCAGAGCACTCTCTCTGTCTCTGTGTGTCTCTGTCTTCTGCAGTTCTGTTCCTCTGTGAGACTGAAGTGAGGCAGCCAGTGACTCCCAACACACATCATGGTAAGTGGTGTACTGGAAGAGACAGCTTCTTTCTCCTAGTGACTACACATAGATCCCCAGGGAAGGACCAAGATGGAGCAGGCTTGAGTCACATGCTCATTCTTGAGCCAATCACTGTGGACAGGGCTACAGGCAGCTAGGTCAGCTGGGTCATGTCTTGTGATCAGAGAGTAGAAACCAGTAAAGCATGAGTGGTTGCCATTTTGGAGCCAGGTAGAGGGCGGGAGGTCACGTTTCTCCAGGAGAGGAATGCTTTTTCTAGAAGTCTGGGCAAACAGAACCAGTGAGTGTTTTCTATTCGGCCAGCTTCTCTGCATAACCTTTGGTTCAGTACCCAGTCCCAAGCTCTGTCCTGCCTGCACAGGCCAAGGCTGTTTACTCAGCTGAGTCAGCCCTACAGAAATAGGAAGTGTCGCCATGACCTCTTCAGTCTTTCTCTCTTCTAGTTAAGCTCTTTTGGTTCTTCATCTCTGCATTGTTCCTGGCCTCCTTGTTCCCTGCCCTACTCTCCTGCAGAAAACAGCAGTGTGCTGGGAAGCTGGAACAGGCCCTGACTTGAGGATGATATGAGTGGTGCCTTTAGCATCCTTTGCCATCCACTGGTCAGGTGCTCCCTTTAGCCATAGGGACAAGTGACTGTGGAAGATTCATCTTCCACAAGGAAGGGATAGATGGATGCTGGAAAGAGGCCAAGGAAGAGGAAGAAGAGAAAGGAGGAAATGATTGGGAAGACGGGAAGCAGAGAATGGGAGGAAAGGATGAGAGAAGAGCAGAGAGAAAGCCCTGGCTCTCAGGTTTAAACAGTACCCAGTTTGTGTGGTGCTTACTGTAGGTGCAGAAGAAGCTTGTGGTTGGGAGCCATTCCTTCAGGTGGTCAGAACAAGTGCCACTGACTGGGCAACTATAGCAAATTACCATACACATGTGACCTACAAATGACAAAAGTTTATTGTCATAGTCCAGAAGCTGAGAAGCTGAAGGCCGGGTACTGTCATGTCAGGTTCTAGGAGGAGTCTCCTTTCAGAGTGCAAACTGACAGTTTCCAGCTGAGTCTTCATATGGGAGAGGGAATGGGCAAGTTCCCTCAGGCCTCTTTATGAGAACACCAGGCCAGATCATTGATAGCGTTACCCTCATGAGCTAACTACCCTATACTCCTGCCTTCATATGGTCATATATGGTCATAGAGGCTGCATCATGGATGAACATATGGATTGCGACTATATCCTTAGGCCTCCTGAGAGATATTGGAGGAAGAAGCATCCAAAGCTTGGCTCTGAAGCTCAGTGTTAGGTATGTCAGGTGGAGACTAGAGGGAAGCTGGCAGGAAAAGGGAAGCTCTGCTCTGCTCTGCTCCCTTCCTCCTTGCTGGGTCAGGCTGCACTTTAGAGATCACCCCCAGGCTAATAAGAATTCTTCCTCAAGTTTAGAACCAATTAAGCAGCAAATGGCTCTGGTGAGTTACTTCTCTCAAAGTGAATGTTATCGAACATACACTCTGGGGGTTACCTAGCTCTGGGCTTGCCTTGAAGAACCAACCCTTGAGGGTGTCTAGGGAGGCTGGGAGAGGTGGCTGGAGGGACTAGAATGGAGTCCAAGCAACTTTCTAAGTACCGAAACCTTACAGGGCAGCCTGTATTTCCCCTAACATTTCAGAGTGCCCCTGTGTACCTGAGGTAGGAGTTGGTCCCCAAGAAGGGGTAAAAGGTTATGAGGAGAGAGAGGGGGGGACAACAATAAAGAATTATTGAACCCCCCCTTGGATCTTTGCCATGTTGCTTCATCCAACGGGACTGAAGTCAAAACAGTTAGGTTACCACAGAGAAAGAAAAGCTTGGGAGAGGCCGACCTAAGGGAGTCCTGAGCCACAGGCAGGCTCGGAGGGAAGGCCAACCATGAGGGGAGGCAGTCATGTGATAGGTAGAAGTCAAGTCTGCAGGTTACATTGTGGATCCTCAGTTGGGGAGTCACTGACTTTAGTTCTTTGCTCTCTGGGATTAGAGACCGGTGGTTTTCCTGGGCCTTACTCCTGGGACTCCCAGGACTCTGCCCTGAGATGGCACAAGGGAAAGTGCATTGGAGAGCAGAAAGATGGTAGTGGGTGGTGCCTGCGGGGAGAAGGCAGGGCAGCATGTTGGTTCCTACTGTGATTTCCAACCAGCAGGAGCCCCTTCACACAACAGCCATTGGGCCCCGTTTATTCATACTGTACCTTCATTTTTCAGTCAGCAAACAGAGGCCAGTCCTCAGCTGTGTCTCCAGAAGGGCAGCAGAGCAAGCTGCAGAGGCTCAGGGCACAGCCCTCTCCATCCTAAAGTGGATATGCTCATAGATCCTTACTCATGTCAGAGAAGCCTCTAGAAAGCAGCCAAGACGTGGAAGGGCTGTCTGGGAGCTTTGCAGTCTGCTTTTCAGCTGGGTATCTACCATCGCCTTCCTTCTGAGCAGAAAAGAGGGTCGTGAGTTTGAGGCCAGCCTGCGCTGTAGAGTGAGATGTTGTCTTAAAGCAAGCAGAAAAGATGGGTCTTTCTGTAGGCCCTGGTCATTGTCCCCAAGAGCACTTCTCTCCTGTCCATCTCCTTTATTCCCTCCCATTGGCTCTGAGGACCTCTGCCTAGTGCCAGCCTTCTCGGAAAAGGGCAGTGATTGTCAGAGTGATTTCCTGAGATTCAGGAGGCATGGTGTTGTCCTAGCTCTGACACTGGAATGAGTAGCAGCACCACCTCCCACCCCACCTCTTTGGTTTCTGTGTTGGGTACCAGAAGTCAGCCTGGCTGGAAGGTAGGCTGCTGACCCTGCTCCACAGCTCTGGGACCAGCTCTTCCAGGCCTGACATGCCCACACCTGACACCATGTCACCCTTCCAGTTGGCTCCACTGCCTCACCTTTCTGGAACATGCAGGCAGATTGTCTCTTCCACATGGAGCAATGCTAGAGGAAGGGATGACCTGTCCAGTCTCTTAGTGACAAGGGACAAAACCCAGCTGGCACTAAACCTTAGCACAGAATAGGACAGTGTGAATAGATGTGGAGGGGGGCGGGGCTGTCGTTTGGAGTCCATAGCATGACGCTGGCACTCACCAGCACTTTCAGATGAACAGAGCGGGACATTCATTCTATAAAACTGTCCTTAATATTAGTCCACTAATAGACAGTGGACTAATATCCTAAAATCCTGTCTTCTGTTTCATCTCCAGCTAGGAGATTATAGAGGGGGAGGGGCAAAGGCAGTCAGTCGTTCTGGGGCTAAAGCTTGCCCCTCTGGTCAGGTGGTCAGCCATTCTTTAGAGACTTGGGATGTCTCTGCTTCCCCCCTTTCATCCCTTGCACTCTTCTCTCATTTTGTGGATGTTTGAAGGGCACAGGCATATCCTGAAATGCTGAGTCAAGTCTGGACCAGGAGGGGGTAAACCTAGAGGAAGCAAAGCATGACCAGTGTGTACGTGCTAAGCTGTTACATTAATGACATGAATGTGCCAGTTGCTTTTTACAACATGGAGTACAACTGTTTCTCTATTGTGCAGAATGTAAAGGTGCCTCTGTAATGTTGAACCGTCAACCCTGGGGACAAAGGGCCGCAGGAATGCTCCCTGGCTGTTGCCAAAAATCTGTCTTCTTCCTCCCGTCTCTGCTTCTTAGTAAAGAGTGGCCTTTCACACCTCCTATCCCCTCCCTCACAGCCTGAAGAGAGGTGGGCTCTATCTCTACTAAGTCAAAAGAAACTCCTAGGAAAGAAGTCATGCTGGCTCAACTAAGTTCCCAGTTCTCTGGATCATCACATATGATCAGAGACTGGAGTAATACAAAGACTGTTTCCAGTTGATTGTGGTGGCAAACACTGGTCAGGAGCCTGAGGCAGAAGGATCACCAGTTCAGGCCTTGCCTAGACAATATGGTAAGGTCTCAAAATAATAATTAATAATAATAATAATAATAATAATAATAATAATAATAATAAATAGCAACAGGGGCCCAAGTTGCAACTCAGTGACTAAGTTATTGTCTCACGTTGTTCATAAGGCCCTGGTTTGATGCTCCAACACCACAAATCACAAACCCAAACCCAAGGATAAAACAAAATGACTGCTTCCACAGCAACTGATAGGTGGGCAGGAGGGCGGAGAAGAGAACTGGGCAGAGCAGGATCTGTGCATACCCAGAAGGAGGGTTGGACAGCCGATGAGTGGGTGTCTGTGTCCTTTGCTGTCTCTCTGAGGGGCCTGAGGGGTTGCCTTGTCAGTCATCTCTGAGAAGCTCGTGAGTATATTCTCCTCCGTCAGTTCTGGCTCGCTGGGGGCACACACAACAGGACATGTTTCTCCCTCACCTGAAGTTCTGGCTCATCATCCCCACTCAGGAGCTGTTCTCACTGCTGCCTCAGATGCTAGCCCTGGTAAGCCACATACACTGTCTTCTGGCATCGTCTTGGTAGCTTTGCTTAGTGGTTGACGTGGAGCCTGCATTAATCAGAGTTCCCTAAAGGAACAGAAGTGACAGAAAGGGATTTATTAGAGTGGCTTACAAGTTGGTCCAGGTAGGCCAATGATGGCGGTCTCCCAACAGAACAGTTAAGAATCCAGAAGATGTTCAGTACAAGTCTCAGCAGTCCCAATCTGGTGCTACTATACCAGAAAAGTCCTGGACTACCCCAGAAAGCCCTACATTGCAATCCCAGAGTGGGTCTAAGGCCAGTGAGGGAATTCCTCGGCAGCAGGATAGATGAACTGCCAGCAAGCAGGAGGCAAGCAGACACCGAGCCAACGCTCCCTTCCTCCCATGTCCTTCACGCAGGCGCCACCTGAATGTGTGGCTCAGATTTACAATGGGTCTCCCTACCTAAAATGCTTGAATTAAGAAAAACTCACAGATGTGCCAAGCTGCTTGGGTTTTAGTTGATTCCAGATGTGGAGCCAGCGCAGAGCCCGAAGATAAGATGCCAGGATTTGGAGCTGTGTGTAGCCGGGTTTGAGTCAGATGCTTATTTCTATGGTACCAAGTCCTGCTTCCTCTCTGTAAAATGGCCCTTGAAAACATTGCATCAACATGTAGAATCTTCTTGGCTCCCCTTTCAAGCAGAAGATCACCAAGCAGGAACAATTTATAACAGGTTAGACAAGGGTGCTGGGGCTGTCCCTCAGCCATGAACTAGAGAAGAGAATCTCAGTTCCCTCTCTAGCTAAGTTCACACATATATCTTGAGGTGACTTGGAGAACCCTCTGTTACCTGGGAGAATGGGAAGACTCTGGTGAAAGCTTTAAGAGTCGCCATTGTCCCTTAGGAGAAATATTGATGCCCAATAGCATCAGGACAACAACCCTGGCCATATCCATCCTATGCTACCTCCTAATGCTTCTAAACACTTCAGGCCATCCAGGGGAAATCTAAAGACAGGGTCCAAGGGGCTCTGGCCTGCATCTGTGCCTACATCTTCCTGTGTCAGCGCTAGCTATTCTTTCTGAGGAGCTGGCTATGGCCATGTGCAGGGAACCAGCTAGCCCCTTCCTATTTTGGGTCAGAACCCCTGGATTATGGGTGGTTGGTATAATAATTATGGTGCTGACCCAGGACCACAAGAAGGGTACATATTTAAGTACATGCTCAGACACACTTGCTCCATGCCCAGGTGCAGAGGGAAACAGATGGCCTGGACCAGAAGCCCTACCTGACACTTCCTGTGGCCAAATACCAGTAACAGAGCCTGCTAACCTGCTCCAATTTGGTCTGCTTATTTAGAAGACCTGTTCAGCCGCCAGTGTGGGTAATAAAATGGACTCAGCTTTCCAAAGGAGAGATTAGCAGGGGACACACAACTCTCCAGGCAAGTGCACTGGTTTTTGCGGTGAGGTCTGGAGAGACTTATCCTCAAAGTCACATGTGCAGACAAATTACTAAGGTGGCCAGTGTTTGGGTGTCCTCCTCTTCCCATGCACCGTTTCTCCAAGTGCTAAGAAATGTGAACTTCAGCAAACTGCTCTTCTCCGTTGAAAATAGCTTCCTTCCCCATGATTAAAAGAGTGTCGTTGATTTTAAAATCTTTGATATCACCTTGCTCTAGAGGGTGGCTCGAGACTACATTTTCCACGTGTTCTCTGGAAGATAACTCCACTCATGAAGTTCGACAACACCTGTTCGGGGGTTCCCATGTACCTAGGAGCAGACTCTGCCTTTCCCAGCTTCATTTCTGTTGATGTGATGAAACCATCCTGACAAAAGCAACTTAGGGGAGAAAGGGTTTAGTTTAGCTCATGATCCGGGGTACAGTACTTGCGGGCGGTCACGGTGGCAGGAACTTGAGACAGCTGGTCACAGCACTCCAGTCAGAAGCAGAGAAAATGAGAACATGGAACCGTTTTCTACTCTTACACAGTCTAGGTCCCCAGACAGGGAAAGGTACGGGGTACTTTCAGGCTGGCTCTTCTCACCTCAGCTAAGGTAGTGAAGACAGTCTGCCCCTGGCTTGCCCACAGGCCAGCCTGACCCAGCTAATCCCGCAGGCGTTGCTCCCAGGAGATTCTGGGTTGTGCCTTATTGACAGTTAATATTGACCATCCCCCGGCTCTCTCCGGCCAGTCCTGCAGTGTTGCAGAGGACTCTGGGAACACAGCCTGCAGTTTAAGAGAGCCAGTCTCTCAGAGAGCGACAAAAGGGGCATCAAGCCCTGTCTGCAGAAGGCAGTGTTACCGGGCCTCCTTCAGGGAAGACAGCGGCGACAGTGTCTGCAGAACCCTGTCCTCCCTCTGGGTCTGCCTAGGACGTTGTCTCCTGGAAGCTTGGGGCCGCCTCTTGGTTTCTGACTCCCTGAGCTCTTCCCACACCATTCATTTTGCCAGCCTTACAAAGCTCCTCTTCCAAGAATGTCCTCCCCTGGGTAATTGGACCCTCAGGCCATTGACATTTAAAGAAATGTTTTTGACCTTTTCAGCGGTTCCATAAAATCACAAAATAGAACTCTAAATATTACTGCCGTCTCCTGCTTGCCCAGATCCTGGTGGAAACTCATTTTCCAGGCTAACTCAAGAATGAGAGGAAATAGCATAATTGCTAACAAAAAGGGGGTTCTTCTCAAACTTCTCCCTTGCGCTCATTTTATTACGGGCTACACTAACCGCACCAGGTCTGTCCTCTCCCTCCACCGTTCCCAGCCGGAGCCACTCAGAGCTCTTTTGTCATTGTTACCCAAATGACACGATTGCATTGGAAGTGTGGGATCATTAGTAATAAAGATCTATTTGCAGTTTCGATGTTTGACCCAGCAATATGAGGACCTATTCCTTTTCCACCATCCTCATGGAACGAGAAACAGCAGATACAGAAGGACCATTAGTGGCTCCAGAGGGTACTCAGGAAAGGACAGGGACATGAGAAGGGAGAATAAATGTGTTAACTGACTTTTTTTTTTTAAAGAAATCTGATAAACATGAAGGTAATTAGATATTAGATACCTCAGAATGGTTCCTTGTGTGAATAGAGATCAGGTGAAGAGTAGAAACCAATGTTGTTTGCTTGTTTCCAAAGAGAAGTTTTACCTTCTAAAGTAGGAGATGAAAAACACATGTGAAGATTAAATCCAGCCCTGGACTTGAAAATATTTTTTATGAATTTTAAATAACAGATTTATTAAGGAATACATTTTCTTCACAAAATTCACTCTTTTAACGTATGTAATTTAGCAGGGTTTTAGACTAGCCACAGAGTTGGATAACGGTGACCACAATCTCATTCTGGAACTCTTCCATCACTCCCAGATATCACCCCTCGTCTGGGAAGAGGGAACCTCAATTGAGAAGAATGCCTCCATCAGATTGGCCTATAGGCAAGTCTCTGATGATTGATGTAGGAGGGCCCAGCACACTGTGGTTGCTAGACAGGTAGTCCTGTGTATAAAACAAGATGAGCAAGCCATGAGAAACAAGCAAAAATGTGGCATGCCTTCGTTGTCTCTTCAAATTCAGCCTCCGCTTTCCGCTGGAGCTCCTGCCCTGACTTCCCTCCCTGATAGCCTATGACCTGAGGGCTGCATGATGAAATAAACCCTTTCCTCCCAAGTTGCTTTTGGCCATGGTCTTTATCACAGAAAGAGCAGACGAGGACAGGTGGCCTTTTAGCAGTAGCTGCCGTCACCTACTCAGCCCAAGCTCTTGAAAAACTCCAATCTACTTTCTAGATCCATGGATCTCTATTTTGGAAATTTTATGCCAATTTTATGTATAGCACAGAGTTTTAAGCCAGAGTTGTTTCTATTAAACATGATATTTTCAAGAACTATTCATGTTGAAGCATGTATCATATGTAAAAATCATGCCATTGTACAAATACATATGCATCCTTTTCTGATACCATCAAGTGTGTGTGGTTTCTTTTTTCACCCTCTGGGACCAACTACTTGTCTTTTTGCACACCACCCCCACTCAGTTCTCTGATACTAACTTGGTAGCCAACAATTCAGTTCTCACACTAGCTACCCAGGACTAGTGTAGACCACCCCACAGCTCAAGGGCGTCGTCCCGGGAGACTGCCTGCACTTCAGATGCCAGCTGTAAGTGGATGCCCAGAACACTAAAATTCCCATTCAACCAAAAATGTGGGGTCCCCTCACACCGTCCTCAGGCGTGTGCTAGAATGACTTGTAGAACTCGGGAAAATACTCACATTTACTGGTCTATAATAAAGACAGATTCACGGGGCAAGGGATTTGGCACGAAGTCTCCCTGTTCTTCCTGGGCATGCCACCTCCTGCAGCTCCATGTGATAACCACCCCGGTGCCCCTCAGGTCCTCCCAGTGAGCTCTCCTGACCAGTCTCTGGTGGGAAGGGACTCGGGGAGAGGAGGCTGGCAGTTCCCATCTCAGGTTTTTTGTTTGTTTTGTTTTGTTTGAGACAGGGTTTCTCTGTGTAGCCTTGGCTGTTCTGGACTCGCTTTGTAGACCAGGCTGGCCTCGAACTCACAGAGCTCCATCTGCCTCTGCCTTCCAAGTGCTGGGATACAGGCATGTGCCACCACACCCATCAAACAGTTTTTGCCTTTCTGGTTAGTAGACCTCATCCTAAGACTGGGGGGGAGGGGTCGTGCGTTGAGTCATTAGCACAGATGCAAGTGTGATCAAAGAGATATCTTACAGATAACACAAGACATTCCTAACACTTGAGACAGTGTAAAGGCTTTGGAAACTAAGTGCCAGAAAATAAGGATAGAAGCCAAATCTGTGTCTCCACTGTTACATGCGCGCCAACCACATTTCGAAATCCCTTCACGGAGTAATGGACAGTCGAATTGTCCCCACTCTCTTTTTTTTTTTTTTTTTTTTTTTTTTTTTTTTTGCTATTATGAATATACACAACCCCATTTTTGTGTGAATATACACTTTCAGTTCCCTTGGGTATAGATCTAGGGGTAGAATTGCTTGGTTACATGCTTCCCTTAGTGAGGAACTGCCAGTTTTCCAAAGAGGCTGTACCTTTAAATTGTCCTGGGCAGTTTTATTTCTCTATGTTCACACTAACACTTATTGTCTGCCTTTCTTACTTGAGGCACACTTGTCATTATGACAGGTACCTTATTGTGGCTGACACATCTTAAAAAGACTGAAAAATCAAACACAAAGAAGCCTATAGGTTTTGCATGCCATATGTGGCCCCAAGCCTCATTACTTTACTATGTAGCTCTTCATTGAAAGTGCCAAGTGTTGGCCTAACTTATCTGTTGAGCTAAGAAGGAAAACAACAATCATAGTCATATCAATTTAAAATCAAAAGTTTAAATGCAAATTATATTAGCTAAAATTGAATTTTTCATATTTTTGTTATATTTGAAATAGTCTTATTAAAAAATAACCACAATCAGCTGAGCGTGGTGGCACATGCCTGTAATCCCAGCACTTGGGGAAGCAGAGGCAGGTAGATCTCTGTGAGTGTTGAAGCCAGCCTGGTATACAAAGTGAGTCAAAGTGAGTGCAGGACAGCCAAGGCCACACAGAGAAACCCTGTTTTGAAAAAATAAAATAAAATAAATCTTGTCTGAAAAAATAAGGAGGAGGACAATAGGGAAAGCCACCTGGTGCCAGCCTCAGCCGTACACACACACACACACACACACACACACACACACACACACACACACACAATTTTAGAACAGTGCCTGTACAGTGGTTGCCCATGTAAGGATCAGCACCACGCATGTTGACATTACCTCTAAGTCTGGTGTGTTAGACAGTAACACGAATTGTTTGGTTTTATAAAACATCTCTCAGTCTCCACATATGGCTGCACTCTATTAATTCATGCGTGTCTCCAAAACCATGAACTGGAATATAAAGAGAAGCAAGAAAATGCTCTTCTGACACTACTTGGGCAGGCGCTTCATTATGCAAGAAAATACTGCATTCACATTCTCCGAAAGGCTTGACAAGTTAATTAATTTGTCTTTCTCTACTTAAGTGCTCCTCTGCTAAGATCCACAGGCTCGGGGCGGTGGCCCCATCTCTCCCCTCCAGAGCAGCGCAGCCATGATGTCTCAGCATTTGGAGAGAGACACCTTTTCATGGACAGCCTGAGGGGGAGAAGAGCGGAAAAGCGATTCTCTGGGACTGGAGAGTCATTAGTCACAGAGTGGAGGTTAGGCCGCGGGGTGGTGGGGGTGGGACTGGGCTTTAGTTCAACACTGACAGCCAGCCTGGACCATTGTATCTGAAGATACTGAGGGGGTCTTACTCGTTTTCTTAGGTGGGGTAATGGTGTTATGGTCATTTTTAAAAGTCATCTGCTAATGCTGAAGTATTTATGGTTAAGATAAAATGGTGTCTGGGATTTGCTTTATAATACTGCAGCAAAAAAAGCATCAGAGAGATTTATGAGATCAGATTGGCAAGTATTTAATATTCATAATTGTTGAAATGGGTGATGATTTATGGAAGTTCCTTTAACCGTTCTTTCTGCATTTTATGTCTCAAATGTTTCATAATATAAAACGAAAAATAATAAAGTGGGCAAGGACAGAAAGGTTGTGGGACAAGGAAGGCACAGCAAACAAGGAAAGAAGGACTCAGAGATGCTTCCTACCCCGTGACTGGCTTCTCCCTGAGAGCCAAGGAGAAATGCAGGACTGAAACCCCAGTGCAAGGACCCTTATGATCTACCAGCTCTATAAAAAAACGTTATGTTACCTCAGGCTGGGGAGAGTTCAAATACCCAGAGCCCATATAAGGAGCCGGGTGTGAGGGTGTGCACCCGAGGTCTCTGCGCCGGGGGACAGGTGGATCTGTGAAGCATGCTGCCCAGCTTCCTTGGCAAGCTCCAAGCCAATCAGACTGTCTCAAAGAAGCAATGTGAATGGCTCCTGAAGAAAAAGCCTGAGGTTGGCTTTCATGTGAACGTGCACACAAAATGGGATGTTATCTTTTGGATCTGAAGTAAAGGCCTGATTAAATCTCCCAGATTCTAGTTGTATAGGGCATCGGCAAACAGCATGGTACTCTGCTCAGGACTATTCTCTTTTGCCGTCCCTTCTACAAAGAAGCTGGCCTGTGATGACAGGTAAGTTCTTGAGACGGGAGCCTGACCTCATGTTTGGTTGGTTGGTTGGTTGGTTGCTGTTTTTTTGTTTGTTTGTTTGTTTGTTTGTTTTTGTCACACTCAATCCTAACCTAAAGTCAAGAGGTAGTTTAGATGCCAAAAGAAGTCTAAAAAATATTAGCCAACATCCAGGTACTTACCATTATGTCCAGATGTAACATCTGTCTTGTTTACTTCAGATCTACCTCATTCTTTCTTTTAAAATAGACTTACTTGCTTTCTGTGTATGGATGTTTGGCCAGTATGTATGTCTGTGTACCATGTGTGTTCTGTGCCCACAGAGGCCAGAAGAGCACGTCAGATCCCTGGAACTGAAGTTACTGACGGCTGTGAGCTGCCGTGTGCGTGCTGGGAATTGAACCTGGGTCTTCTGCGAAAGCAGCCAGTGCTCTTAACTGCTGAGCCGTCTCGCTGGCCCCATCACGCTTTTCTTATAAACTGAAAGAAAATGCAGATACAGCTGAAGTTCATGTGAGCCTGTCTTTGACTCTAACCTCTCCTGATTTGTCCTCAAAGATATCTAAGCTCTGGAATGTAATGTTCATCTCTCCTGCCTAAACTCTATATGCTTATGGATCTGCAGACATCATATCATGGTGCACATATTTAACCTTTACACAAATCACATCATGTTTGAGAGCTTTACATTGGACTTTTATCAATCATATGCTTTAAGGTTTAGCTATGCTCTTCCTGATTAATACATCGATCCTCTGCATTGATGAACATTTGGGTTAATTTCAATGTTTTGCTGCTACAAACAACATTAAAATGACAATTTTTTCTTTTTTTCCTTTTTTAATTATTATTGTCATTTATTACAGTTTATTCAATTTGTATCCCAGCTGTGGCCCCCTCCCTCTTCTCCTCCCAATCCCACCCTCCCTCCCTCTTTTCGCCCTATGCCTCTCCCTTAGTCCACTGATAGGGGAGGTCCTCCTCCCCTTCCCTCTGACCCTAGCCTATCAGGTCTCATCAGGACTGGTTGCATTGTCTTCCTCTGTGACCTGGTAAGGCTGCACCCCCCAGAGGAAGGTGATCAAAGAGCCCGCTACTGAGTTCATGCCAGAGAAAGCTGCTCCCTTATTAGGGAACCCCTTGGTTAGGGTATCATTTTCTTCAGGGTCCCCAGGGCTCAGTTTTTGGGCTCTGTTGGTCTCCTTTTGGAGCTCCTGTCCCCGCCAGGTCTTTCTGTCTCCCCCTTCTTTCATTAGATTCCCTGCACTGTGCCCAAAGTTTGGTTATGAGTCTCAGCATCTGCTTTAATACGTGACAAATAAATCTCAAAAAAAATATAACTGAATCATTTCCCTTGTATCCAAGACACACTTTCCTACCGTAAGGTAATACAATGTTCTCTTTTGTTTTCCTCTAAAGTTTCTTTTTAAATTTTGACTTTCATGATTAGTTCTTTAGCCTATCTGGAATTTATTTTTGTGAGGTATAAACTTTAGGTGTAATATTTTTGTTTTGTTTTTCGAGATAGGGTTTCTCTGTGTAGCCCCAGCTATCCTGGACTCGCTATGTAGACCAGGCTGGCCTCAAACTCACAGAGATCCATCTGCCCTGCCTCCCTGAGTGCTGGGATCACAGGCGTGTGCCACCACACTGGCTTAGGTATGATAGTTTAATGACAGTGATTCTGATTTAAATGTTAATTTTACTTAGCTTATCATTATCATCTTGACAGGGTAGGCAGGCCATGGAGCATTTGTGATGTTCAGAGCATAACTTTTCAGAATGATTCTCTCTTTCCAACTTGTTTTTGAGGCAGAGCCTCTGCTGTTGACTCTGCTACCTTGCACAATCCAGGCCTGTGAGCTTCTGAGTTCTCCCTACCTCTCCCCCATCTCACCATAGGACCACTGGGATCATAGGTGTGTGTTACTGCCTCTGGGTTTTTATGTGGGTTGCTGGGTTTGAGCTCAGGCTTATGTGGTGAACGCATTTACCCACCGAGCCATCACACCAGCCCTTGACTTTTCTCAGAAAGTAGGTCAGCGACTGTTAATTGCCTTCTCCCTCCTTTAAGGCACCATGTTCTTGCCCAGCACCATGATGCTGCCCAGAGGGTCTTGGCTGTTTTTGATACTTCACTGTTCCATATAAACGTTAGAATCACATTGTTATTTTCTACAGAAAACCCTATTGCCTAGAAGAGCAATGGTTTTGTAGACTAGCTTAAGGATAGCTACAATCCCTACATTATCTACTTGTTCTTTAAGTTACCTCAGTAATGTTATCGAATTATTTCCATCATATTCTCCCCAAAAGTTGGGTAGGTTTCAGTTAGGCTAGTCTTACTAACCTTTTGGTTTTGCTTTATTTTGTTATTTTGACAACTATTTTAAAATTATGGGACTGGCGAGCTGGCTCAGTAAAGTGCTTGTCACACATGTTTGGGTCTCTAGCACCCATGTTTTAAAAAAGCTGGGTGTAGGGAGCCTCCAGTCCTTGTACTGGGGAGGGGGAGCCACGAGGGGGCCCTGGAGTTTCCTGGTTACACAGTCTTGCTGATCCATCTGCTCCAGGTTTCGTGAGAGACATTGTCCCAAACACTAAGGTGGAGATCCATTGAGGAAGACATCGGACATCTGCCCACTTAGTCTGTCTTCCTTCAGCTCATCCATATCTACCGCTTTTTCTCAGAGAGAAGGAGATAGGTGTGGACATGTGTTCTGCCTTTCTCCTTCCCCCATGAGCTGTCAGCTCACCTGTCAAAACTGACTCTTGCAAAACCATCAGGAACTAGAAAATAATAATTTGGTTTTCTTTCCTCACTAGAAAAAAAATCACAGGAAATGTCTGAATTCCACACATCATCCCCCGGCCCCACCCTGCTCTGCAGCTCTCTCTCTCCCTCTCTTGTCTCCTCTCTACATCTCTTCTGCATCCTCCATCTTCTTTCTTCTAGCTAGGGACGTTAGACATTCTCATACTCCTTTGCATGTAGACTGCTGTCTTCAATGTAGTTTTTACCAAACCCATGCACTCAAATGCTATGTGGAAGTAAGAAATGAGGGGAGGCTGTCTTCCTGCTGTTTCTGGTAGTCAAGGCTGCGAATGTATTGGAGCTGGGGCCGAAGATGGGAATTCTGATGACTAGTGTACAGTTTGTGGGATGAGGGCCAGTCGTGGTATCTGCAGAGATGATAGCAGTGACAGGGTCATGACAGCTTGAGTGATGTGACTATTTAGCCATTAGCCTGGTAGCAGAACCCTTCCTTCCACACCACAGATTCTAACGCCCACCTCCTTCTTTGCATTAATTCCATTTCTGCGTAAAATAGTTGGAGCAGTCTCCTTGTCCACACAGAACGTGAATCATGCATCTTCTGTCAGAATATCTAGTCTGGTTCAAACTTAGTTTGTACTGAGCCCACTCACTGGGCCCAGTTCACCGCTTTCTTGGGTCCTGTCTTCAGTAGTCCTGAGACTTTCTGCATGCGCAAATTCACAACAGAGGTCTGTGACAATATGTTGCTATTTATTAAATGATCACCAAGCAGTAGGCAAGATGGGACACTGAAACCAGTGTCTTTCTGACCACAAACCCATAGTGTAGTGTATTAGGGATGTGATCTATCATCCATCTATCTATCTATCTATCTATCTATCTATCTATCTATCTATCTATCTATCATCTGTTGAGATAATGGCTTTCAGCTCATTATGTAACCATATGGTGACCTTGAATTTCTAATCCTCCTGCCTCTGCCTCTGCAATGTTAGATTACAGAAATTCACCATGACACATAATTTATAGGGTTCTGGGTATTGAATCCCTACTACATCACAGACCCAGGGAGTGCTCTTGGTTATAGCATTAGATGGGGGGGGGGGGATAGGGGTGTAGCCAAGAGATGCAGTGCTTACCCAGCATATGAAAGCCCTGGCTTCAATCCTCAGCATTGCAAAATGAAACAAAAAAGAACAGTAAGTTGTTTGTGTTTCCCTTAAAAACATGTTCATGTTGGGAAATTCAGGAGTATAAGTTATCAAAGCCACTATGAGGAACTGTGCTTCTTGTAGCTAGTCACCTCACGTGTGTGTGCTCGTATCCATGTGTGTGTGTGTGTGTGTGTGTGTGTGCATGCGCACTGTGCACACATGTGTTCCTTAAATTGAGTAAAATAGATTCTTCACCTCTAGGCAGCCCAGCTAGGTTGCAGACAGAAGGAAGGGAGGTTGAGGGAGACAAAAGGGAAGCAGTAAAACGCGGTAGTCCCTTCCAGGCATTGTCTTTGTTCTCAGGAAAGAACAACCCCCTTACGGTCTAATGTCAGCATCTCATCTGATGTCATCAGCCTCTCGTTGCCAGGGCTGGGTGGTCTCTTGGCTCCATTACTCTGCAGTGTGGAGTGGTAAGGATGTCGCTGTGGGCTGGAGAGATGCCTTAGTGAGTAAAAACCAGCATGAGGGACTGAGTTCAGATCTTCGCACCCACATAGGAGATGAGAATGGTGATTCCTTGTAATCCCAGTGCTGGAGAGGATCCTGGGGGCTTTCTGGTCAGCCAATATAGCTGATATGGTAAGTTCTACGGTCAGAGAGAGCCTGTCTCAGAAAAAAAAGAAATGAGGTAGGAAGTGAAAGAGGAAGACACCTGGTGCTGACTGCAGCCTCTGCGTGCACACATGGGGAATGGGCACCCCTATACTCATACCTGCCGCCCCATACAAAGAATTTCACTTGTTATGTTTTGTTTTAGAGTAAGGTAGGAGAAAATGTGGTTAAAACAGATGCTAAGTCAGCTGATCTATACTGTCTGCCAGGAAAAGTGTCATCCTAAATGAGCAGTCTCAGACTGAGAGAAGATATGCTATGCCTAAATTAACTCATTCATCTATAGGCCTAGAGAGTATGTTACTCTGTTCATGTGAACCATGCTTTGCATGAAGAGAGGTGATGTTTGTCAATGTCCATTCTAGCCTCCTTGGCCTCAATTCTTCTTTTAGGCACCCCTACAGTGTCTTAGACAATATCTTAGTTAGAGTTTCTATTACTATGATAAAACACTATCAATCATGAAAGGAAACCAAGGCAGGAACCTGGAGGCAGGAACTGAAGCAGAAGCCATGGAGGAATGCTGCTTACTGGATTGCTCCTCATCGCTGGATTAGCTTGTTTCCTTATAGCACTCAAAGTAGACTGTGCCCTTTCACATCAATCATCAATCAAGAAAATGCCTCACAGGCCAGTCTGGTGGGTACCATTTCTCTATAGGGGTTCCTTCTTCCCAAATAACGCTGTCATGTCAAGCTGGCATTAAAACTAGCCAGGATGTAAAACAAAGTTGTAGAGTCATTGACATCACTAAACTTGGAGATTGTAAGTGGTCCTCCTGGAGCTGAAGCTTTACACTGAGATACACAACTTGTGGTGAGAGGTCCAAGGGGAAGTCTCTATGGCCAGCCCCACCCGCTCATTAAGGCCACCTGCCAGGGAGCAGGAAGCGGAGCTACTGTGGAGCGCCGTTCACTGCTGAGATGTATAGGGCTGTGTGGTGGCTCTCTGGGATAGTTCAGAAAAGAAGCAGGACTAGGTACATGCCTGGGAAAGGGTTAGGTGGAGGAAGTCCTTTGCTGCGTTGGATTCATTGGCTTAAGCTTGCACCGCAAGTGTAGCTGTGGACAGAGGGACTTGGATACCGGGTGGCGTCATGGAGCACTGAGATGGTCCCGAGGATGATGCTTCTGTACATGCTTTATTACAAAGTGTCAGTGAAGACAACTGTAAAAACCTGAGTGAGAGATTTTTAAAAGGCAAAAAATAAAAAAGAGACCATTATATTGTGCTCGTGGATTGGAAGCCAATATTGTAAAAATATAAACATGTCTTAAGTTAATAGGTTAAATACGAACTCAACGGAAACCACACTGCTTTCTCATGAAGTATTATAGGCTGGGTCCTAAGCTTTGCGTGTAAATGTAAAAGGTAAGTTTTCCAAGGAATTCATAAAAGGTAAGGGATGTGTGTGGCTTGGTGATAGAATGCTTGCCCAGCAGGCCCAAAGCTCTGGATTTGAGTCCAGCACTCAAAGCAAGCAAGGAAACAAACGGACAAAACTGGATTTGGGTCCAACATGCAAAAAAGAAAAAAAATTAAGAGGACTTCTCCTAAAAGAGATCAAGATTTATTGTAAGGTGGGGCTGGAGAGATGGATCAGTGGTTAAAGGCACCTGTTTCTCTTGCAAAATATGTGGGTTTGGTTTCTTGTATCCAGCTGGTAGCTCCAGTTTCAGGGCTCTGACACCCTCTTCTGGCACCTGTGGGTACTGCATGCACGCGGTGCACAGATAATGCAAAATATTCACATACGCAAAATAAATAAATCTAAATATACTTTAAAAGATATTTTCTATGAAGCCAGCTGTGATAGTTAAGACAGCACAGTGTGGGTACAAGGACTGGGAATGAACCAAGGGAGTATACTGTATGTAACTTCTAAAGGTGCAAAACGAGTTCCCCGTATGACAAAAATAAATTTCAGGTTTACGGGGAAATTCTCAACAGTTGGAGTCCTACAAATTAAAGACCATCAGTGAAGACTCTAAAAGATAACTTAGGAGACTACCTCTGTGACTTTAGGGTAGAAAGATTTCATACGATACAAAACAGAACTAGCTGTAAAAGATTGTTCTGCATCGAGAGTGTTGCTCTTCAAAAGATGCTGGTACAGATGTGGACAGATGAGCGTAGCAAGGAGACAGTGTCTGCGCACATTGCTCTAGCAAGTGCCCTTACAAACCACTCAGAAAATTATCCTGATTGTGGTTCCTCCTCCCAGTGTCTTCCCACCTCACCTCCCATCAGGACCCACCTTTCTGTCTCTCAATAGAAAACAAATGTGCTAGACGGGGATGGCTCATGCCTTTAATCCCAGCACTCCAGAGGAAGAGGCAAGTGGATCTCTGTGAGTTCAAGGCCAGCTTGGTCTACAGAGTGAGTTCCAGGATAGCCAGGGCTACACAGAGAAGCCCTGTCTCAAAAAACCAAAACCAAAACCAAACCAAACAAACAAAACAAACACAAAAAAACAAATGGGCGTCTAAGAGATAATAATAAAACCTAATAAAACAAAAACTTCTTGGACTGGGACTGGGAAACTGGCCTGGAGCTAGAGTTAGGTCTAGATATAGTCAAACCCTGAAAATCTCAGTCTCTGTTGTTGTTATTGTTGTTTTTGCTTTCGAGACAGCGTTTCTCTGTGTAGCCTTGGCTGTCTTGACCCAGGCTATTCTAGAGATCATGAGATCCACCTGCCTCTGCCTACCAAGTACTTGGATTAAAGGCCTGTGCCAACACTGCCTGGCCAAAATGTCTCAGTCTTGAGAGCAACAGGAGTAAGGATTGCTGCCTCCCTGTTCTGTACCTGCCTGCCCGGAACAGTCTTACAACCCCCCACCTCTCAGTTCTTGAGGTGTCCTGTGGCCTAGCACCTGAAAATCCTCTCCATGCAAATGAAGCTTTCTCAGCAACCCAGCCCTAGCAATGATGGTCACTCACCCAAACCCCCCACCCACTTCCCCAAGGCTTATACAGCCCTCATTCCCCTCTAGTAAAGAGGCCTGTGTCACTGAAAGAGCTGTGTCACTTAACGGGCTTTCACGGTGGAAGAGCTAGGTCAGAAAAGGCTTTCTCCCTCCAGGCAGTCACTTCCAGACTGGGATCCTGCAAACCCACCCACCTAGCTAAGCTTCATTCCTTCCCATCCAGATTTGGCACCTGGGCATTCCGAGGGGAATAAGCAGGACCTGGGCTCTCGATCAACAAAGACTAACACATTGGAATTGGACAAACAGAAGGAAAAGAGACCAAGAGAAGGCACAGGAAATAGAGGCCCACTCATTTGCACACTAAGAAATCACAAAACTGGACGTCATAATATATGTGCAAAGAACCCACAGGGTAAAAAGAGAGAAGAAAAATATAAAATAAAATAGAAAGAAAGAAGATCCCTGACATCGTCGCGCCACAAGCAACTGCCTAAGATGCCACTGAGTTTGTGTTCTGTTGGTTATCTACTGCAGGGCATAACTCTAAGAGCAGCCTGCTTTCTGTGACACTGCCTTAAAGACACTAAATTCTCCCTTGAAAGTGGTTACTAACTGGAGATCGCTTCTGGGTTAGGGATGCAAATCTGAGTTCACTTATCCTTCGCGCTGTAGGTCGCCAGCTGGTGCAGAACCCTACAGTCCCTGTGCATACTGCCTCAGTCTCTGTGAGTTCATATGTGCACCCGTCATGTTGATTTAGAGGGCTTTGTTTTCTTGGTGGCCACCAGCCCCTCTGGCTCTTACACCCTTTCTGCCTCCTTTTCCTCAAGTAGCCCTGAGGAGCCCTGAGGAGAGGGATTTGATGGAGACATTTCATTTAGAGCTGAGTGTTCTAAGTTCTCTCACTCTCTGCGTAATGCCTGGCTGTGGGTCTCTGTTCCAAAGACTGTAGAATGTAGGAGCGAAGGCTCCTTGTAGGCACCAGGTTGGCTTCTCCCATCTTCTGCAGGGGAAGCTTGTCTGATGGTGGCTGAGCAAGGCAATGATCTATTAGTGTAGCACAATGTCATTGGGAGCCATTTTATTGCTGCATTTTTTATGCCAATATTATTTATGGTTTTACCCTAGGTCCCTGCACTATCTAGTCTTGGATTCTTGATCACACAAGCAGTGCTGGGTATGGGTTCCATCTTGTGGAGTGGGCCTTAGGTCAAATCAGATAGTGGCTGGTTGCTCCACAAGCTTCGTGCCACTATTGCACTAGTGTGCCACTGTAGAGTCAAGGGTTTGTGGCTGGGTTGCTATTTGTTCTTTGGTAGAGTACAGAGTACCTTCCTGTTCCAAAGACTCTAGAATGTAGGAGTGAAGGCTGCTTGTAGGTTCCAGATTGACTTTCCATGTTCAATAAGCTGTGTAGGCATTGCCTTCAGCAACGGGGCCTTGCTGTCAGCTTGTGGAGAACAACCTATAGTCTTGGCTATAGCTTGGATTGTTTGGCCAACAACTCAATTAGATGTACCACAATCCCTGTACTGGACGCTTCATTTGGTGATGAGACAGATACTCTGTCTCCCCTCTAATTTGGCAATTTCAGCTAGATCACCTTCGTATATGTATATATTCTATAAAGCTTCCACTGTGTTAGGTTTCCACACTGTCCCTCAAATGTCTCTTGATTTTTCCCTTCCTCTCTCCCCTCTGCCTCCTCGCTTGATCTGTTCCAGCTGCCCCTCCCCCTCAATACGTATTCTATTTCTTTTTCCTACATAGATCTATCTGTCTCTCCCAGTCCCCTTACTTTATTCTTAACCTCTGTAGTCCTACACATTGTAGCCTGGCTCTCATTGATTTAATACCTAATATCCACATATAAACAAATTCCTACCATATTTGTCTTCCTGGGTCTGGGTGACCTCACTCAGGATGATTTTTTTTTCTCATTCTATCCATTTACCTGTAAATGTCATACTTCATTTTTTAATGGCTAAGTAATAATCCATTGTTGAAATGCGCCACATTTTTTTTATCTGTTGTTATCTAGGCTGTTTGTGATTTCTAGCTATTATGAATAGAGCAGCAATGAACATGGTTGAGCAAGTGTCTTTCTCTGTGGTAGGATGAAGTGTCCTTTGGGTATATGCCAAAAAGTGGCATAGCTGGGCCTTGAGTAGGCTGTGGGTTCCCAGTGAGTGCCTGCTGGAGTTGGGGCTGGAATAAATGAGTTGGGGAAGGACAATCAATGATATGCTTTTTAAAATAGGAAAACCAGGAGTATCACAAAGCCAAAAATATATTTAAAGAAATGGATCCAATCTTTTAATCAAAGAGAAGTCACAGTCGGAGTCTCGCCATTAGATGAATGAAGCTTTTAGAGGCCTGGCAGCACTAGGCATTGGGCAGTGTGTGGTAAAGGGGAAATCCTCTTGCACTGTTGATGGGAGTGAAAATCGGTGCTACTGCTTTGGACAACTGGTATTTGCTCATGAAGTTGAAGAAGTACATACTTAATGACCCAGAAATTCCTTAGATGAATGTAGGAAGGCAAAAGTGCCAAGAACAGCATTGCCTATGATATCCTTGGACTTGCCCTCAACACTAGAATATTTAAATTGTGGTATGTTCAGACAATGGAACAGGGTACAGCAACAAAAGGGGCCTAAGTGAATCTCATAAACACAGTTTTAAACAAAGTAAGCCATGTGCAAATGAATAGACTCTACATGAGCCCATCTATACACCGTTCTGAAGACTGTCAAGCCAGGCTGCTTGCTGAGTCTAAACCGACTTGCCTATTTCATTCGGAGGATGTGATTATCAGGCAGGGCCCCCCTGTTAGGGAGGACACGGGCTGTGAATAGAAAGGGGCGGAGTTGGCTTCAGCGGCACTCCAGCTGCCACCGCCCATGAGCCCCCTGCTTACCTGGGCTCACACTCTGCTCTTCCCCACAGTACTGCATTTCAGAGTAAAATGCTGGAAAGGTGCAAAGACCATTCATAGCAGGCTGGAAGGGAATACAAGAAGCCTTGCGGCACAGGCCCACCCCATCTAGCAGGTCAGTCTCTCATCCTCATTTCCAGAAGGGGAAGTTGAACTGGAGAGCTTTAAGTGGCCTGTCTCCAGAGGTCAGCGGTAATAATCAGACCCAAGAATAGAGCCCAGACCTCCCACCTGCCGTAAATGCTTCTTTCCTACCTACTTTACATTTTTTCCAGCACAGACACCAGCTCCATTCCCCAAGAGTGACCACCATGATGATGGGAAAGTTTGCCATGTGGCCTAGATGATAGCGAAGGCAGACAAGTAGAAGCGTTCTTTTTGAGGGCCCTAGCCCTGCCTGACAGTCCAGGCACTGGAAAGAGCTGTGCCTGGGGTCCTTAACGCTGAAGCTCCAGCAGCTTCTAGGGGCTTCTGGGGCTCTGGGTAGTGGCGTTGCTCCTCTTGCTCTGCCGTGCTCCACTCTCCCTGGCCGGCCCTTCTAGACCTACAAACCTGGCTGGAGGGGCAGGCTCTCTTTGATTTAAGACCCCAGTGCCCTTGCTGGAGAACACAACCTAAAAGATAGAAAGTGTGTGCTCTGGGAGAGCAGGAAAGGGCTCATGCCCACAAACACTACAAGGTGGTCCATGGTCAGCACATGGCCTTTGTAAGTCACTAATGCCCAATGTAGGCCAGCTGCTCCGTGAGAACACACCTGAGCTGACTCCTGAATGGCATATGGGAATTGAGTAGAGAAAGAATGGAAGGTTTTCCAGCGTAGCCAGTGCTAGTATTGTGGGGAAACTTCTGGCTGCTGGGAGGGACAGTCCTCAGCACTCTGTTCATGTGCAAGTATATCAAAACTCTCTCTTTTTAAAAAAACATTTGTGTGTTTGTTTATTCCGGGGTTCCTGACACACATGGAAGCCAGGGAACTACTTGCAGGAGATCCCGGGGCTAGAACTCAGGTCCTCGGACTTGTCAGCAAGCACCTTTACCTGATTAGCTCTCTCACCACCTGGAGGCTCCCTTTCTGGTGATGTTTTGTGAGGCTTGTCTTAAAGGTCCTGGAGCTTTGTGTCTCCGTATGTGGTGGATGTGCCGTGTGCATACGTGCGTGGAGGCGTTTGAGGTGAGTGTGCAGGTGGGGACCAAGGCTGCTGTGGTGTTTTCTTCAACTGCTCAGCACTTTATGTTTCGGAACAAGGTCTCTGACCACACCTGAGGCTCCGGGGATCTGTCTTCAGCACAGGGCAGAGCCAGGCTCTGTGCGTGGGAGGTAGGGATCTGAACTCGGTTCCCATGCTTACACTGCAGGTACTTTTCCAACTATCTCCCGGGCCCGTGCACGAATCTTTTTCTGGCTCACCGCACCCCATCACAGCAGAGGCGCCTGCAGGATCGGGCTGTGCTCAGCACTCTGCTGAAGGCCTGTGAACATCCTTGTCAGCAGTGTTCTCTGCGACCATCTGGGCTTTGGGTGTCGGCTCTCCCAGGTGCCCTGCTCTTGCAGAGTTTACAGACAGAAGTGCGTTCTTTCCTCCAGGCTGTCCCAGAGCCCGGTCCCTTATGGAATTGTTTGCCCCGCCCCCCATATTTTCAGCAACCAATATAATTAATGTGCTGTCTAATGTGTTTTCCTGGAACTGTGATTATGCTCAAGGTATCTCAAAGCTTTTTACAGTAATTACAGGGAAAAGGCTTGGAGAGAATTAGCTGTGTGTATGGAATGAGCTGTAATCTGGCCCTTGGACACTTAGATACTAAAAATCACTCTGACTGTGTCTGCCTTCATTTGCATTTCCAAATTTTCAGGTTAGAGAGCCTTTCAATTGATTGAATAATAGGTTAATGGAATCCTCTCCCTAACTAAATCCAGATTGTCTCTTTGTGAAAGTACACACTTGACAGTCCCCAGCTGGATCATTCTAATTGCCTTCTGAGGGGACCATGGGGCCACCTCAAAGAAGCCACTGTCCTATCCGAGGGTAGACACTTCGCAGGAGGCAGAGGAGCAGGGCCACTTGGGGGCTATTCAGTTCCATTTATGGCTGTAACTCGAGATTAGCAAGAGGGTCTGGCCCTGACTTGTGGACCACCATCCATTCCGTGGTTAGACTGGTGGCTGCCGCTGCGCTGCCTCCAGTGCTGGGTGCTTGATGCTCCAGGAGCCGCCTGTCTCTGCCCCTCCCCCCAGCACCAGGCTGACAGACATGCAACACTATACCCGCCTTTATGAGCTTGGTAGGGATCCAGACTCGGGTCCTCACGCTTCCCTGGCACTTTAGTGACTGAGCCATCCTCCCAAGTGCCTTGTCCTAGTTTGCTATCTGTTGCTGTGGTAAACATCATGACCAAAAGTAACTTGGGAGGGTTTGCTTCAGCCTACCACTGCCAGCTCATTGTCATCGAGGGGAGGAACGGGCAATAGAGGAAAGCTACTTACCGACTTGCTCCCTCTGGCTTGGGATCAGTCTGTTCCCTTACACAGCCCAGGACCACCTGCCAGGGGTGGCACAGTGAACTGAGGCCTCTCACATCAATCAACAATCAAGACAATTCCCCACAGACATGGCTACAGGCCAATCTGACCTAGGAAATTCTTCAGCTGAGGTTCCCTGTTCCCAGAAGACTCTAATGTGTATCAGGTTGACAAGACAAACTAATAACCAGTACAGCATTTCATTTATGAAACATTGTCTTGCAACTCAGACTGACTAGAATGTGTATCAGGTTGACAAGACAAACTAATAACCAGTACACCATTTCATTTATGAAACATTGTCTTGCAACTCAGACTGACTAGAAGCTTGCCTATGGCCAAGAACTGCCTTGAACTCCTGATCTTCCTGCTTCCCAATCCCACGACGCAATATTCTAGGCATAAACCACCATATCTGGAAGAGACTGTGTGGTTTATAGAGAACAGAACTTTATTTCTTATCATTCCAGATGCTGGGAAAACAAGATTAAGGGTGCACATCTGGGGAGCCTCTTCTTGTTTTTAGGGGAGGACTATATAGGGTCCCAGAGTAGTTCATGCAGCACCTGATAAGGGGCTCGTGAGAGATGACCAAACCTGTCAGTGACCTATTCATCTATGAATGCATTGATTTAGTTATACATCGATCCAGTAGCCTCCTGCAAATCGTATCTCCAAATACCTCTAACACATGAATTTGTAAACTTAAGTTTCCAAGCGAATTTTTGTTTTGTTTTGTTTTGTTTTGTTTTGTTTTGTTTTCTGTTTTTTGAGACAGGATTTTTCTGTGTAGCCTTGGACTCGATTTGTAGTCCAGACTGGCCTTGAACTCACAGAGATCCACCTGCCTCTGCCTCCCCGAGTGCTGGGATTACTGGCATGCCCCACCCTGCCCAGGTGAGGGAAATAGTTTAACCAAAGCATGATCACATAGAATGGAAAAACATTCTGGGTGTGCTCACTGCAATACTTAGACATAAAATATAACAAATATTATTAATGCCTGCTAAAGCTCACAAGTAAAGACAACTGAACCTTTTACCAGCCACTAGGGAAATTAAAATCAAAACCAAAATGAGACATCGGTTCATACCCACTAAGATGAGTACATCACTGGTGATAACATAAAATGGGACAGCAAACAAGGAAAAGGTTGGCTGGTTCCCAAAAAGTTAAACAATTATCACGTGACATAGCCATTCCAGCCATGAATCTGAAAACAAACATTCAAATAAAAAAGTATACGTGAATGTTTACAGCAGAATTATATGCTGCTGTCAGAAAGTGGAACAACACAGTGCCTTTTAAGCGATGGACGAGTAAGCAGAGTGAGTATGGCCATACAACAGAATACTATTGTTAGATCACACATCCTCTATCTTCTGCTTTCTCCCCCAAATCGGCATCCCCACCTCCTGCAGTATATCTTTCCTCCTCCTCTGCTCCCCCTTCCCTAACTACAGAGAGTTGCCAGGACCTTGAAACTCTTACAAAGACTTGAAACTTTTCCCTCCTTTTTGCAACTGTGATAAAGTCCAACCTCCTGGTACCTAGACCCTAAACAACCTTGTGTTGTGACTCTTAACTATCACCTGTCTCCATCCTAACTCTCGGCATATAGGCTAGGTCACATAGAATGGAACTTAGACTCCCACACTCTCATAAAAAACTCCTAAGAACCAGAAACTGCCTTTATCCTATGGAATCAAAGGCTCCCTCTCCCTTTGAGACCTCATGTTGTCCACGATGTGACACTATAACTCTCCTAGTATTCTGGGACTGAAAAGCCCTGAGAGCTGTCTATAGTGCTGCTGTCACTCTTCCCAGGATGGCTGTCTTTTCTAAGGAAGCGCTCCCTGGCTGTCTCACTTTCCCATCTCTGGCCATGATGCTAGAGCTCTTCTGATAAGGTTCACCTGAAGGGTAATCCATGTCTGCTTTCTTTCTGGGAACCTGTAGCCTTTTCTGTTATTTATAACGCTAATACTCTTATCCCAGGCCACCTTTTCTCATCACAAATGTTAATGTGCAGGTGTTCTGCAGAGAGCTTAGCCTTCTAGGAAGATTACAGCCTAGAATGAATTGTATGGCACAGAAGACCTTTTTGGGCTCACCTCAACCAATCAAGGCACTCCATTCACAAAGCAGACTGTTTAGGCCTGCATTACCAGGTCGTACAGAATGCTTCATTGGTATAATGGAGGGAGGTGCCACTGGGACACCTAGCAGTTTGGGCTCTCCGGTTTTGTTTGGACAGAATTTCAAATGCATTGGTTCTAGGCTATGATGGATTGCTGCTTGTGGCCCTCAGACTTATGATCCAACATGCAAGGTCACCTCTAGTCACACAGTCCCAGATGCTCCGTGGTCACGTCCTCATTCTCTACCGAGAGCTGCTACTAAGGTGATGGCTGTCCTCAGATACCAGTCCTTCCTCGGCCTCTGAAGTGTGTGCTGCTACTGCCCTAAAAGAATGCACCAGAGATTCTGTGTCACACTGTTATCCACCACGTCCAATCCTGTTCATGTGAGCTCAGGGACAGCACTGTCTTAGTAGAGCCTGTGTCAGCTGAGGAGCCCACTCTTAGCTAGAAACCAGCAGCCTTCCAATTCATCTGATAAAGGGAACTGAACAACATCACAGCCATGGTCTGTACTGTCTCCACATCCCAGAGGCCTTCCAAGCATGACTGGGCTTCTTAATACGAGGCTAATAAAACACAATCGTTTCCCCATCCCCACTACTTGGTGAGAATATTTCAGCATATCCCACACTTTGGGCAGCTGAAATATTACTTCACTGGTGTGGGTGGCCTCTTGATTTTTTTTTTTTTTTTTGGAGTTCTCACCTACTCTCTGGTTCCAGTGTCTTCCGGAATGCTTGTCACTCCTCCTCCTAGGTCTGATTAATGTGATTTTAGCCATATGGTGGACACGCATACATTTCTCCAGAATATTGAAAAGATCTATTTTTGGCTGTTTGTGGCAGGGATATAGTGACAGGAAACAGGAGAGTTTCTCTGGCTGTGGAGCAAGATGAGCACTGTTCCTGGCCCTGGGCAAGTACAGACTGCTGTTGACCTGCTTTAGTAACAGGTTGAAGATAATACACACACTAGCTTGAAGGGTTCCACCAGTTACCAAAGGTTGTGTTGATTTGTTCGGCAGAAACACTAAGTTCTGGAGCTGCGGAGGTGGCTCCATGGTTAAGAGCTCTTGCTGCTCTTGCAGAGAGCCCAGAGAGCGTTCCCAGCATCCATATGGTGGCACACAACCTGTAATTAAATGGATTCGATGCCCTCTTCTTATCTCACAGGGAGCTTACGTATATGTTGGCAAAGCATTCATAAGATAAAAATCAATACATTGAAAACCTTTAAACATTTGGTCTGACACAATAGCTGGAATTGCAGCCAGCACTTTCTGGAACTTATATCAATTAATCCAACTGATTTCGAGCTCTTGAGAGTGGTGCTGGTCTCTACAACTCTGCCTAGGACGCAGTCTCACCCCTGATTTGGCTGGGAGGTAGTGCAAGGGGCTTCCATTTTTTGCTTTTCATACTGCAGTGACCCTTCTCTCACAAGCCAGGAAACCTGCTAGTAAGTATGTCCATCTCCACTCTGCAACCAGACGCTGGAAAAGTGCGGTTGGACCAGGTTTCCAAGTAACACTGGCCTTCTGTGAAGCTTTCCCTCCAAGCTTGGGTGAGGGCGCCATGGCAGTATTTTGTGTCCCATGGTATTGATGTCAGCTCAGGCCCATGTCTATGGCCTTCAAAATATCTATAGATGTTCCCCTGATTAAGGTCATTGATAAGGTCTCTAGGTCCCTTTAGGGGAAGGAATAAGGACACTGAGTCCTGGAGAGCAGAAGGGGTGAGGAGGAAGGGGGTGAGCACCAGGTCACATTGGAGGAGGGGGTGAGGACACCTGCTGCCTACGCTTGTATCGTCATAGAGTTCCCTTTTTAAAGTAGCTTTTTAAATCAAGCCCCTGAAAGCCACCCAGGCCTGGAAATGTGGTGTGAGATTTCCATTGTAATCAACCTTCTACTCACCTTCTCTCCGTGCTTTTGATCACACAAGTAAAGCAGCCTTCTCATTGCCATCCACGTCTCTCACCCCTAGAAACAGCACTGCTCTGGATCCCTGAGGTTTCAGGCCTTTGATTTCCTTGCAGTCTTGTTGTGAGTCGTGGTAATTACACCTACCCAGACTTTGACAGGTGAGGTACTGTCCCTTGATTTGTGCTGTTCTAGAATTCTATCATCTTACTGACACTAGGGACCCCAGTTTTGCAGAACATCTCTCACCATTAACCCTGGACCAAAGGCAGCCTCCACTGAGCAACCTCGCCAGCACATTCCTTGTTACTTTAATGAGAAAAGTGTCTGCTGAAATTTCCCAGGGAACATATTCAGCTGGAGGGTTCTTGGTTTTATATAATGCATGCGCTCCGACATGCTTAGCACTCTGAGGCTTTTGACTGCCTTCTCAGGACTCTGCTAAGAAACCTCAACTTTATCCCTCACCAACCGTCAAGGTTCCAAGCTTCAAGGAGCTCGTCTCCATTAAAGTCAGGTCCAGCTAGCCTTACCAGGATGTTAAATCGAAAACCGTAAGGGTTTGTTATAATCAGGGGCTAATCTTGATTATCCTCTTGGACCTGAGAGCAACTAAGGAAAACATCTCTGGGGCCTTCGCTTCTGGGCAGAAAAGACCTTCCTCCAGACTGGGCAGTGCCTTTGGGCAGTGGATATGAAAAGGGCTGAGGAAAAAGCAGAGTTGTTTCTTTGTCTTGCTGGTCTAGCTGCTGTGTGTGTAGCCCTCTTGCAGGATTCCCTTTAAAATAGAGATTTCGATTATTTCAACTTTACAAGTATTAGTGTTTTGGCTGTGTGTATGTCTGTTATCACATGTGTGCAGGGAGCAGCGGAGGACACAGGAAGGTGCCCTATCACCTAGAATGGAGTTACAGACAGTTGTGAACCATTGTGTGGGTGCTAGGAACTGAACCCGGCCCTCTGGAAGAGCAGTGATCGATCTCCACAGCTTTTTTGGTCAGTGACTCTTTTTATTCCAGCCTTGCCCTGCTGAACCCTGACCCTAGCTATCAGTCTAGAGGCAAGGAGGGGAGGCAGCGGGAAGTTGCTATCCTAACAAATGGGGGGGGCGCGAGGGGACACATTTGCTGGCTCAGAAGAATCCGGGTTTTTTTTTTCCCCTCTTAAAAAAAATCAAAAAGATTTTAAAAATAAAATGTATACAAGTGTTTTTCCTGCATGTATGTCTGTGTGCTACATGCATGCTTGTGCCAGGGTTAGTCAGATCTTCTGGACTGGAGTTACAGGTGGCTTTGGGTCCTCGGCAAGAGCAGCCAGTGCTCTAACCTACTGGGCCACCCTTCCAGCCTGATTTCAGGTTCCTAAAGGCATCCATTTAAACAAATAGCCCCACCCCACCGCCAGGTCCTGATGTCACCATACCAGTACCCTCGCACTAAGAAACTCACTAAGGCTATGGAGTCATCTTCCTTTGTACCCCCCCTTCTTTTGAGGGAGATTGTGTGTGTGTGTGTGTGTGTGTGTGTAGACTGAACGTAGGTCCTCACACAGGCGAGTACTCTACCTCTGAGCCATCCCAATCCTCATCTTCCTTGGTAATTTTACCACTCTTGCAATCAGACCTTGGCCTGATTTTTGAGCACAATTTGTCCTCTAGCTGCAGAAGATGAGGATCACTTTGAACATTGCTATGCGGGCCCCGTGGTTTTCAGTGTTTCTCGATGCAATACTAGGCTGATATAAAAGCTGCTACTTTTTTTCCTTCTAGGTTTCTAAGGTAGGTGACAATAGACAACCAACTCAGCCATCCCTATGGTTACCACAGTTCCTGTATCTTTCAGGTGCTAGAGCTATTGAATAAGCATAGCATCTCCTTTCTGTCTCCCAGCCCAGTCTACGGGCCAGAGTTTTGCTTATGCTAACATAACAGCTGGTATTATCACCCTGTGTCCCACTAACTGCCCTCAGGTTAGCAGATGACATAATAGCAGGGTCCCATTAAGAAGATCTGTTTCCTTGGGTCATTTTTGGCACCAGGTTTCTTAGGGTAAAAAAGGAACTTGGGAATGAACAGCCTATTTGATGATGTTCCCAAACTTGAGTCGTAGAGAAAGTGAAGAGAGAGACAGAAAGGGAAGGCGCTCAGGAGAAGTCCACCATGGAGCCAAGCACTCATCTCCCATTCATCACCAGCAAGGAATTGCTTCAGGGGCCTTCATTGCTCCCAGAACTTCCTGGCTCTTCTCACTCATAAAAAGTAAAAAAGTCCTGTGAGTCACAGATATTCACAGTGGAGCATGGTTCCTGTGTGTGAGCCTGGTGAGTGTGTCCTTGACAGTGTGTATGCAGTTAAAATTCTCCACCCCCTTCCCTGCCGTAACCCTGCACACAAAGGAAGGTGTATAGGAAACTCCCCAACCCCCAAGGAAAATGTCAAGAAAGCCCCCCCAGGAAGGTGTCAAGGAAGCTCTCCCTCACTCCTCCCCCCAACGTAAAGGATGGTGTCAAAAAGCCTGTCTTTCCTTACTTGGGAGAATTATCTTGGTAACTATCTGTTTATGTCTGACATTGAGCTTGCTGCTTGAATTTTACTCTCCTTAATAGTCCAGAAACCCAAACTAAGAAACTAACATAAAATTTGCCTCAGGCTTAGGGGATGCCCAGTGGAAGCACTTGAGGCAGTAAAAGGGTCTTCAGATATCCCACCAAGCAGGTCAATTTGATCAGATTTAGAAGCACGGCAGAAACACATCCTTGAGTGTGTCTAGGAGGGTATTTCTAGAAAAGTCTAACTGAAAAGGGAAGAGCCATCTTGTATGCCGGTGATGTCCTGTGACCTGGAGTCTTGTTTTGATAACCAGCGGTCATCTCTCTCTCTCTCTCTCTCTCTGCTTTCCGGCTGCAGTGACCAGTTACCTCATCCTCCTGCCACGTGCCCTCCTCGCCATGACAGACTGCACCCTCAAACTGCGACCAAAATAAGCCCTTCCTTAAACTGCTTTTGTGAAGGTATTTTGTCACAGAAACAAAAATAGTAACTAAGACAGGCTGGGGGCTGGGGGGAGCCAATGGTGTCTTTTCTTCTTTCTTCTTTCTCTTTTTTTTTTCCTTCTTTTTTAAGACAAGGTCTCTCTGTAGCCCTGGCTGTCCTGGGCTCTATGTAGCCCAGGCTGGCTCACAGAGATCCGCCTGCCTCTGCCTCCCAAATGCTAGGTTTAAAGGCGTGTGTCTCCATGCCAGGCTGGGATAACAGAATGCAGTTAAAACGGCTCACAGAACCAGGCCATCTCATAGGGAAAAAGAATGGTGGCACATGCCTGTAAAACAACAGGGATAGAGTACAATTCTGCAAGATGGAAAGCTCTGGCAGCCTGTATTAATGCGTGCATCCCTAACATTGCTGAACTATGCACTTAAAAATGCTAAGAGGGAAGCTTTTATGTTCTATATTCTTTATTACACTGAAAAGAAGGTACGAAGAAAATTTAAGAGTAAGGAGCGTGCTTGTGCCAAGATGCTAGAGAGAATCGTGGATGAGAAATTTTATACACCGTCTCATCTGATCTGTGAGATGGCTCTGTTGCTACGATGGAAAGGAAAGGTTTGAGAAAACACACTAAAGTACTGATAGAATTGGTTGGCAGAATTATGGGCGATGAACTTTATTTTTTCTAAACCTGTTTTAATAATCTGTCCCTTAGGATTTCAGTTCGAGAAATTTGGAAAACTTAGTTTGAACTCTCTAAAAATAAATAAATAAATAAGGGAGTATTTTTTTTTTTTTTTGGCTCATGTAACTGGAAAGGCTAGAGGTGGGGTGAGATTAGGGTTGATTCAGTTCAGAGGTGGCCTTCAAGGACCTGCAGGGGCCTCCTTCTGCTCTTCCTCCGTGGCTCCAGCTTGACCGCTGAGGCTGGTTCCCTGCATCATGACAGCAGTGCCAAATGCTGTCCTACCACACCGACCCTTGTGTTAATAAGCCCCAGACAACAGGTGCTTGAGTCTTCTTGTCCATATCATGTCTCATTTCCACCTCTGACTCGTTGTCCTGGTTAATCTCAGTCGCAGCACAGCCCACTCAAGGTGCTGGCCACCAAGGCTGATGGCCTAAGCTTGATCCCTATCATGCACATGGTAGAAGGAAAGAACTGGCTCCTCCAGAGTCCTCAGATCTCTGCACATGTGCTGTGGCGTGCATGTGTTCACACACAGAAAATAAATCACTTAATTAAGAAGTAAAAGTAAAAACTGCTTTCACTCGTCTTTATCATGTTAGGAATATGTGGAACAAAGCCATCATTCTGAAATCATCTTCCATCTTATAATCAACCAGGGGTGATATGAAACTATTTCACTGATAACATGGTACAGTTATCAATCTGTGGGAGGTGTCATTCGCCATTGCACTGTATTGGTGACTTGAAGCAGGGACATAGCCACCATAACTTAGCCACCATCGGCTCAGGTCATATAAACCTGTCCAGCATCCTCAGCCTATCAGCATGCCGGTCTATAGGGTTCACCACCAGACACAGGTGCTCAAGGGAAAGCCTCACTCTCAAATACTAACAGAAGTGTAGACTCAAGAAAGTAAAAATCAAATCCACCCAAATCCTCCACAGTCTGCTGTGGCATTTAGTGAAGTTTTGCTGCACTGGAGTCAAGACAAACTAGTATTCAAATTACCTTTGTTATTCATAGACCCACCTTGTCAATCTTCAATGTTCACATCTATAAGATGAATTGAGAATTGCCTCTAAGATGGGCATGGTGGCACATGCCTGTAATCCCAGCGTTCTGAGAGACAGAGGCAGGCTCTGTGAGTTTGAGGCCAGCCTGGTCTACAGAGCAAGTCCAGGACAGCCAAGGCTACCCACAAAAACCATGTCAAAAAAAAATTGCCTCTAAAATTAGTTATGAAAACTTAGACTATATTCATCTGTTTTCCATTGCTATATCAAAATACCAGAGCCTGGGTAAAAGATAAGTAGATATATCTAGCTTATATTTAAGAGACTGAAATCCAAGTGGCCTTCCTTTGTTTCTGGTGAGGGTTTCCTTAGCTGGGTCATTGTTAGGATGTCATCGTAGCAGGAGGACATGTGAGAGGGAGGGGTTATATGACAAGAAGGGGAGCTAGAGATTGGACTCAGTCTTTTGTTACAACTCATGTTCTCAAAAGCTAGCTGAGGGCCCCTGAAAAACATCTGTATCCCTTCTGAGGATGGGGCCTCAGCGACCTAACCACACCCTACTAGAATGTACCAAATCTGAACCCTCCAAAACAAGCCACACTTACACTGTAGCACAGAAGGGTTGTCGATGAGGTGTCTAGCTCAGGGCCCGGCACTGAAGAGGGGAGGCAATTGAGGAGGATCACTTACCATTATCTCAAGAGACCACTGGGGAAAACCTCAGACAACTGAGGAGCTTATACACTCTCTGAAGGGAGATCAGCTCTCTGATTTCTGGAGCATGGAAAGAGCCACTGGCCTCACCATCATCTCACCCCCATTTTGAGCTTCAACTGTCCACTCGTCCACACTGCCCCTCTGTCTAAATATAACAAGCTGACAGCCACTGGCGCTGGCAACAGCTCTTTCTGAGCTGGAGTTTCGACAGCCCAGCCTCTACAAGCTGTTCACAAGTTATTTCAAGGGACATTTTGCTGTCAATCATGGAGCCCGCAAGTGGACTGCACAGGCTAGGTTTGCACCGGGGATCACGAGAGGGTGGAAACAACATTTGTTTCTTGGAAATTAGCACACTGGTTCGCGACCCATAAAAGGAAGCCGAGAAAAGAAATTGCTGCTAACAGGGAGAAAGCTATTCTTACCAAGAACCCTGTGTGCGGCAGGCACTGAGCCACCTCCCCGAGTCCCAGCTAAGGGCAGGCAACAGGGCTGGGGGATGGCCCAGGGGTAAAGCCAGCTGAGTTCGAATCCCATCTCAGTTAGGAAGGGGCTTCACACCGAAGCAGTGCGTGTCCTTTCTGCCCCTCCCCCTGCCTCTTGAGGGGGAGCACGTCTGACTCCTGCTTGAACGCCCCATCTGTAGTGGAAGTTTTGCTTTCTTTAAAAACCTAGTTATGTTATATAAGTGTGTTTTTGTTTTAATCCCAAGTGTGGGATGTGGGACTGCCTTAGTTTGTCCACAGCTGATAATTGCCTCATTCGGGGGGTGGTCTTTGCCAGCTGGTGACACCCCTGGGCTGATGGGCTTGAGTGCTATAAGAAAGCAGACTGAGCAAACCAGTAAGCAGCATTCCTCCGTGGATTTTTCAGGTCCTGCCTCGTTTGTTCCCTGACTGACTTCCATGATGAATTATAATATGAATACTGTACAATATGAATTACAATACAATACAATATGAATTACGAGTGAACACATGATGAATGAAGTGTAACTGAGGTAAGCCTTTTTCTCCTTGACTTGCTTTTGGTTGCGGTGCTTCATCACAGCAATGGTAACCCCGACAAAGACCTCAAGTAACAGAGCAGGGGACCTGGCTCAGTGGTGAGTTCCCAGAATCTGTATAAGGCTGGTCCTGAGAGCTGTAATCCAGCACTTCTGTGAGGAGAGTCATGGAAGCTCACAGGCAGAAATCAGACTCTGTCGTGAACAACGCGGAAGGTGAGAACCAACTCCAGAGGTTGTCTCTGATCATGGTTCATGCAGCATCATTATGCTTGCAGAACTCACTACTCACACACATGAACATGCACTCATAGACACACGAGAGAGAGAGAGAGAGAGAGAGAGAGAGAGAGTATATTTTGTTTTGTTTTTAAAAAAGGGGGCAAGTACTTCTTACAAATCATGAGATGAAGGCTTAAAGACACTAACTGCCCCAGCTGGGTTCAAACCTAGGCGTTTCAACTACAAAGCCCTGCCAGTATTTCTCAGAAATGATGTTAGTTCTGGAAGCAGATCATTTTTAAAAACTGAATAATGTTTCTCATCTCTGGTCCCTGGGCAGTTAAGGTCCGGGTCAATCGCAGGTCCAGGTCATCGTAACAATTAAACCTGTCTGGCAGGGTGTGGTGGTGCATGTCTGGAATTCCAGCTGTGTTCGGTGGAGGCAGGAGGATTGTGAGTTCAGTTTAGGATGTGTGAGGGTAGGGCGGCACCGCCTGGGTTAAGAACTGCTTAGATCAAATTGTCTCTCCTGGAGAATGAGGAGGAGATGTACTGGTGTGACCTTGCGTGCGGTCCCGGAGGACAGAAATGTATTTGCTGGCCTGAGGATGTGTCCCCATCTGGTCTGTCCTCTCTCTGGGTGTGGCATGTGTATGTGGAATGGGAGGTCCAAGCCACCAGGACCCCTGCCACATCCAGTCTCTTCAGTCCTGCTCCTCCCCCCTCCAAACTGTGTCTCTCACCCACTTCCGCCTGCCTTCCGGTCCGTAGCACCCCCGTAGCACCCGATACCAAACCTCTTCCTCTCTCACCTGGGCCACGGCAGCAGTCCCGTCTCTAGGTTCCCGTGTGACCAGCTCACTGTCCACCCCACTGCTGGCATGATCTTTCTGAAAGGCAGACAAGACCATGTCACTCACTCCCTGTCTCAGAAGTCCTACGTAGTTGCCTTCTAGAGGTTCTAGAAGCAGAGACCTGTGTCGCAGTGGAATCTTCAAGCAGAAATACCGTATGTACAGCAGGTAGCTGAGGAACTGTTCTGCTGCACTGTGTAGACTCCTTAGGAAGGCCACGGGAGGGCTTCCACAGTCTGTCCCCCTTCCTACTTCCGCAAAAATATCTTGCATGCGGGCACGTGTACGTGTGTGTGTGTGTGTGTGTGTGTGTGTGTGTGTGTGTGTGTTCATTACTGTACAGGTACACAAGTGTGTGGCTGTTCATATGTGTGGAGTCTAGAGGCAACCTCAGCTTTTGTTCTCATTGGTCTGGACCTCACCAAGTAGAGGCTCGCCAGCCAGCCAGGAAGTTCCGGTTTCTGCTTCCCCAGTACTCCCAGTACTTGACTGATTTAAAAACAAACAAACAAACAAACAAAAACAAAACCCCTGGGTTCTAGAGATCCAACTCAGGTCCTTATGCTTTCAAGGCAAATAGTTATCAACTGAGCCATCTCCCCAGGTCCACAGTACCATCTCTGACCTTACAGAAGGAAAATGGGGCTGACATTGAGGAGTCCAGAACCAAACTGAGTGCAAATCCTCTCTCACTTGCCACCTGTGCAAATGAATGTTCCTTCCCTTCTCTGAGCCTGGGTTTTATTACTGATATGTGGGCCTAGTACTTCATGAGGGTTTTTTTTTAATGAGATGAGTTTGTACTTGTTTTTAGGGTAGAATCGCTCTATACGTGTTAATTCTTTTGACCTTGCTTACACCTGCCCTTGAGCTGTCCCAAATATCTGCAAGTGACCTGAAGTCAAAAGCTGCTCAGCCTCTGCAATGTGCATGCTGTGTGTGTGTGTGTGTGTGTGTGTGTGTGTGTGCGCGTGTGTGGTCAGAGGTGCAGGGCGTGGCCACTGGCGATGGAAAGGAACCTTACTGTACAAACACACAGAAACAGGAGCCTGTATCACAGAGCTGTCCAGGGCAAACAGCTCCTTCCTTCTTTCTGGATACTGACTTCATCACCCTTCTACTCTGAAGAGTAGACAAACTAATTTTCATTCTATAAATTCTTGAGATCCCCTTCTGATTGGCAAAATCTATTTTCCAATTCCTCCTAATTGTGTAAAGCCCCTTTCTGTCTGGCTACTTTATAGGTCATTAACTGTGAAGAGGAAAACTCTAGTCCAATCAGCAGCCACCATCTTTTAAAAGGTTTGCGTCCCTTGTAGCTGAGCTGGTGGCAAGTTGAAGGGGCTCAGTGACACTCTGTGGTAGAGCATCTCACAGGCACTGCCTGGACTTCCTCCCGGCGTCTCTACCTGGCAAGCCTGTTTTCCCGAGTCTCTGTCATCATCTCTTCCTTGACTGTTCCAGGCAGAACCAGGCATTTCTTTCTGTGGCCAGGTGCAGTCCCCTGCTTCCGCCTTTCCTGGAGAGTTTCTTCATTATCTCTAGCATCTGGTACATAGTGAATGACTAACAAAAGGTGTTTATCAGATGAATAAAATCCACCTAGCCACATATATAAAAGACGGTGGGTTTCAGCTTGTATTTGTTTTCTTTGTCAAAAGTGTGATTCCTTTTCAAACCTTAGACAAGTTCAAACTCAAGAGTGTGTTTACGAGGGTTTATTGTCATTTTGATAGAACCTAGAGTCACCTGGCAAGAGGGAACTTCAGTTAAAGAATTGCATCACTCACACTGGCCTGTGGGCAAGTCTTGGAGAAATTGTCTTGATGGATGATTGATATGTAAGAGCCCAGCCCACTGTGGGTGGCACCATCCATAGGCAGGTGGTTCTGGGCTGTAGAAAAAAGCTTGCTGAACATAAGCCAGAGAATCAGCCATTCAGCAGTGTTCCTGCCTCCAGGTTCCTGCCTTGAGTTCCTGTCCTGACTTACCTCAGGAATGGATTAAGACCTGGACTCATAAGTCAAATAAATCCTTTTCTTCTCAAGTTGCTTTTGGCCAGAGTGTTTTATCGCAGCAGCAGAGGAGTGATGATAGAATATCAGGAGGAACTGATTGGAGGTAGTCTCCCTCACCACCACCTGGGGATCAGTCTCTCGCATGTCTGATTTCTCTGCTCCCTCTACTTGAAATGTCCTTTGAAGGCATCCATACCCACTGCATCATCTGCCTGGTCCCCTACTGGTTTAGTTCTTCAAATGTTGACTTCTCCAGGAACAACTCCTAGACTGTCCCCCTCCCTATCAGTTCCCTGTTCCTCCAGCTCTAAGTTACATCTAAAGAACATACAGTGACCACCTTCACGTTTATCCCAGAGAGAAGAGATTCACTTCTTTGTGACGTTTTTGGCTAGAAGGGAGCAGGCAAGGAGAGGGACTTATTCATCCCTATACTTCACATCCTCCCAGGATGCTCCTTGGAACAGAGCAAGGTCTCAGCATATAATAAAGAAATGCAGGCTGAGTAGCTATGCCAGAGCAGCAGAGCAGCCCCTTGGCTGTACCTTGGACTTTGAAATGCAATTGTCTTACCACAAACCTTCTTTTTCCATTGTGTTCAGCTCAGACTGAAGCTATTTATTTTCCTTTTTAGTAGTTTTGGCAATTTTCCAGAGTCTATTTCAACCAGCTAATGGAAGTGAGGGAATCCAAAAACACTCCCTAATGTGCCACCTGTGGACAACTGAGACCCATAGCAAACTTTTAAAAGTGGCTTTTGGATGATTGCTTTGCCCAAATAAGGTCTTTACATTTGGATGAAATGTAAAATTCCTCTATCATCTTGGCTTTTTTCACCCTTCTTTTTCTACCATTCTGCCGTTTCAAGGACTGAAAAATGTAATTAAGCAAAACGCTAAGATGTCATTTTTATTTAATGCAAAGAAAAGCTTCTTCTTAGTGCTTGCTAGCTAGAAAACAGTTCTGTCTTGTACCATGTTTGGAAATAAATTCCAAATGTAATGAAGATTTAAATGTAAAACTGAAATGTAAGGCTACAAAAAATGAAAATAGTCAAAACTGTGATAACCTTCTAAAGAAGAGATTTCTTGAGACATTTTTAAAAACGTCATGGTAGAGGCTGGAAAGATGTCTCAGCAGTTAAGTACTTGCTCTGTAAGCAAGAGGGTCAGAGTTCAGATGCCCAGCACCCACGTCATGGGCTAGACATGGTACCACATGCACCTCAACCCCAGCACTGAGATGGGCAGAGACAGGATAGGTGGAGCTTTCCAGTTGCTCCAAGATCATTAAGAGACCCTGCCTCAAAGGAACATGGTGAAGACTGATAAAGGAAAACGCCGAGAGCCCTCTTATGACCGCCATACCCACACAAGCACACATACACAGGCACATACAACTCCCTCCCATATGCACACATAAAATATCACAATAAAGAAAGGAATTTGCATTAAAAATAAAAGATGTGTGAAAAGAATGTTAGGGCTGGAAGATGGGGAGAAGCACTCTGAAAGGCATGACATGGCGGTTGTTACCCTCTTGAGCTCACGGCAGCTGTGCTTATCCATGCAAGTGTGAACCAACAGCACCAATGAATACACACAGCACTTATTGGACTGGGGGGGTTAAAATGAAGAAGGAAGCATGAAGGTGGAAAAGGAACATGGAAGGCATGTCTGGGGTAGTGGGAGAGTTGGGAACAGATAGAATCAAGATATTATACACATGTATGCAATTGTCAAAGGTATTTGGAAAAAATCTGAGTGTCATAGAAAGGTAAGAAAATAAAACGTTGGAGAAGTGAAAATATTTGTAATGTAATTAGTAGGTACTTAAATAATATCTAGAATGTATGAAAGGGTGATATTAGCAAATAACAAATGTATGGAGCCAGTAGAAAATGAGTGGAAAGGAGGATTAAGCAATTTACACGTGAAGGGGGTGGGGTGGGCATGACACACTAAATGATGAACCTAGAATGTGATGGTTAACTGAGATAATGATTAAGAGAATACATGTCAAAACAATAATGGGTCATTTCTTAGTCACTGTTCCATGGCTGTGAAGAGACACTATGATCAAGGCAACTCTTACAAAAAGAAAGCATGTTACTGTGGGCTTGCTTCCAGTTTTAGAGGGTTAGTCCGTGATCATTTTGGCAGGAAGCAGACAGGCATGGCCCTAGAGCGGTAGCTGAGAGCTTTACATCCTTATCTGCAGGCAGCAGGGAGAGAGACAGAGAGAGACAGAACGAGGTGGGGGAGAGAGACTGGGCCCTGGTATAAGCTTTTAAACCTCAAAGACCACTCCTAATAGCACATCTCCAACAAGGCCACACCTCCCAGTCCTTCCCAAACAGTTCTCAGAACTGGTGACCACATTTAACTCTCATTCAAACCACCACAGGTCATTACTGTCAAAGGAAATGTGGGAACATGGAGTGTCCTACATTGTGGACAAGTGTTGAGTTGTTACTTACATGGAAAAGTAACTTGTCAATTTCAAATAAGATAAAAATGGAGCAGACATGACTCAGCAGCTCAGGTAATAACTCACTCATGGGAATAAAGAAACCTAAGCAAAATAATAAAACAGAGTTTTGTGTGTGTGTGTTTGTGTCCTCCTCCCTGCTTTTTTCCCTTCTGTAATAGTGAAAAGTAAGAACCTTTTTTCTTTTAGCTTGCATCTTCTGAAGCAAAGCTCAAAACAGGGTCTTCCTGGCATTCAATTGCAGTCATCCTGTTACCCAATGAGGGGCTGCCAGAACTCCTGCAGATGCCAACTCTACAGATGCTCAGCCCCGTAGATAAACTACTGAAGCATTTGCATATTCAAATCCTCTCATGCACTTTGAACCATTTCTAGGTTATTTGTCATCCCTAGTGCAATGAAAAGGTTATGCAAATAGTTGTGCTACTATATTGTTTATGCAATGATGACAAGGAAAATTGGTACATGTATTTTTAAAACATTTTGTGTTTTCTTTTCTCTCATTTTTTGTATGTTTGTGAATATTTGTGTGTGTGTGTGTGTGTGTGTGTTCCTGTGCCCATGAATAGATTGGCCAAAGGATAACCTTGGGCGTCATTCTCAGGAGTACCATCTACTTCATTTGAGATGGTCTCTCATTGGCTTGAAGCTCACCAATTAAGTCAGACTGTCTGGCCAGTGAGGCCCAAGGATCCTCTTTCTCTTCCTCCCCAACAGTGAGATTAAAGGCACAAGTGCTGAACCCAGAGGGTTTTTGTTTGTTTGGTTTTGTTTTGTTTTTTTGTTTTATTTTGTTTTTTGTTTTTGGAATGTGCCTACTGGGCATCCAAATTCAGCTTCTTAGAACTTGCATAGCAATCACTTTTCTGATGAACCATGTCTTCAGCTCCCCATATTTTTATGTCCTATCTCGATATGGTAAAGCATTGGCTCAGATCTGTCACAAGGCATGTGTCACTATGCACAGCTTTGTGAGTGGATGCTGGTGTTTCAACTCAGGCTCCTGTGCTTGCAAGGCCAATACTTCTCCCAAGTCCCAAACGCACAACTTTTTTTTGTTGCAATGTAACGTACACAAAGTACAAATGCTTTGTAGAGCTGATTGATTGACACTGTCTGTGGAATTCTGCTCTGCACAATCACCATGCCTCCTGGATCAGTGAACAGTGAGCTGTTGTTAAGGGGAGAAATGTAGGGGAGAACTGGGCTGCAACAAGGCCACTCACCAACCAGTTAATACATGATCTTGTTTCATGTGTATTTCTGTTTAATTACATCTTGTTTAAAAAAGTTTTTATTCATTTGACTCTGATTCTTACCTGAATGAAGTTTAACCAGCACATTTTTTTTTCTATAAGATACACCATAGTTTTGTAGTTAAGACACACTAGTTCCATGCACAGGGCTTGTTTTAAACAGTGATTTCTTTATCAAAAGAAAAAAAAAAAAAAGCAAAACCAACCGCCCCCCCCCAAACATTGCAGTAAGCATGCTGTAAATCTGACACATGCAGGCAAACTCTTCTGTACGACCTTTCTAGGACACTGTACATCCTCCTTAAAAGGTGTGGACCTGGTATGGAGTATGACTGTTTCCAGGAAGTCACAAACCCAGGGCTGAGTGAGGACAAGCAAGGCTACACAAGCAGGACCCAAGGCTCTGTCAACTCTGGGATTCCATGTCCTCAGTGAAGCAGAGAGGACTTGTGAAACAGCATGCAGAAGGGTGAACTCTTATTTCTTATGATAAAAACCATTCAGCAGATTATTTTAAAGATTACAATATACCGGTCAAATTGTCCTCTGACCTCCAATTGCACGCCATGTGGCAGATATGTGCAGGTAACAATTCAAATATAATTTAAAATAAAGAATTTTCCCTTAAGGAAGGATTTTCTTTCTAAAGTATATTGTGATGCTCTCAAATACAAAATGTTTGCTGCAGGCAGTCTGTGCAAGTATCCCTGATCATTCCCAGAGGTCCCCCTAAAACTGACCCCCAAGCTTCATTCATCCAGTCCTAATGTAACATCAGTGGCTGTGGGCTAAATTATTCAAATTATCTCAACAATGACAACCAAGCTCAGAATGCTTTTGCTGAGTCACTGTCCAACACAAAGCTTTTTCTTCATGATGCTTTCATCTGTCTCTGAGGTGTGAATTGCAAACCTTCCCGCCCCAGTCTACAGAGGTGGGTAAAATGATTTCTCCTAGGAAGAAACAAGGACGAAATAAGTGATGCAGCAAATTGGAATAGATTTCTAGAGGGGTCCACACTCTTGCCTATGTGGTTCAGTGTCACAGTTAAAAATGTCCCAACTAGACCAGCTACCAGGATAAGATTTTTGAGATGTTAAATTTCTACTTCCCTGTTTGCTCCTTTACAGAAGGATATTAGGAAGGGAAAGGGGTGTTAGCCATTTTCCCCAGGCTAGCCCTTTGTCAATCAAAGTGATTTAAATCATCCATTTCTTCCATATTAATATTTGCAGCCCTTCATAAAAGAGAAAACCATGCCAGGAACTCTGATTTCAGTATTAACAAGACAGTCCTCCTTTTCAAGGTGTGAGTCTGCAGTTTTTCTATAGGGGTTGTTTTCAGTTTCTTTCTGGTTCTAACTCAGCTTTGCAAAGCTTGCTCCCAAATTCACCAGCTGGCAAGCATGTTTTTAACTAGCCTGTTATTCTAGGGACTTTTAGTGAACGGGAAAAGTCAGTGTTACTCTCTTTGCATGTTGTGCCAATGAGCTGCAGCCTGTGTACAAGCTGGAATTGTCTGTGTCACACTGACGTCCCTTCAATTACCTGCAATAGGACAGCTGGTCTTTGTATGTGAAGGATAGAGTAGAAATGAATATAATTGCTTTCTAGCTATGAGTATGAAGTTCCATGGGAACCCCCCCCCCCCATGGAGACAGATCATCTGCCTATAGTGATGAGAACAGGGGTTTTCCTCAAACCCCCCCACTGCCATGGACCGTGCTCTGCATCTCTCAGACACTGTGTGCAGTAGCCAAGGGACCCAGCAGGCAGAGCAAAAGTGCAGATGTCTTTGTCATCCTGCAGTGCAAGGGACTTGAGGACACTGAGCCATCATTTCCTTTGCCGACTTAACATCCTGGGGAGAAGGGGTGCCTATCGTTCCTAGTCTGTTTAAAAGTAGACATGATCAGATTCTAAAACTAGTTCCTCTTTCTTTCTTTCTTTCTTTCTTTCTTTCTTTCTTTCTTTCTTTCTTTTCTTTCTTTTCCTTCTTTCTTTTTCTTTCTCTCTCGCTCTCTCTCTCTCTTTTTCTCTCTCTCCTTCCCTCCCTCCCTTCCTTTTCTTTTTCTTTCTTCCTTCAGTAAGGTCTTCTGTGGTCTAGGCTGGCCTCAAATTCACTACACAATCAAACAGAACCTTGAACTTCCGACCCTGCAGCCTCCACCATGCTGAGTGCTGAAATTACAGCATGCACCATGATGTCCAGTAAGTTTTTACAGGGCTGGGGAATCCAACCCAGGGCTTTGAGCATGTTAGGCAAGCCCTCCACCGAGCCACATACGTAGTCCTCCACAATCAGTTCTGCAGCACACTTTGGGCAGTGACCCTAACAATTCAAGTGCCTCACTGTGTCACATGTCACCTGCAAAATAGTTACATATAAAAAGAATTAAAGAGATACTTAATGAAATATTTTTTTTCAATATCTGGGATTTAACTTTTCTGTCTGGTAACAGTCTGGGGGGTGGGGTGCTGTAGAGAGCTAGCCTCCAAAGCAAATTAGCCATTATCTTCACCAGAGCAGCTGTGACCTTCTGGAGGCAGCTCTGGAAATGGAGCCGGTAGATTATTGAGATCCTCTTCATATAAGGAGCAGCAGCAAGGGATGTTAAACCCTCAGCTGTTATCCCAGTCACTCCCTCCCACCCCTCCCAGCCAGCTTTGGTCCTGTGGTCTGGGAGTGTGGGGATGCTAGGGTCAGAGACTATTGAAAGGTAACTGGAGAGACGGCCCCATCACTGCAGCCATGGGAAGCTGTCGGCCATCGTGGGGTGAGCCTTCTCAGTGGTGTGGCTGTCTTGGGGTCACTCCGTTTCTGTAAGTAGCCCCTCACCCACGCTCTGCAAGAAAGCACAAGAAAATTGTTGGTTTACCAACTCAGACTTTGGTCTGTCACTGGTACCTGTCTAAGGGAGAGCAGGTTTTGTTTATATCACACACACACATACACACACACACCGTGAGTTCATGCGCCAGGGTGACGTGTTAGCTCATAGTCACCTGTCATTCAGTACTTTAGGTCACAAATTCGTTGTGGCTACAGTGAGTTACTTAGGCATGGGAGGGTCTTCAGATCTGAGGATGATTCTTCCCAAACATCTCTTGTACTATCTGCTTGTCTGCAACTGTATTAAAAGTAGACACAAAGCTCTCTTGGTCTTGTTCATTGCCCTTTACGTTTGTTTCAGAGGCAGATCCTGGGATAAGGAGTCAAGTACAAATAATTTATTTGAGAGATGATCCCAGAAAACACTGAGAGGGAGGGAGAAGAGAGTTAGATATAAAAGAATCGTTACCAACTAAGGCTGAATCCCACTAGGGAATGCTGGGAAACAGGGTATTACATGAATCTCAGCGTTATCCCAGCTGAGGAGTGAGGAGGATAAGAGACAAATAGATTTCCTGGGACGTAATCAATAACTTATTATCTTCTAAAAGTAAGAGTAAAATCTCATCCTGTCCACAATGTACAAGATGCGCTGTGTCTTACCTCTTATGCCCTCCTGTACCCTCGTGTCTCTGGGCCAAAACTCTCTAGTGTGGACACCGACCATCCCAGAGATGAGCTGGCCACTTACCCCTATCTTACTTGAGAAGTAAAACTTTCTTTTTTGCATATGCATTCATGTGTGCTCGTGTGTGTGCACCCACTTGAGCGTGGATACATGAACACTGAGCCTATGTATGTGTGTATATGTGTGTTGGCACACTTACGTAGGGCAGTAGGACTAGGAGTTCAAGGTCATTTTTGGCAGAGGTAAAAAAAAACACAATAGTAGATACAATGGGCTCATGATGTACACTTTCAAGTATGTGGAGTCCTGGTTGGGGAAAGATAAGCTGCAGTGATAAAACTGAGACCAGACCAGCTGTTTATGAGGCAAGCATTAACTGGGAAGAGAACGGAATTTAGGAGTTTACGAGGTGTTTTATATCCTGTTTGAGGTAGTTACAGGAATTACATGTGTGTTAAAACTCACCTAATTGGCTGGATGTGGTAGTGCACATCTTTAATCCCAGGACTCGGGGAGCAGAGACAGGTGGATCTGAGAGAGTTTTTGGGCTAGCCTGGTTTACATAGGGAGTAGTAGTCAGTTCCAAGACAGACAGATCTGAGAGAGTTTCAGGCTAACCTGGTCTATAGTTCTAAGATAGGCTGGGCTATACAGTAAGACCCCCATCTCAAAAACAAAAACAACACAAAACACAAACTTATTTAAACATTGAATATCTGTGCTTTTTTTGTTGTATAATGCTGTACCTTAATAAACACATCACTTGTATCTTTAAAAAAGAAGATACTTTGGCTGTTAAGAAAATACAATGGTCCAGGACAGCCAAGGATAAACAGAGAAACCCTGTCAAAAAAACAAAAAACCCACAATAAACAAACAAACAAAAAGATGGGATGGTTTGCTCAATGTTCTGACCCCTACTAGCACAAGCCGTAGAAGACGGTAGAAGCCTGGTGGGACTTACTCTACCTATCTAAGCTCCTCCTACGTGCTAAGCCTCTGGGAGTTCCAGCGACTCCCACGAATACTCTAAGTCTATGCAGGCTTCCATTCACCAGGCTGTGGCATTCTCATCTATCTTCCTCTGCAGGCATGATCTGCTCTTGGCAGATGCCAGCGGCCCAGAAGCTGGCTGCAGGTGTATTGTCTAGGAAGGGAGCTTGCAGGTGGGAGCTCAGCAGGATTCTGGGCGTCCTTGGGCACTGACAGGCCCAACTGTGAGCACCATCTGCTCCTGTGAAGGGTGTCTGACAGCAGCTGCCGCCCTGGACCTGGAAGGTGAGTGCCCCTGAGACCCAATGTCAAGCTTCTGTTCCCATCCCCCCTTCCTGTTAGCAGGCCCACGGAAAGTCACTTCAACCCTGGAGACGGAAAGGATCAACACGTGCACACTTTACAATTTACCAAGTGTGCTTTTACCCCTGTGCTTTTCTTTTTCTCTTTGTAAATCTTGTCGTGGTCCTGTAAGGTAGTTGTTTAATGACTGTATTTTATATAGAGGTTGAGTGATTTCCCCAAGGTCACACAGCTGGCAAGCCATAGCCCTGGGATTCAAGCTTTAACCATTTACTATCACATTAAACACAGGACTGCCAGGTGTTAAGGACCTTCAGGAACAGTTTCTGAAACTCGACCCTTTCAGTAAACTTTACTAAGTGAACAAAATGGTGAGTAACAATTTCCCCTTGTCTTTAATTCAATTTCTCTCATTTGCCTCTGAGAGGTTTATCTGCCTGGACCACAGCTAAGGTAGTGTCTCTTGCTTATGCAAAATGTCCACATCCCTCATCACCTGCCACTGTGCTCTTTTGCCCCAAACTCCTCTCGTCCTTACAACAGGACTTAACTTCCTAGCAGCCCCACTGCCACCTCGGTATCGGTCCTCTTCGTGCTCTAAGTCAAATCCCATTGCCTCTCCCTGCTGGTAGACCTATGACTTCCTCTAAACTCTGAGATGTCGCAGCGTTACCTGTCAGTTGTCAATCAAGCTCCTGACTTGGCCTAGTCTTACACTTACATTTTTTTGGTGAGTGGGGTTGACACACGGAGGCATCATGGAGCCCATAGTTGCTCCGTGGCTCTGCTGTTCACTGCGCACGTGACCCAAAGAAATGAGTTTGTTTGCACCTTGCTTCATCTTCCTTATTAGATCCTGAGGTCCCTGAGGCTAGATGAGCATTTTAAGAAATGGGTAACCATGTCTGTAACCAGTTGCTGACTAGCATAGTTTTTTGCACACTGCAGATAGCTGATGCTTTGTAGCGAACAAATCACTACCTTCCCAACCATTCTCTAAACATTAATGTAGTTTGAAAATGGTTTGCTTTGACCTGGGTTTGATGGCTCGTGGCTATAATCCCAACACTCAGGAGGCTGAGGCAGACCCACCATAAGTTTGAGGAGCGCTTAAGGTACAGAATAAGGTCCTGCCTCAAAACATGAAACAAACAAACAAATAAACAAATAAATGCACAAACAGCCCAATTAAAATAACTTCAGCCTCCGTTCTCCGTATACATTGTTCTGACTTGACAGAGACTGTGGGGTCCACAGTTCTGCTTTGGCTCCGCAGTTCACAGGCTGTGTCCATTGATAAATCATGTCTGCTTTTCGTATCTTACTTTGCCACCATCAGTTCTGGGGTCAGGCAGAAATCCCTATTGTGTTTCTTTAGCTCACCACAAGGTTGTTGGGAGGATAAAGGAACTAACAGATGTGGAAATGTCTTGCTGGCTATAAATCACCCAGAAATGTCATTTGCTTGCTGTTTGGTGGAGGCGCACCTTTTGCTGCTTGGCCGCCCCCTACCCATCTGCTCTTCTCTCTGGCGAAGAAAGGAAGGGAGTATGTCCAGGTTGATGTGAAAGTAGCCACGTTTCCTGAAAGGCCCATTACGTTGTGGTAGATGTGAGTTAAGATGTGAAGAGATGCCATTATCTGCAAGACTGCTGTGAGGTTGGAGACACCCTAGAGAGCCAGCTTAGTCCTAGGATTCGGTGGTTATGAGGAGGTCAGTCAGAGAAATCTCTCAAGGTCAAGGCGCGGTGCTTAAGAACAACATGGGCTGCTTTGAGGGAAGGTGAAGGCTCCCCTGCTGGCGCTGAAATCTTCCAAATTGTAAGCATAATCACCTCACTTCCAGGCAGAGTCGATATAATCTCTCTTGGGTATCCAACGTCCAACACCAAAACCAAAACAACACCAAAACCAAACCAAACAAACAAACAAACAAACAAAAAAACCAACAACGAAAAACCCCAACCCAGCAAAGACCGCACTTCCGGTAGTGGAATCCTCCACTTCCTCTTGCAGGAAGGAGGGGTTGGGGCGTGGCCTTGAGCCACCTCGCCTCCTGATTGGCTAGCCGGTTGCCGTAGGTGTCACGCGGAGGCGGGCTGGCAGGACAGGAGGCGGGCATGGCTGAGGCGGCGACTGTGGCCTCGGGCCTCGGCCTTCCAGGAGAGGTCTCCCAGTGGCCTCTGAAGCGCTATGGCCGCTTCATGCTCTTGGACACTGGGGAGTCGCTTGAGCCTAGCCCGGAAGCTGCCGCAGGGTCCTCGCCCACTTGGAAGGTGAGACCTGAGAGTGGGAAGGGCCACTAGCTGCCAGATCGCCAGGGAGGGAGGGAAGGAGGGAGGACCTGGCCAGCAGCCACAGAGGTTTGCGTCCCACCCTCACGCCTCCGTGAGGACCGAGGGGGTGACCGCTAACTTAGGAAACTTGCGTCTGAGTAAGTTGTCGCTTACTCAGGAATAAGAGGACAAGAGGCACAGTTGTAACTCATTTCATTTTCAAAATAATTATGCAAGGGTGAGATAAACATTGAACGACCATGGATTGCGTGCTAGACACAGGTTAGAGTGCTAGAGATTTAGCATGGAGCGCGGCATAAATGATTCGTGCTCTCATGAATGGTTCTGTTTGCTTTCTTGTGGGGATCTAAGTGCCCCATCTCTGAGTTGTATCGCTAGACCTTGTTTACTGAGGGCATATTATTTATCCAGACACCTATGTCAATTGTGGCAAGGATCAAGTCATCCATAGCTAAATTGTCATGCTTTTTGGTAGTCAGGCGACACAAAACTAAAATTAGATTCTAGCTGTTTTTATTTGGGTGCCGGGGATTGGACCATGGGCTCTGTGTGCTAAGCATGCACTTTACCACTGAGCTACATGGCCAGCCCCTAAAATCCAGCCGAATTTCCATGTTTTTGGTTAAGCTAGTTTCTCTGAACATTATTTATCACAAAATAGAAATAATATCTTAATGTTATATTCAAATAAGTATGGCAGAGACAAAACAGGAATAAAAATAACAATCTAACTTCATAGTGAACATGTACACTGTGTTGTTTATGGGCTTTTGGATAGCTGTGGGTAAGATAAAAAAAGAGAAGTGAAGGTTTAACATGTGAAAGTCTCCATAACTGAGAAGACCTTAGCAGGCCTAATACACAGAAAGATGCCAAAAGGTTGGTGCTTAGGGAGCCAAGGGAGTGACAGTGAGGATGTCTGGAAAGGAAGACAGGTGTCTTGTGAATATTATTTTAGAAGCCCACAGGGGCAGCCACAGGAAGGGTTTTAATCATTTTCTTCTTTGACAAATCACTCCGTCTTTGTAGATGGAATTAGAGGACTGTGTCAGTGAATTCAGGAAGACAAAAGATAATGACACCTCAGGCCTGAGGGGGCGGTGACAGTAAAGATGGGGAAATGGGACATATCATTTGGAGGATGGAAATGAAAGGGCTTGGGGATTGATTGAATGTGAGTGGTGAGGGTGAAGGGATTCGAGTTCTGGCAGGAGAACCGGAGGCGCAAGAGGAAAAACAGATCTGAGGTGTCAGATTCGGGCGTTTTCAGTTTACTGTGCATGATGAAATGCCAGCTGTACTCAGCCGAGTGTACTCTCCTGGACTGAAAAGGCCGACCTGGGCTGGAGACGTCGTGAAGGTGTGAGTCAGCATCAGGAAGGTGATACAGTCAAGAGGTTAGTGGAGATAGAGGTGTCAGAACCTCCCAGATTGACAAGGCCAGAGGGTTACAAAGTGCCTAGGAGAGTGAAGGTCTGCTAGTGCCAGAAGAGAGTTCTCAAGAGGGACAGAGTGCTTGCTTAACTTTGTTGAATGATGCTGTCGAGTAAAGGAAAACGATGAAGTTATTCATGGTCATTGCGAAGAGGAGTTGGAGTGAGTGAAGGGTGCAGAAGGCAGACAGAGGTGGATTGAAAAGTGACTGATAGGTGAATAAATACAGGCTAGTGCAGTTTTGAGAGCCTTGGCTGGGAATGTGAATGGAAATAGGGCATCGTGAATTATTCATGGCATTCTGGGATGTTAGAGTAAGGGTGCTCTAAAACTTGAAATCAGTATATTTAGGTCCATTAAAAAAAAATCATTAAATACCTTGTGCTCTTGTGGAACTGTGTATCCTGTAAGACGATAGAGACCAAAAATGCAAAATGGACTGAGGAGGAGTTGAGTGCAAGGAGGACAGGTCTGCAATTGAATCTCATACAGGCCAGGAGTGTCAAGGGCATGTTTAACCTCCACGGACGCTCCAGTGGGCTCCTTGGTAATTTCCCCAACAGTTCTTTAATCCCTTTCAACCCTTTTCTCCATATTGGCTGCATTGGCTCAGATTCAGCCAGGGAGCTCTTATATTGCAAACCAGCGCATGGGCATTTTGAACATTTTAAGATGTCAACTACTATTACAATTTTTTATTTGCTCTTTGCAAAGCTCTTCATAAGTGCTTATAAGGAGCAGCACTTTTCAGCATTTTTCAAATGTTTGCCATAACACCATGGCTGTAGTGACAAGAGATGAGGTTGGCGTTTGCAGGGCCTTTTAAAACTGGACATTTGTACCTTGCTTTGAATCTGTGCCCAGCCATCCTGCCTGCTGTGGTCTGTGTCAACCTGGGTCTGTCATTCATTTCTTCTAAATGAAAGAGAAATGAGATTTGTTCTGTTTCATAGGCACTGTGACTAGTGTACGACAGTAATAATAATACTGTATTCTTCAAGTCCCATGAGAATTTTTTTTAAAGAACACTTGTACCTATAATAAAACTATCTGTTAGGTGAAACACAGAGATTTATTATAACAAGGTCATTCTGGTAGGTATCTTTTTTCCATATGGAATGTTTCAAATTCAAATGTGCATAAACCCATTTTGATTTTTTTTTTTTGGAATTCACCTCCCCCCATTACGGAGAGACCTGCTCTCTTGGTTCTGTATGTGTAGATGTTTTGCCCCAGAGATGCTTACCACAGTGGCCACATGCTGATAGAACTGTCCATCCAAGAGAAAGGTGACCAATGAGACTCCTCAGACTAGAAATTCCTGTTGAGAGGTCGGGTCAAGTTAGGTGACGTCAACATAGATTACTGTGGACAGAAAATGTCAAACTGCTGATTCTACTTACTTCTCCGAATTGTTATTACATGCCGCACACTTTGGAGTAAACTTCTTGTAACAGTGAAAAACAAAACAAAATAAAAGCCCAAACTCACCGCAGTTTACAGCCGTCCTACTCCGGCTTCTGTGTGCATAGTTGTCCTGCAGGGATTTTGTTAAAATGCAAATTCTTCCTTAATCGGAATAGATTGTTATGGGAAATGAAATTCTGTCGCCATAGGGGCCTGTGCTTTGAGAGGATGGGTTTGGAAGACCTTGAGTAAAGGGTACAATTAAAATGAATTTACAGAGGTATGACTAGTAGGCAAACTTTTATCAACAAGGTTAATATTTAAGCTATCTGTCATCACCTAAGTGGAATGAGCAAGTGAAATACAAACTTGAACTTGATTTTGGTTCCTTATATCTATTGGCCCAGCCTTCCTGACAGAAATTATCATAACAGATTGGTCCATTTTATGTCTGTATATAATTTAGTCTGTTAATTTGGGAATTTTGAAAGGTGATGTTAATTAGAGGTTGCTTTTAAATTAAGATTTTTATCATGCTTTTCAGCTTTTAAATATTTCTCAGACATGCCTTAATTGGTTGAACCTGACAACTTCTTAGATTTTTTTTTTCCAGAGAAAAAGAATGATCCTTTAATTTTTGTAGGAAGACCTTAAAGTAATTGTCCTGCTTAGAAATTAAGAAATGGAGTATGAAGTTGCACTTGAGATGAGCTTTTAGCGTGGGTTCATTGTAGAGTATGCTTTGAGGACCTTTATCTTCCTTATGACCCGTGCCTTTGTGCTCTGCGCCTTGTGATAAATCCTTGGTAATGTTTGGCTGAATAGTAGCATGGCTACTTTTTTCTTTTTTTGATAAAGGGTCTCACTGTGTATTTGGTGTATAGACCAGATTGGCCTTGCACTCACAGAGTTCTGCCTGTCTCTGCTTCCCAAGTGCTGGGATCAAAGGCTTACAGCATATGCCTGGCTCTACTTGGGGACAGTTATGACAGCAGCCCTAACAAGCAAATATTGTTTCCATTTTATGGATGAATCTGCTGAAACTGAGAGCTGCTCTGTGGCTTTTCGAAGGTTTTAGAGAGAAGTTGGGAGTAATTTAGTCTCTAGTTTTCTTGTCTCTAAAGCTCGTGCTTTTAATTACAGTGCTGCTTGCCTTAGAAATGTTAGTATTTCAGGAGTCTTCAAATTAGTGTACAAGGTGAAAAGGATTAAGATGATTTTGTTCATGTCTTACGGACAATTTAATTTTCAGTAAAATTTCAAGAAAATTATTTTTTTAAAAAATTGCAAAATAGCAGTTCTACTTTGTATGCTGGCTAATTTTTTAGTGAATAATTTATTGTGAATTTTAACTTGGGTCCAGGAAAATTTTTTTTGTTCCTATAAATACTGTAGCTCCCTACCCCCCATCTCAGTTAGGGCTTCTACTGCTGTGAAGAGACACCGTGACCACCGCGGCTCGCACAAAGGGAAACATTTAGCTGTTGCTGGCTCACAGTTCAGAGCTTTAGTCCGTTGTCACGGCTGGAAGCGCAGCGGCCTGCCGGTAGACTGCTGGAGAGGCAGCTGAGAGCTCTGCCTCTGGAACCATAGGCGGCAGGAAGACACACCGAGCCACTAGGCCTGGCTTGAGTTTCTGAAACCTCAAGTGCCCCCCCCCCCCGTAGCACACTTCCTCCCACAAGGCCACACCCCCTAAGAGTGCCACTTCCTATGAGCCTGCGGGGCCAATTTTCATCCACCACCCCCGCCCAACACACACACAGGATAAGTTACTTGAAAATAGTTGCATCTTTTCAAGTCTGTTTTTAAACCATATGGAGATCAGCAAAACATTTGGTTTCGGACTACCCCCTCCCCCGAGCCCCCGCAACTGCTGAGGGAAAATTCTTGAGTGAACACTACTCACTGCCCCAGAAATAAAGTGTCTTCTACCCTGGCTGTTCTGTGTGGGTCTAGACAAGGCTTCCTTCAGTGCTTGGATGTGGTTCCTTCCCAGCCGTGTGTGCTGAGCAGAGCCACCCTGAAGACAGGCTTTGGGAGTGACTGGTGTTCACTCTGGGTGTGCCCCTCTGGTAGTCTGTCTCTTGTGTTTTTGCCTCTCTGACCTCCTTGGACATCCAGCCCCATCTCTTAAACTCAGGAGCCCTCCCCATACCCTGCTTGGGTCGGTTTTGTTTTTGTTTTCGTTTTATCATTTTACTATGGAAATTCTCCAAGCAGTGAGAGACATTGTTGTTGTCTATATTATTTATAATTTGTGTTTTTCTAACTTCTTTTTACCTTCATTTTACAAGTCTCTGGGGCAGTAGTAGGAGAGCTCACTTCATTTCTTGAAGTTTCTCAGAAATCCTATCCTTCATTTCTTGTACCCAATAACTTGAAAATGGATACTCTAAATTACTCAGTGTTTGAGTTGTTCTAGGCAGGAGAGTAAATTTGACCCCTGTTACTTCATGCTAGCCTGAGAAGGAAGCCCACAGTGGGCCTTTTGGGTCCCTTCCATTTTGCCTTTCTCCACTTGCAGGCCATCCACTTACCACCTATTGTTTGCTGGGTTCTTAGCATTCAGCTAGGCACCGGGAGTCGGGAGTCGTGATGAAGTGTCCTTGGGATTCACTCAGTCTTTTTGTTGTTGAGACAGGTCTGACCACATGGGGGTGGGTGATGTCAATGCTCCTGCTTCTGCTTTTCCAGGGCTGTGATTACAGAGGTACTCCACCATGCCTGGCCTCACACAGTCTTAAATAGCCATATGACCCTCAGCAGTACCACAGCATTAGACAATTTTGTTGTTATACTAACATCAGAGTGGAGAGTTAGACCTTGTCATTAAATGTTACTGTTCTATGTTATGTGTGTGGTCCTGTGGCTTGTTTTGACTGAAACAATTCTTTGGGTCTATGTGTATAGACAAGAAGTTGAAGCCTGACTAATTAAATAGCTTACCAAAGGTTGACACAGGAAGTATAGACTCTAACGTGATGACCTTACCCTGCTTCTACTGCTGCTTCCCTTGCTTCTATCTTTTCTCCTGAAGATGTAGAACTACTGTGAAGGTTTCACTGCTCTTAGGAAACAGCCGTGTTTCCCTTCTGCTTCCACACTGTGTTAGAACAGGGGAACCTCATAAGAGCCCAGACATACGGAGCCACTTAATATTAAGCCTCCAAAACCAGGAGCTAAATGAACCTGTTTATAAAGCACCCAGTCTCAGGAATTTCATTATACAACAGAAAATGGATTAGTAGAAGTAACAAAATTAACTGTTACTTTGTGTGTAAATACTGTATGTTTATTCCTGACATGATGCCTGGCTGATGTCCCATAAAGTTTTACTGAATGGGTAAATGAAAGCCAAGCATTCTGCTGAGTGACTGACCTCAATTACCATTTAAAGTCTATAAGCAGGCTTTCCTAAGCCTTTTCTATTCCCAACCCTTTGTGCCCAAGTAATTTTTATGCAACATTGGGTGTATATGTATATAAAATAAATACAGAAATTCAGTATTTACTGATAATAAATCATAAATCATTTATTTTTGAAACAGCTCTTTGGCTGTACTTGTTTAATTTTACACATAGAAGTAAGTGTTAGCAGATTTTTAAGTTGTAGAATTAGAGTATTGTCGGTGTTTTTCAGGGTTGGTTTTGATTTTATAATTATCAGTGATGAGAAAGCTTTTCGTATCAGTAAGTAGCACAGAATGTCAAAAGCATGTTTAAAGCTATTGCAAAACTTGTTGGGAATTTTGTTCTAATTCCAAGCCAAAATTCATTAGTGAACTTTTTCTTTAACAGTTTTTATGAAACCAAGCCAACCACTCAAACATCACATTATATCTATCTATCTATCTATCTATCTATCTATCTATCTATCTATCTATCTATCTAATGTACGTGTGTGTGTGTGTGTGTGTGTGTGTGTACCATGTGTCTGCAGTGCCCATGGAGGCCAAAGGGGCATCAGATTCCCTGGAACTGGAGTTACAGAAGGCTGGAGCTCCATGTGGGTGCTGGGAATCAAACCCAGGTCCTTTATAAGAGCAGCCAGTGCTCTTACTTGCTAAGCCACCTTTCTAGCCCTCCGTCAACAATTACCTTAAGTTACATCTATGTGCACATGCCTGCATGTGGGTTTGTGCAAGTAAGTGCAGGTGCCGGTGGGTGCCAGATGTCAGAGCATTGGCTCCCTGTGCAGCTGCTGTCACAGGCGGTTGTGAACTGCCTGACATGGCTGCTGGGAGCCATCTCTCTAGCCCCTCAAACAGCATTTTTTTTTCTTTTTTGGACTTTTAAGACAGGCTCTGTTCTGATTACTGTTTTAGTGCTATGTTGAGACATCATGACCAAGGCAACTTACAAAAGAAAACATCTAATTGGGACCTTCCTTACAGTCTCAGAGTGATCATCACGGTGAGAAGCATGGTGTCCTGTAGGCAAGCATGGTGCTAGAGCACTTGAGAGCTTACGTCTGATCCACAAGATAGCAGCAGAAAGAACGACAGTGGGTCTGGTGGAGGGTTTACAACCTCAGAGCCCCTCCGCAGTGAAACACCTCTGCTAACAAGGCCAGCCCTCCTAATCCTTCCTGAACAGTCCACCAACTGGGTGCCAAACATCCAAATATTGGCCTACGGGGGCCATTCCCATTCAAACCACCTCACGGCCTCTCTTTGTAGCCCCGGTTGCTCTGGAACTCGCCGTGTAGACCAGGCTAGCCTTTAACTCACGTAGGTCCACCTGCTTCTGCCTTCCCATCACACAGCAATTTAAAAACATGAAACATTCTAACACGGTATAATCTAGAGGTACACTGATTTGATACTCGCATGTTGAGGACTGACAGCAAAAAATACTAAGAGTAACCGTGTCCCACTACTAAATCATGCTATCTATAAGAACCGGAGACTTCAGACCCACAGTAAACACACTGCAGTTCATAGCATATAGCAGGCTCAAACCCTAGCCAGAGTGGTTCAAGTGCCGTTCATTGGTGCGTGGCATAAGTATATGGAGGGCAAAGTGTACGTGTTGTGGGTTCAGTCATAACGGTGCAGGGAAGTCCCGATGTGCAACACGGGTAAGTGCTGCCAGAACTTCCCAGAATGTCAGATTCACCATGTTGCGGGTGATCAGAAACAGTTTACTCTTTTAGACTTCGCAACCTTTATACTCTGTTATGGGGCCATGACCCACAGTTTAACAAGCTATGCAAAAGACTGTAAGGTAGTTCCTATTATCTCTATTTTATAGACGGGAACATTAAGTTTTCTTCTAAGGGTAAGGCTGACATTTGATTCTCCATCCACCTGACTCTAATAATGTCTTTTATTAAGTGGTACTTGTAGCCAGGCAGTAGTGTGGTGGCACACACCTTTAATCCCAGCAGAGACAGAGGCATCTCTGTGGTCTCTGTGAGTTCAAAACCAGCCTGGTCTACAGAATGAACTCCAGGATAGCTACAGTTACACAGAAAAACCCTTTCTCAAAAAGCCTAAATAAATAAACAAAGCGGTAGTTGCTGCTGCTGTCTAAGTGTGCTATGCTTTCACCTGGCGTGTGTGCCATTACACGTGCCTGGTATGTGACTGGTTTGGGGCAGTGAGATGTGAACCTAGCTGACACATGTCATGGGCAGAAGCTTAAAGAGCCAGTGCACAATCGGCCTTGCTTTTTCCTTTGGCACACAGCTGGTACTGTAGTAAGAGTGTCAGGCAGTGTGCGATAGAGAGGGAGAGCAGAAAGGACGGGCGGGGAGTGAGGGAGAAATGCAGCTCTGGAGTTTTGGAGGCATATCAGTGTCTGCAGTGTGCTCTCGCACATACTGGCCGACACAGAAGTGCTTCCTACTCACAGGGATGTTTACTTGGGTCATATGGTCCACACAGTATAGGTTGCCTCAGACTTTGAAAAAGAAACTTGTAAGTGATGTTATCCTTGTTCCAAAACAATCTAGTTTATAAATACATATTTCTACCTTGGGGTCAGACTCTGTTCTCTTTTTTTCAGAAACAAAAGTTTAATTTTGTACAGCAGACATAGTTTCCATGGAGGCCATGGCTTGTTTGCACAACATGATTTAAGGTGGAATGATTTAAGGTGGAATTCATCTGGACAGATACAGTGAAGAAGGGTGTTTGTGGCATGTGTTTGTAGCTTAGTGGTTAAGGAGTCTTAGGAAGTTACAGTTTAGAGTGAGGCTCACAAATACTAAAATTCCATCAATTTTTAGGATTTTTTTCCCGCCCCACTATTTCCAGACACTGTAAGACTCTGTTAGAGATGTCTAAGGCTGCAGCAGTGAGAGGGCTGGCCAGCTGAGCCCAGCTGCCTGATGATGTGGGCGCCAGAGGCCTCCTCAGCTCCCCAGTGACACCCTGCTGCTGAGACTTTAACTCCCATTAGAAACATGCTTTGGCTGTTGGAGCTGTTAGGTGCTTCCTGGCTTTGTGAGTGGATAGAAGACGCAAAAGGAGAATGTGAGAGTTACCAAAACCTAAGTGTGCCAGTGGGAAGGGCCGCTCGCTGTATAGTCTAATTGGTGTTGTTAATGTTTTTTTTTTTTTTTTTTTTTTTTCTGAGACAGAGTCTCATTACCTAATACAAGCTGGCCTCTAACTCCTGATCCTCCTGCCTCCCAAGTGTTTCCAAGTGTTGTGATTACAGGCGTGCAACCCTGTACCTGCTTTTGTGGGCTTTGTTGTTCTGTGCAGATTTTTATTTGTGGCATGTGCTCATGGATGTATGTACCGCCACCGAGGGATCAAGGAAGACTTGCCGTGTCCTGAGGCAGGGTCTCCTGCTATGAGCCTGCCAACTCCGCTCCTGCAGCTGACCAGCCTGCTTTGGTGATCCCCTGTCCGCCCCTCCTGGGCTCTGGGGCATTGTCTTGCATACTCAGCTTTAGCGTGGGTTCTGGGGATCTGAACTCTGGTCTCCATGCTTGCACGGCAGTCGCTGTACCTGCTGAACTGTTGCCACAGCCAGTCTGAGGAAGCTTCAAGTTTTTTTATTTTTGTTATTGTTAGGGTCATATAGCTCAGACCTACCGGGTAGCCAGAGATGACCTTGAATTCCTGACTCTGTAACTTCTTGAGTTAACTCCAAAGTCCAAGCTTAGAGACCTGGATACTTTCATGACCAGTGATCTTATCCTTAGGAGTATGTGGCAAAAGACAGAATTATGTCTCATGCATGGTATACTTTATTTATTTTGTAAGTTCAAAAAGAAAAAGTATATCATTAATTTTATCATTAATTTTAGGGGTGCATGAGGGAGGTCTTGAAGTTACTGTTCTTATCCTTGATTTTTATTGTTAAAATTGTATTCCTGTGCAATAAAAAGCCAAATTATACAGTTTAGCATGTCGCAAGACCATGCTTGTTAGCCTGCTACACTCTAGAGCTCTGTAGAAATGATTTAGGAGACTCTTTAGCGACCAGCAGCCAGGGGGGAGGCAGCTGGTAGTCTACCAGCATGTTTGCGCAGGGTTGTGTTTCATAATGTATAAATCAGCAGTTTGGACCAACATGCAAAGCTGTGACATTTTTGAGAGATCTTAAAAGCAGAAAACAAGTCTTTAAACAGGAACATAATTTAGTTCATCACAATCTGAAGATTAATTTATTTCATCCTTCAAGTATATATAACTTAAAATAAGTTCATTTGGAAATTTAAAAAAATGATAGTTCTTTTGACTTTTTTCTACTTCATTTTCTACTTCTCTTGGGAAGATTGCATCAATGTAGACATTGAATTATGAAGAATCTGTATTAGTCAGGATTTAAGCTGTTCTCTGACTATGTAACATACATACGCTTCTGTTGGGCACTCAATTCTCAGCATATGGTTTCATATTGATAGTAAAGTAATCTCTGTTCTCTCAACACCTTACAATAAATATTTTTTGTTATGGCTTGATCATTGAGCATCTTCTTCGAGCTTTCTATATTGTGTTAACTTGAACATTCTAATAAAATGCTAAATTATTAGCCATTAAAAGTATTTCCAAAGAGTCAGAAATAAGGTATTTTACAAACCTGTCTATTGCTCATGTAATGGTTTTTATTCTAAATAATCTTAAATATAATCACAGGTATAAAAAATAGTTTGGTGGCCAATGACATTATTCAATCCTTAGGAAAACCTAAAGACTATACCAGAAGGATTTTAGACCTGATAAGCAAATATTGCAACGTAGCCAGACACAGAGTTGACACACAGGAAGCCAGTAGCCTTACCAGCAACAAACCTGCTGAGAAAGAAATCAGGAACACAATCTTATTCACAGTTACCTCAAGAAATAGTGGAATTTCTAAACCTAAGCTTTTTTAATAAAAACTATAAAACACTATAAAAAAATTTAAAGTACAAAAGATAGAATAAGCAGAATTAATATAGTAAAAATGCCATATTATTCAAGGTGATCTACAGATTCAATGTAGTCACCATCAAAATACTGAAGTCATTTTTCACAGAACTTAAAAAATAAATAAATAAAATAAAGTTTATCATGTAAGCACAAAAGACCCTGAACAAAACCTTGAGCAACAGGGCAGCTCTGGTGCAGTTACATCTGATCGCTTGCACTCTTTCTGTGGATTAGTGGAAGCATCTGGAGGTCAAGTAAAATCAAGCTGATCGCACTGGGACCAGCTTACAGTGCTTTTCCTTTGCTAGGAGGATGTTGCATCTAATTTTCTCTTTCTGTTGTTGCTCTTGATGTATGAAGCCTACATACATAAATTAGGATTTGTAAAATAGTGATTTATTGTTCTAATTTTATTTCTTTAACTGCTCTGTGCCCCGCCCAATCCTCACATTTGCCTCAAATAACCCCATTTTTAAATTACATAGCAAAAGTGGAGTCGGTGCTTGATTCTTCCTTTTAATTTGGCACTTAAACGCGCGCGTGCACACATACGCACACAAACACACACACACACACACACACACACACACACACACACACACACACACACACACACCCCTCAGTTCCCTAGAATCCTGAAGCACTGCCTTGTGTATTTAGATGGGAGCTTTGACTCTGTTTCTCTCTACCTGGAACTTAGGAATTCCACCTGGCTGTGTCCAGTTCTTGGTGTTTTCTTTTGTTTCTGCTACTCCTTTGAAGTCTGGAACTTGATCCCTTTCTGTCTTCATCCAGTCTTATGTCTCTCTGGAATACTTCTTCTGTTTAGCTGGTGCCTTCGCTTGGTCTGTTTTCCACCCCTGTCATCCACATTTCTTCTCCTGACTCTGAGTCTTTGTCGCCGGTATCTTATACTGGCACTTTTGATGTCTTCTTCTTTCTATTTCCCCCTGCAATTCTAAGTAGTTCTCGCTTTTTGACTATTAATTTGGCCTCTGTAGTGTTCAGTTGCCTATGGAATGTTTTTCATAAAACATAACTCTAAATCCACGACTCTACTTAAATATTATTAGTAATTGTTACTTTTGTTCAGGCTGTCAGTCTCCTTGAACAGTTTTACTCCTCCAGGTTGTCCTTATTTGGGTCCCCCCCCCATATATTAATTGTACAAAAATAATGGGGTTTATCATCCTGCAGAGGAGTAGGGAGTCCTGGCTGGAGCCAGGGAGGCAGTGAGCTTCAGAGCACACTGTCCAGTGTCTGTTCTTTAGGGAAAGGCTTAACCTGGGCCCTGCAATGCTGCCCCTCCCCAGGGCTGCTTGCTCAGAGTTTCAGGACCTCCCTGCTGGAGGGGAAAACATTTTGCCTACTCTTTTATCTGGCCCCTGAGGCCTCCGCCCACTCTTTAGAACCACTTGGATGCTGATCTTAATCACACTCCAGGAAGGTAATTGGTATTTGGATTGCATTGGGAAAGGGAAAACCACAGGCTAGAGTCCAGCTACCATTATTTTTTCCTGAACTACTTAGACGTTCTTAAATTCGACATTTTAAAACTGTATGAACTTACTAAATAGAGTTTTTAAGTGAGGGTTTGTAGCAGATATGTGAAAAATTACAAGCTTACCCCCGCAATTCTAGCACTTGGGAAACTGGGGTAATAAATAGGGTTGCTGTGGATTTGAGGCCGGTTTGGCACCTTCTTCTGACACCTGGCTACTTCTCTCGTACCTTCAGTTACTTGCTCAGGCCTCATCTTCTCAGTGAGGATCCCGCTCTTGACTCCCTATTCATGCTTTTTTATTTTTATTTTTAAGTGTGTTTGGGTGTGTATGTGTGTGTACATATGCGTACAGGTGCTCCCAGAGGCCAGAGGCGTTGGGTACCCTGGAGCTGGAATTACAGGTGATTGTGAGCCGCTTGACATGGTTTCTGGAAATAAGACTTGAACCACCTCCCAGCTTCTATTCATATTGACACTCATGTCCTTTCTTGTCTTCTTTCATTTGCTCTATTTCTCTTACAAACTAGACGGTTATTTACTGTGTTCAGTATTGTACCTAGAATATTTGACACCCAGAACGGGTAATTTTTGACACTTTCTTTCCCTAAGGGATAAAATTATTTTCAAGAATGATTATGAAATTAATTAAATTCATTTATTATGCAAGCTGAAGACTTTTACTTTTGTTCTAATCACACTAGTTGAATAAATAGAAAGTGCACATTACAGAATAAGGTAGTAACAATTTCACAACCATGTAAGCAGTGGCTTTGTTGTCAACTATTTGAACTGTAACCCCTGGTTACAGGCTGGTATATTTTACATAATTATTTGCGTATTGATGAATAGAGTTGTTTTTAGTAAACCAAATTGTTTAATAAATATCTGTAAAGGATGCAATTTAGTCAACTACTCATAAAACCACAATTTTTCTTAGTTTTAAAGCCTTTAGTAAACTTAAAACATGTTTGTGTCTGTGAGTTCGAGACCAGCCTTGTCTGCAAAGTGAGTCCAGGGCAGCCAAGGCTATGTAGAGAAACCCTGACTCAAAAAAGAAAAAACAAAACAAACAAATAAAAAACCCATACTAATTGAGCTAGAGAGATGGCTCACAGGTTAGGAGCACTGGCTGCTCTTCCAAAGGTCCTGAGTTCAATTCCCAGCAACCACATGGTGGCTCTCAACCATCTATAATGAGGTCTGGTGCCCTCTTTTGGCAGGCAGAACATTGTATACATAATAAAGAAATCTTTTAAAAAAGTGTGTGTGTGTGTGTGTGTGTGTGTGTGTGTGCATGTGTGTGTGCATGTGTGTGTGCATGTGTGTGTGTGTATGTTGTGCGCCTGTGTGCACACACACATGCGCAACCATGATGTGCATGTAGAGGTCAGAGGACAAGTTGTGGAGCCCATTCTCTCCATCCACTCTTTTTGTTTGTTTTGTTTTTTTGAGACAGGACTGCCTTGGCAGTCCTGGCCTTGGTTTGTACACCAGGCTGGCTTCAAAATCTTGGGGGTCCTCTTGCCTCTGCCTCCCCCAGCTGGGGTTCCAGGTGTGGACCCCTGCGCTCCATTTCTCCATCCATTTTTTATCCGGCCCCAGGGATCAAACGTTTGTGGCTCATTCCCTTACCCTCTGAGCCATCTTGGTGGGTTTATTATTAATGGGTTTGAAAGAATGCACTTCTTTGGGCATGGTGGCTCATACCTATAATTTTGGCACTTGGAAGGGCAGGAGGATTGCTGTGCATTTGAGACCAACCTGGTCTATAGGATGAGATAAATTTATTCAGTGTTAAAGATAATGTTCAAATTTAGTAAAGATATTTTGAGCATGAGTTAAAAATTTCATTTAACCAAACAAATATGTTACATCTTAATACTTATATTTCATCTCAGTGTTTTGAATTTTAAACTCAGATATAAATATCAAAACGTCCATTAAGATGAGAATTTGACAATCACCATGCTGTCTTTGTTCATTGTGAGACTACCTTTCAGATGTAGACTTGAGTAGTGAGTCCACAGGGCTAGTGAGGGAGCAGAATGGGGAGAAGAAAAACTGGAAAGGGCTTCATGGTAAGTAGCCTTGATAGAAGAGCATTTGAACTATCACTGAAACGAGTATGCATGTCTAGGTCTATGTGTATGGTCAGCTGTCACTGAGAACCTCCAAACAAACCTGAATATAGAGAACAGTTTAAAGATAAACACTAAAACTCTGATAATGTGATGCTTAGATATGTACTCTTTAAGCTTTTGTATTAGTTACTTTTCTATTGCTATGACAAAGCAGTGTAACCAAGCCAACTTATATAAGAAAGGATTTATTTGGGCTCATGGTTCCAGAAAGCTAGAGCTTGTAATGGTGGGGACAGCGTGGCAGCCGATGGCTGGTGTGGTAGGAGCAGGAAGCTGGGAGCTTATGTCTTGACTGTAAGCACAAAATAAAGAGAGCAGACCGGAAGCAGGCAAGGCTTTTTAAACCTCAGGGCCTGTTCCTGTTCCTGGGCTGGGGCATGTCCTCGGCAAGGCTGGAGCGCCTAACCCTTCCCGCAGCACCAATGGGACCAGGGCAAATGCTGTAGCTGGAGGCCCTTCCTACTCAGGCCACCACAGCTTAGCAGTTACCGCAGCAATTCTAGGTGCCCCTGAAGGTCCGGGGTGTGAGCATATGAAGAATTTTTTGGGGGGGGGAGATTTGGAAAAATGTGTGGGCTAACTATAAACTTAGGGAAAAATTATATAGAAAAGTTTGGTATATTATGTATACATAAAATGAACATGGATAATTGATTAATTCATCATTTACCATCATAAAACATATGAAATCTATAATAAAAAGGTACAAATGTGGAGATTGATGAGATGGCTCAGTGGTTAGGGGCATGCTGAAGACCTGAATTCGGATCCGAGCACTCACATCAGGCGGGTCATCAGCCGGTACGCTATAGCTCCATGGGTCTGACACCTTCTTCTGGCCTCTGTGGGCATGCACACACATGTGGCAGACACACAGACACACATAAGTAGATAATATATAACTTTAAAACATAAGCAGAGTGGGCATGACACCATCCACGGTGGAGAGGTTTTTAGAAGCAGCGTGACATCAGAACAGTCTAAAGTGGCCGCATTGTCCTGGACAGCTGTGGCGCCACGCTCCCTCCTGCTGCCTGTGCAGTGAGCTCAGGCACCACCAGCACCCGCTTAAACACTGTGCAACGCTGATCGGCTCTGTGAGAGCTGTCCGTCTGTCAGGAAATTGCCTATCACAATAAAAGTGATGTGTCCGTTCCCACACATTTTTCACGTGAGAAATATGATTTTCTCAGTAAGAAGTGATTTCTCAGGTTGTCCCACATAAACAGTGTGTGGCTTACAAAATACGTTTTATCCAACTGTGTCACGGGCAGGCCTCTGGTCAACATAGGCTGGCAGAACTTTGAAGGACTCAGAAGTCACAAGCAGAGTTCAGTTAGGAGCCAACAGCAGGTCTTGGAGAGGGCTGAGCCGCTTCGTCCCCTTCACCTCTCCTGAGACCCAGGAGCTCCTGGCAGGGCTTGGTTCTGCATGCAGAGCAAGAAGTATCGCCCTCAAGTCAGCCACGCCTGTGTGCTGAGACAAGCCAGGCGGGGGAATGGTGAAATGGCTCCGTGTGGGAAGTGGATGTGGTTTACCAGTGGGAAGGGTACCAAAGAAGGTGTGTGTGTACACCAGACTGCCGCTAAGTGTAGCCCCAGGAGGTACCTTTCCAGCCCTGGAGCCTGGGGGCTGGAGTTTGATTCTGTTGAGGGATTCTCAAGCAGCAATGAGACAGCCCTAATAGAGCTGTAATTCCTGACAATAAACTTGCAACAGACCCTGGCCAATGTTATCCATACATGCTACAGGCGTCTTCTGCATAGCTGAGCAGGATTACCAGATGCAGAGAGAAGTGAAGGACTCAGTGCATTTTCAAGGCCAGGACAACAACTTCACTTTTTTTTTTTTTTTTAGGTAAAATCCCCACCTTGTCAAGACCCTGGGAGTATTAGTCACAGTATTGCATGACTGACAAGCACAGTACAGGGCACAGTAGCTTTTAGAGGCACTCCTCACCACAAAGGGACAGGCCCAGAGGACCACAGTAAGGAGGATAAAGAAAGTGCAGGCAGAAGGCACCTCTGTCTTCCCTTCTTTCTCATTCAAAGGCTAACAGCTTTTAGGAGTTAGCTGGATGAAGGGTGCATTTTAGCACTGACCTGAATAAGAATTGGTGGCTCAGGGTAGTAATACAAAGGTAGACTACTCACTCAGTTTGAGCACTTGTCAATTCCCTTTGGACAAAGCCTTCCCTGGGATGGACTGCTGCCCTACCCACCTGAGTTCCACTCTTCACTCACCACTGTTTGTCCCTTTGTTGTGCAGGTCTGTGCCACGTAGCTCCATGAGGGCAGGCTGTTTGTTTCGCTCAGCGATGTTCCCCATCCTGAATAATGCTTGCTGTCTAATGGGGTTTCGGCAATATTTATTGAATGAACAGATGAATGAATGAAGCTTAAGGTCAAGGCTCTTCTGGTTTTTTCCCCCTTTTTCTGTCGTTTGTAAGTAGTTTCTGAATGTGGTGGGTAGCTGTTACTGTTAACTGGATTGCTTAAATCCTGGGATGGGGCCAGAGAGATGGTTCTGCAGGAAGAGTCTGCTGCTCTTCAGAGGACCCAGCGTGGCTTCTCAGCACTCACATGGTGGCTCACAACCATCTGCAACTCTACTTTCAAGGGCTGCAGCTGCCTCTGCTGTCCTCCATGGGGTCATACACACATGTGCACATATCTACACTCATGTATTCACATGCGCATAAAATATTTAAAAATTGTAAACGCTTGGTACGCGTTCTCTGTGTTTTAAGACTATTACCTATCTATATGGATTCTAGAATTGTGGAATCTCTACAAAATTAGGAATTTTAAATTTCTATTAATTATTTTTGTGTGTCATGTGTGCATATATGTATGAGAGCACTGCTGTGTGCTCACCACCTAAACAGAGGACAGGACAGTTCTTTCTTCCGCCTTTTGTGGGTTCTGGGGGTCACATTCAGGGCATCAGGTTGGGCAGCAGGTGTGCTCCCCTGCTGAGCCACTGTGCAGGCTCAGAACATTGATCTGGCTTGGCTGGAGCGATCTGAGAAGCCCTATCCTAGCTTCCTACTATGGCCATAACAAACGACCACAAGTTTATTGGCCCAAGACAGCATTCTATAGTTTATAGCTCTGCAGGTCCGAAGTCTAGAGTGATGTTTTATGCAGCTAAGTTAATTCGAAGGAGACGGAATTCTTCGCAGAAGCTCAAGAGGGGATCCATGTTGTGCTAACGTTCTTGCCCGGCCTCCACCTCCTTGTCAGCAATCACATTCCTTCCCAGGCTGGCACCCTCTTTCCCTTAATGGCATGCCTGATTACAGGGGGCCCACCTGGGTAATCCAGGATAATCTCCCTGCCTCAAGGTACATAATCCCATTAGCAAGTCCCTTTTGCTCTGGAAGATAACATTCACAGGTCCCAGGAATTAGGACACGGACACGGAGCTATAAGCCTGCCTACCAGCACTTCAGTCACACTAAGTCTCCCTGTCCGTGAGCAACACTCTTCATGTGTTTATGATTTCAGTTAATCTCAACTTGTAAGGTGCCATTCTTTCACATATTTTGCCATTTATCCCTAAGTAGTTTATGTTTTTGAGGATATTATAAATTTTGGTGCTTTTGAAGCCAAGTTTCCGTTTCTTACTAGGATATTAGTTACTTTCCTTCTTTCTGTGACCAGAGGACAAGAACGAATTCAAAAGAAAGAGGGTTTGTGTTGGCAACAGTTGAAGGGGCTACAGTTCAGTGTGGCAGGGAGCGTGCAGGTGAGAGCCTGAGGTGGCCACCCGGCTGTGTCCACACAGCTTTAGAGGCACTCCTCACCACAAAGGGACAGGCCCAGCGGACTACCGTAAGGAGGATAACAGAACAGACAAGAAGTGGCTCTCCAGGCCTGTTCCAGCACTACCAGTTGGAGACCAGATATTCAACCACATGTGTCTATGGGAGATAGCTTACATCCATACCACCTAACATTTATGAATATAATTTGTTTTCATTAAAAAAATTTTCAAAAACTTTTGAAAATTCACTTACTTAGTAAAGTTGATTGGATTTTCTGCACAAACCATCGTTTGTGATTAAACGTGGTTTTAATTCTTCCTTTACAGTCTGAGTGCTTTTTGTTTCTTGTCTCTTCAACAGTAAACAACTCCCCAGTAATGACTATTGACTGATAGAAAGAATGTGCTTCTCATCTTGGGTTTGGAGAGATGCCTGTCACCAGGAAGTGTCGTATTAACTGTCAGTGTCACATACAGACTGTGTCATCTGGAAAGTGTCATCTAGTTTGTGGTTTTCTGGATTTTAAAACCATTAACAGGTGACAGGGTTCATTCTGTGCTCTTCTGCAGTCTCATTTTTGACCACACAGCTTTTTGTTGCAATAGCTTGGTGTATGACATGGAGTTCAAAATAACTTCCCTACTTCCCTTTTAGTTTATTATTTGTTCATACGCTATTTAGTTATAAAATGTTTGGTCAACTTTTCAGCACGCTGTTACTGACTTTTTAACTGCATTCAGAGAAAATTCTGTGATTTATTTGGACATACAGTGTGGTGATTTGGTAAATATACACGGTATAATTAATCAGGGTGCTTAGCATATCTGTGCAGACATTTCTCAGTTCTTTATCATGAGAACAACTTAAACCCTCCGGTAGGTACAGTATTACCTGGGGTCGCTTTGCCCTTGCCGTGTCTTGCTGTGGGCTGGACCCAGGACTTTGCACAACCAGGTGATTATTCTAGCTGTGTCTCCACGGAGTGTGTTCTTTTGTGGTCGGCTAGTGTTTCGTTGCGTATATAACCACAGCTTTTTTCTCCATCTACTGGTGAACATCTGGGCTAGAGAGTTCATGTTCTTGTTGCAGAACAAGAGAGTGTTGATCTCTTTGACAAACTGATTTCATTTCTTTGGGTGTGTACCCAGTAGTGGGATTGCTGGATCATGAGTGGAGTTCGTATTTTAGTTCTTGGAAGAACACACACATGTTTTCTGACAACGGATGCAGCCATTCACATTTGCACCGAAAGGTTATGAGTTCCTTGTCCTCATCTGTCAGCTTTGGTCTTTTGGTGACAGCCATTCTTGTTAAGAGTTTGGTGATAGCTCACTGGGGAGTGACTCGATTTCCCCGGTGATTAAGGAGGTTGAGGCTTTCACGTACCTGTTTGCCTTGTGTGTCTTTTCAGAAGTGTTTGTCCAAGCCTTCTGCCTGCTCTTACAGTGTGTTGCTGTTCTGAGTCTGCTGCTGAGCTGTCTGAATGCCTTGTGTGCTTTGGATAACTGCCCTGGCCACACGTGTAGGCTGTGCATATTCCCCCATTTTCAGGCTGTTTGCCTTTTCTGCGCAGCAGCTCTTAGGATTATGTAATTATATTTGCTTGTTTCTGCTTTTGTTCTCTGTGCTTTTAGGTTCCTATTCTAAAACTCTTTGTTTTCTGTGTGTGTGTGAGAGAGAGAGAAAGAGAAAGATTGCATGAACATGTTTGGGTGTGTAGCTGGTGTCAGTGTGACTGAGCCTAGACTCTGCTAACAGCCTACAAGTCCCAGGAATTCTCTTGTTTTCAACTCCTCTCCCTCCAGGACTATAACAAGTGGTTGTAGTTGTGTGCCCAGCCAAGCCCGGCTTTTATGTAGGTTCTGGGGATTTGAACCTAGATACTTGCACAGCAAATGCTTTTATCTGCTGAACCATAGAACATTTCCTATGTTTTCTCCCAATATTTTCATAGTTGTTGGGGTTATATTTAAGACTTTAATCCATTTTGTATTCCCTCTTTTGTTTAATAAAGTTTTATTTTTCCAGTGGTATAGTTGGCTAGACTTATTGGTGTCTTTTCTGGCAGCTAGGGCATTTCTAACATCAAGGACCGTGAGCACTAACTTTCCACTGAGTGCTGGTAGTGTGGGTAAGCCTGTTGACTGTAAGGTGTAGGCTTCTCTCAGTTCTCTTGAACTTTTCCCCTTGGCCCTTGTGCAATGTTTTGGTGCTCCCATGCTGCTTACGTTCCTGTGGCTGTGAGGACTGGAGGTTTGAGATCTCCAGCTTTGTTCTTTTTAGTTATGTTAATTGTTTCTTTTGTTTGTTTGTTTGGTTGGTTGGTTTGGGTTTTTTGTTTGTTTTTGTTTTTTGGGTTTGGGGTTTTTTATGTGTACTTCAGTTTAGGTTGTTTAGGTAGCATGGACATTTAGACAACATTAATGCTTCCGTCACATGAACATGGAATGCCTTTTGCACTCTTTTGTGTGCCTTCTGTTTCCGTTCACCATATTTTACTTTTCTTTGTTTTGACTTTTTTTTTTTTGTCTTAGTGGTCTATGCTGGATAGGTTTATGTCAGCTTGACACAAGCTAAAGTTATCTGAGAGGAGGGAAGCTCACTTGAGAAAATGCCTCTGAAACATTGGGCTGTAGACAAGCCTGTAGGGAATTTTTTAAATTAGTGATTGATGGTGAGGTTCCAGACCATTGTGGGTAGAGCCATCCCTGAGCTGATGAACCTGGGTTCCATAAGAAGGCAGACTGAGCAAGCCGTGAGGGACAAGCCAGTAAGCGGCACCCTCCGTGGCCTTGGTATCAGCTCCTGCCTCCAGGTTCCTGTCCTGCTTGAGTTCCTGTCTCGACTTTCTTGACGATGAACAACGATGTGGAAGTGTAAGACAAATAAATCCTTTCCTCCTCATTTTGCTTTTGATTATGGTGTTTCATCACATTAATTGTGAGCCTAACTAAGACAAATTGGTGCCAGGATCAAGGGGTGTTGCTGTGACAGACCTAACCATGCTGTTTTGAGAGGATTGTGGAAGGACTTCGGACCTTTGTGCTAGAAAAGACATAGAATGTTCAAAGTTTGAGTTCTTCTGTGGGAACCTGGAAGAAAAGAATGTTAACAGCAATGTAGATGATGAGGCCTGGCTTGTGAATTTCTAGACTCTAGAGGGAAGTTTGAGAGTCATTTAGAGGCTCTTATCAGGGCTGTTTTCTAATTTGAGATGAGAATCCATGGTTCTGGTTTGCAGGGGCTGAAGAATCAGTGGTTAACAAGAGATCAAAACCACTTACATAAATCCTCTTCTTTATTGAGAGAATTGATGCTAGTCAGATGGAGCTAAGAAATTAACAGTGATGAAAAAGAGACAAGCATTGAGGTGAAATCTTTTGGGAAGTGTTTCCTCAGAGTCAGCCAAGGTTGTACCTCACACTGGCAGCCGAACTTGATAATGTGTAAGAGTCTCCCAGGTGATAATAGTTTTGAAGGTATGAAGAGGACATGAAGAGCAGCTGAGGCTTTACATTGTGTGAAGCCAGGAGACCATTGGAGAAGGGGCAGCTTCAAGAATCAGTTGAAGCCCTGGACTTGAAGGAGCCATAGAGAAAGAACAGGAGAAGCTGTTGGTGACAGTGCAACCAGTTGCAGCTGAGACCCTAGCATTTTGGAGGTGCCAGTATCATGGAATGACCACCAAGGATAGCGGCATCTATGGAGTGGAGCCTGCTAGCTCCTGCAAGACAAGCTGTGTGTGCAGACAAGTGAGCCTAGACTCCTGGAGGAGCCCGGGAGACCATGAGTGAGTCCCAGATATTGCATGTTGAGTGACTTACACTGTTGGAGTTTGGTTTTCTTTGATCTGATCATGTCTGTGTCGTGGTACTTTCCTCTTGACGTAAGGAAGTATTTAACTTATTTTTTATTTTACAGGAGCCCATAGTTGATGGACTGTATTTTAAAAGAGACTTTGGACTTTTAAAGAGGCTGAATTTTGAAGTGTTTTAATTTGTAAAGATTGTGGGGCATAAGTTTGTAAAATACTGTGATGTTGATATTAATGTGTGATGTTGGGTGAACAAGAAAGGAAAGGTGGTTTACCAGATATGTGTTTATGTGTCAGGTTGACAAGGGGTCGGTTGTGCCGATAGTTTATGTCAGCTTGACACAGGCTAAAGTCATCTGAGAGGAAAGAACCTTAATAACAAACTGCCTCCATTAGCTCAAGCTGTAGGCAGGCCTGTAGGGCATTTTCTTAATTAGTGATTGACAGGGGAGAGTCCAGCCCATTGTGGGTGGTTCCAACTGTGGGCTGGTGGTCCTGGGTTCTGTAAGAAAGCAGATTGAGAACTCCATGGGAGCAAGCCCGGAAGTAGCATCCCTCCATAGCTTCTGTCTCATCTCCTGCCTCCAGCTTCCCGCCCTCACTTCACTGATGGTGACTAGTGACATGGAAGTTAAGTCAAATAAACCCTTTCCTCCCCATTGCTTTTGATCTTGGTGTTTCATTGCAGCAATAGTATCCCTAAGTAAGATATGGTCTTTCGCTTGTTTATTTTGATGTTTGTTTTTGTGTTTCTTTGTTTTTGAAATCGAAAAAGCATAAAGAATGTAAGGTTGGGTGGGTAGGGAGATCGGAAGAATTTGGGGGAAATTGGAGAGGAAAGCATGATCAAAATATATTGTATGAAAATTGTTTTTTTTTTTTTTGGTTGTTGTTGTTGTTGTTTTGGTTTGTTTGTTTGAGACAGGGTTTCTCTATGTGGCCCTGGCTATCCTGCAGCTCGCTCTGTAGACCAGGCTGGACTTGAACTCAGACATCTGCCTGCCTCTGTCTCCGGAGTACTGGTATTAAAGGTTTTTGCCAACTCCCTCAACTCTCCCCAACCCCTGGCTGAAAAAAGGTGTTTTTAATATAATCTGACAGTTTTTGTCTTTAATTGGAATAATTGAATCATTTACATTTATTGTGGCTATTGATAGAGCTAAGTTTGTCATTTGCTATTTGTTGTGTCTTTATATGGCCCATGTGTTCCTGTGTGTGTGTGTGTGTGTGTGTGTGTGTGTGTGTGTGTGTGTGTGTGACAGGATCTTACCGTATAGCCCTGGTTGGCCCTGAACTAAGTGTATAGTCTAGGCTGTCTTCAGACTCACAGAGATCTGCCTGCCTCTGCCTTTAGAGTCACCCAGGTGATTATTATTTCTAGTATTCTGTACTCCTTCATGGAGAGCTCATTTTTCCTTTTTTAGTAATTTATTTTTTTGTTAATTACAGTTTATTCACGTTGTATTCCAGCTGTAGCCCCCTCACTTGTACCCTCCCTCTCTTTTTTTCCTCCCATGCTCCTCCCCCAGTCTACTGATAGGGGAGATCCTCCTCCCCTTCCATCTGCCCCTAGCCTATCAGGTCTCATCAGGACTGCCTTCATTGTCTTCCTCTGTAGCCTGGTAAAGCTGCTCCCCACTCAGGGGCTGGTGATCAGAGAGCCAGCCACTGAGTTCATGTCAGAGACAGTCCCTGTTCCCCTTACTAGGGAACCCACTTGGAGATTGAGCTACCATGGGCTACATCTGTGCAGGGGTTCTAGGTTAGGAGATCTCATTTTTCATCTGATCTCATTTTTCTGCCTGAAGGACAACTTTTAACTTTTTTCCCTCTGGTATAGTTTCCTAATGATGAATTCCTTCTGAAAACATCTTTGTTTCCTTTGAAAATGGTGCATTTTAATACAGTGCCTTCATTGGCATTTCAGTCTCATTTATCCAGTAAGAAAGAAGTAATATATGTGTTAAGTGTCAAGCACTATCTGAGGCATTAGGATATATAGGATATACAGCAGTAATCCATCCCAGTCTTTTTGGAGATTAAAAATCTGCTCTGGCTAGACAACTAGCAATAAGTAACAACAAAATAGAGACTAGAGGCAGTAAGAGCTATGGAGAAAACCAAAGCCGAGGGAGGGATGAGTGGGCTGATGGGTGTCTCAGATGAAGGGTAACCTTGAAGCACCGGTCTAGAGAAGAGAGTAGTGCAGGAATCTAGGAGAGATCCCAGCTAACAACACTGTAAAAGCATGGAGGATTATAAGCCCAAACAGGCCGGGAGGGTACAGGAAGCAACAGGGAGCCAGGGGCAGAGAGCAGGCGGAAGGATAGAGAGCCTGTGAAAGGCTCTGAGCTAGGAATGTCAAGATTTGACTTAAGTATTTACAGGATCACTTTCGCTATTTATTGGATGGAAATAAACTGTATTGGAGAAGGAAGCAAGAACAGAAATGAAGCCAATCAGGAGGTTTTTATAGTGGCCTAGCTGGCAATGATAAGGATAAATAGATACAACCAGACCTGAGAAGAATTGTCTGGTTCTGTGTATTTTGACATGAAGGATTTGCTGATGGATTGGATTTGGATATTGCAAAAGGAGAGGCGGATGATTCTGTAGTTTTCCCATAAAGAACTGGGTACTTTATTTTATGAGGCAGGAAAACTGTGGCACTCAGTGAATCAATGTAGGAGAAGGTAAGGAGCTCAAGTTTTGGGCTGTTAAATTTGAGATGTCTGTGACCCTTTTATATAGAGATGCTGCCTGGGCAACGAGTTGGAGAGCAGGGAGAAGTGTAAACAGACTCTTCTAGAAGTTCATAGCCATCACTTGGAAGTGTAACTTAGAAGGAAATGGCATCTTCAAAATGAACATTCCAAAACTAACAAGAATATTCATAACTGAACTTTGCACAAAAACTATACTTGGGGTGAAAGTCCCTAACAGAAATGAAAAAACGTTATGGCATAGGTGCAGTGATATTCTGCAATAGTGACAATGTGTGTGTATGTCTACTCACACCCGTGTCACTGGGTGCACACGCAGCAACATTGCTGAAGCCGGACATAAAAATTACGTAAATTAAAAACAATTTACGTAAATCAGGGCTCAAGAGATGGCTTAGAGTTTAAGAGCACTTACTGCTCTAACAGGGGACCCAAGTCCACATCTGCCTGTAACTCCAGCTCCAGGGGACTGGCCACTGCCTTCTAGCCTCTTTGAGTACTAAACAGATGTGTGCATTCTCATACACATAATTTATTACTATGCTATTGGAACCAAGTGTGGTGGCGCATGTCTTTAATCCCAGAACTCAAGAGACAGAGGCAGGCAGCTGTCTCAGTTCAAGGCCAGCCTGGTCTACAAAGCTAGGATAGCCAGGGCTATATAGTGAAACCCTGTCTCAAAAACAAAAACAAAAACAAAAACAAAAAAAAAAAAAAAAGAAAAAGAAAAAGAAACACTGCTGTTGGAGGTCAGAACAGAGATTGTCTTAGGAGGACATAAACTGTGCGTTTATGTTTTGGTTACTTTGCTAGAGAGCTGGCCCATTGGTTGTGTCCTCCTCCACCTCCGCCACCCACTTGGGGCAGGGGGAACCAGATCACTTTCCCCAAGGATCGTAGTTTGATTCCCAGGACCCGCAGGCAGCTTACAGTTACCCCTAACTCCAGTTCCAGGGAACCTGATACTGGTTTCTGGCCTCCATGGACACCAGGCACACAGTGCTGTACAGACATACGTGCAGGCTAAAACCAGTACACGTAAAATAAAAAGATTTAAGGTTACATTATCACGCTTAAAGTTTTGTAATCCAAATGGCTTATTGTCTGGACTGAAAGCTGTGTGTATCTCTAAGTGGTCATAGGCATAAGCTCGTCCATGTAAACCAGTTGGAAGCATGTTCTGTAGTAACTAGGGCCCGGTATGGGGAAGGGGCAGAGAGCAGCAGCTTCAGGGACTGGACAGGCTTGTCAACATCCCTCTTGACATCTGAAATGTTTGATGTTGAAGTTTGGGATTTAAAATGGATTAAAACGCAGGAAATTGTGGATTTAATTATATGACTAAAATTCTGTAACCTATGTAAGAAACTGTAGGGTAGAGATTGTGGGACTTTATTGGAAATATTCCTAGCTAGAGTTATTTGAATGTTGATTACTTAAACTTTAAGCAGTAAAGTTTGCTCTACAAAGTTGTTTACCTTTTAGTGTTATTTTTTTTTTTTGTTTTGTTTTGTTGTTTTAGTCATCCAGCCACCTAAGACTTGATTCCCTCTTTAGGATGTATTTGGTCATGTCTTCCGTGACACTTTGGTTTAAGTGCCTCAGTTTTCTCTCCATAACTCCCTAGTCTGGAAAAGTATACCAAGTAAAGCTAACAAAATAGAATACCATGGAGATAAATCCAAGGCCGTTTATTTAGGTTAAACATAAAGAAAGAAAAAATAAGATTTACAAACATAGGTGGTGAGTTCCAGGATGTTTTATTGATTTCAGATGGAACTCTTGAGTGGGACTATTCCTGGAAAGGTTAATGTGAGCTGAACGGCTGCAAGCTCCAAAGGTGACTCAGTCATACCCAGAGGGCTGCGGGAAGCTATAACCCCCCAGCAGGTCAGGAAAGGAAGGCAGCAGGTTTGTGGGGTGATGAAAGTGGATTACTTGGCTGAAGAAACCCGGGCGCATAGGTCTCTCAGTGACTTTGGGAAGGAAAGGAACTTAGATCCCTAGAAGAGATGATTTATTAAAATACCACTGAAATGCATATATCAAGACCCACCTCTCTTGTCTTCTTTGTGTTTGAAATACTGGTTTTTAATTTTATTTTTAAAATATATTTTTCACCATTATATATATATGAAGGAAGCTTGACAAGAAAACCAGTTACAGAGTGAATGAAAAGAAAGGTTCAGATGGGAATCAGTGTGAGAATGTTTTCAGAATTGCTTTTATGTGTATCATAGAAATACTTTTCACAATTTTTCTCTCTTCAAGGTTTTTGAGTCCAGTGAGGAATCTGGGTTCCTCACTGTCACCATCGTCATATCTGGTCACTTCTTCATTTCTCAAGGACAGACACTGCTGGTAAGTCACACTGCTTCATAGCCCAATCTGTACTCTTTTTTTTTTTTTCTTCATGTTTGTAGCTTTGTCATATTTTTGTGCCTTCAAGCTTCATCTTTCTAAACTTTATTAAGTTAAGCTAATTAAGGATTTTCCTGCATGTTTTAACAGGGAAATTCAGAAACATGCTGATTATTTCCTGCCTTGAAGAAGTTTTTGGATCTAGTGATCAAAGTAGATTAAAAGATTTCGGTTAGCCAGAATGATAAAGGATTTTTAATTGGAAAGTTTGATTGAAGGCAGGCTAGCTTGTAGAGAAGACTAGTGACTTTTTCAGGTGGGTGGGAGGGATACAGCCAAAGACACAGCTGAAAGAAAACAAAGCATGCTACATTTCATTGATAGGGCCTCCGTAACGACGCACTTGTCGTTTTTTTATTCTGACTATGTATATATTTTAGGAAATTATAGAATAAAGAAATATAATGGCTGGGCACAGTATAATTCCTATACTATAATTCCTATATTCAGGAAGCAGAGGTAGAATTATTGTAAGTTTGAGGTCAGCCTGAAGTTAGTCTACATTAGTAAGTTAGAGACCATTGAGAGCAAAGAGAGGGGGAAAGGGAGGAGAATCATCCAATCAGATCGCTTTGCTGGGAAGTCCAGCTTCTTTTTAGTATAAATAGTATGAATAAAGAGAAGATAACTTGTAATCTGATTAAAGAAATTGTCCTAGGGCTGGCGAGATGGCTCAGAGGTTAAGAGTACTGACCTCTTCGAGAGGTCCCAAATTCAATTCCGAGCAACCACATGGTGGCTCACAACCACCTATAATGAGATCTGATGCCCTCTTCTGGCCTGCAGGCATGCTTGCAGGTACAACACTGTATATATAAATATAAATAGATAGACAGACGGACAGACAGACAGATAGACAGATAGATAGAAGTCCTAGAAAGAGAAGGTTTATGAAATCAGTACATCATTTCCTGAGCATAGTGTCTATATTGAGGTCATAAAGTCATATAGCAAATGTTCACTAAATGCCTATATGGTCATAATTTATTCATTTAACAGATACTTATTGAGCAGTTAGCTTACTTTTCTGCTGTTGCTGCGGGGAGCTGGGGATATCAGAGTGCACAGGGCAGGCAAACGCCCTGTCATTGTGGAGTTCCGCTCTAGTGAGGAGATGATGATAAGCAAGCAGGCCAGGTGTATTTAAAGACCTTCACTTGTACGTATTCCCCTCCAAGTTCTGTTATGCTATGATGGCAGGATCTCGCATGTGTGTGAGAATGGTTCATTTTTCCACTTAAGTGAAATAAAGTTGAAAAAGAAAAGCACCCAAGGCCAGGTGCAGTGGCCCACACCTGTAATCCCAGCACTCAGGGAGGCAGAGGCTGGAGGATCTCTGTGAGTTTGAGACCAGCCTGGTCTGCAAATTGAGTCAAGGACAGCCAAACTACACAGAGAAACCCTGTCCTGGGAAAAAAAAGGTAAAATGAACGTGAAAGAGAGTGTCCTCAAGAATGTGAGCCCTGCAGAGCCAGCTTTGCATCCTTTGTGCCAGTCAAAGTCACAGCATGAGTTGCCTTGCTTTACCTGCTACGCTAGGGGTAGCTCAAATTAGACTTTGTAGCTGCTCTAAAGGCTGCTCTAGATGGTAGCCTTGCTTCTGAGAAATGTGGCTCGTTCTCCCCATCAGAGCCACCGATCTTGCTGAGTGGTGGTGTCATTGCAGCGTGATTTCCTCAGATGCAGGCCACCACCACGTGCTTGCTTTCTATTCATCTGTCATTTACAATGTTAAAAACTAGTCAAGGTTGCTTTGTATCCTGTGTGGAGTGTTTTTTTTTTTTTTTCCCCACTGAAGTTACAAAACCAAGCTCACCAAATTCAGAACAACCCCTGCAAAGAAATGTAAGAGGAGCTCTAGCTCTGCAATTATTTGATGCAGGTTCTAGTAATGCATACATAATTTCAATCGTATTTTTAATTCCTCGGTGTTCTTTTTCAGAGTTGTTTTGACTATTTTGTTACTTGCATTTCTGTGTGACTTTTGGAATGAGCTTTCCTACCAGAAAGCTTGCTGGGTTTTGTTTGGAGCTGCTTTGAATCTGTAAATCAATTTGGGAAGAATTTACTTGCTACTATTGAGTCGTCCAACCCATGGGCACATTTTAACTCTCCATTTATTTATATCTGCTTGAATTTCTCGCAGCAGTGTCTTGCAATGGCTAGAGATTCCGTGTGTATGTGTGTGGGTGTGTAGAAAGTTACTTTTCCATTTTATGGAAATATAAAAGACTTCCGTTGCCCTCTGGCAAGCTTTTGTATCCCCCCCCCCCCCCCCGTGTTTGACGGCAGCAAGCAGCCACAGCTTGTGGGTAGGAGCAGCAGGTAGCGCCCTCTAGTGTTAGAGTTCTTGTGTAGGTCTCTGGTACAAGTGTTAGAGCAAGTGTAGGCCCAGAAATCCAGGACTCCTCAGCTTTGGTCAGTGGCTTCTGAATCTAGGTATTTGGATTCTGCTGTTACTCCCTCTACCACTGGTGGCTAGTGGCCCTGAGGCATCCCATGGAGTGTGGCCGTCCATGTGGCTGGCCTTTCCACTTCTTGTGCAACATGGCTGCCAGCCACTCTGTTGTCTCAACTACCTCTGCTTCAGTAACGGCTGCTACTTCTTTTGGTGTTACTAGTTCAACCTGTTTCAGAAAAAGTAGGCAAGAAACACCACTTAAGAAAATACTCTTAGCTAGGTGGTGGTGCACACCTTTAAGCCCAGCTCTTGGGAGGCAGAGGCAGGGGGATCTCTGTGAGTTCAAGGCCACTGGTCTACACAGTGAGTTCCAGGACAGCCCAGGCTACATAGAGAACCCTGTCTCAAAAAAACAGAGAGAGATTTTGAGCTTAAAATTGTAATAATGGGTGGGGAGCAGCAAAGGCAGCTTGTTTTGAAGCAGTTACAGCATCCCCTGCCCTAGGTCACTGGGAGAGGTGCTCCACCTCTGGATTAGGTGGAGATTGTCACATGGACAGTCCTGAGCAAGGTTCTGGAAACAGCTGTGCTGTGCTGCACCCTCACAGCTCGAGCAGGGAGCTGTGATTGTCATGTAGCTTCCTCAAGGCATTTATAAAACGTTCAAAGTAACTGGCTCTGGGGTAAGAGTGGTTTAACCTGCCTGCTCCACTGACAGTCCTTTTCTTCAAGGGAGCTAGAGCAGCAGAAGAGAACCCAATAGCTGTCAGTTAGAAAGCAAATCCTCTAGTTTGTGAAGCCTTTGCTTATTTACGGGAAAATATGCATCAGGAGTGTTTACAGTAATGTAGTGTTAGCGTTAATATTGATTTTATAATGTTTAACAGGGTTTCTAACAGTGTTTAGCAGCTGCTCGGTGACCCAGGGAGAGAGAGGTCCTGTTCATCTAGCTCAACAGTCCAGACCTGTTCTCAGTGCCTAGGAAGATGGCTTCGTTGGCAAAAGCACTTGCTGTGCTGTGGAAGCAAGAGGACCTGAGTCAATTCCCTGGCACCCATGTAAATGCAGGCATGGCCTGTGTGTAACCCCAGCATGGGCTGGTGGAGGTGGGCAGAGGCTGGAAGCTTACTGCCTAGCCAGCTGACCTCGCTTAAATAAAGGGCAAGATTCAGGGTTGGTGAGAGACCATGTTAAAAAAAGAGTGATAGACGTACGTGCCCACATGTGCAAGTGTCCACTTTCACCGGTGTCTGACTGGTCACACTCTATGCCTTACGTGTCTAGGACCTGAAGTTGGGTCGGCCCAGGAAGGAGCTGAAGTTTTGTACTGTTAGATCAGCATCTCCCATTGTGTCCGTGGCCTTTTCTCACCTGTTGTAGCCTCTTACTCTCTGCTTCTGGGAATTCATTTTTTTCTTGTTAATTTTATTGTTAATTTTTTTTCTTGTTTTTTTTTTCTTGTTAATTTCTTACTCTTAGCCCAAGCTGGACTTGAGTCTGCTTTCCTTAGTCTCTCAAGGGCTGGGATGACAGACATGAGCCACTATGCTGACTTAAATTCAGAATGTGAAAATTCGGCAAATGTAGAGCTAGAGAGATGCTCTTCCAGAGGACCTGAGTTTGATTCTCAGCACCCACATCGTGGCTCACAATCAAATGTAACTCCAGTTCCAGGGTATATTGCACTGTCTTCTTCCTCCACAGGTACTAGGTGTGCACGTGGTACACAGACAGACATGCAGGAAAACCACAACAAACACATACAGTTGTTTTAAAGATTCTACACATAAGTGAGATATGTAATATTTGTCCTTTTTATTAAGTATATTCTTTGACATTTAATCTCTCTATATAATGCCACCACTATTATGTGCCCAAAGCAGTGAGAGCAACTAATCAGAGACTAGAACAAGCAAAAGAAGGAGTCAAAGAAAAATGTTTCTCCTTCAGCTGTTTGCCTCAGGCATGTGCCAGTGATGGAAATCTGACTGACACGAGGTCCTTTGCCCATTTGTAAAATGGATTATTTAGCTTTTGCTATTATGTTGTGCTTCTTAGATCTCTTGGGTATTCGCCTCTTGTTAGATTTATGAATTACAAACGTTTATTTTCATTGTGCGAGTTGCTTTTTCATTTGGTTAATTACTTCTTTTGCTCTGGTTGCTGAGTTTTTAATCCTGAATACAAGTTGAGTTTTGTTGAATGCTTATTGGCATCTGTTAAGATGGTCTTTTTAAAAATTCTGTTACTATAATAACACTTAAAGATACTCAGTTCATGCTGGGCTTGGTAGTATACACCTTTAGTTCCAGCACTTGGGAAACAGACACAGATCTCTAAGTTTGAGGCCAGCCTGGTTTATGTAGTGAGTTCTAAGACAGCCATAGCTGCAGAGAGACTCTGTCTCGATAAATGAAAACAGAAGTATTCTGATATTTATAGAATTACTATTATATTGAGTTTCTTATATTTTGGGCGTCAGCCTCTTGTCAGACTTATGATTTGCAAACATCTACTTTCACTGTGTATGTTGCCTTTTCATTTTCTTGATCATTTTCTCTACTATGGGTGCTGAGTTTTTAATCCTGAATATGAAGCTTTTGACCTTCAAAAATTAAATACATGTATAAGTGTGGTAAAGCTAAGAATCATATTTAAAGAAGATTTTACTCCTTAAGAAATAATTTTTGTCACTTTATACATAACATTTTTTATGTATCCACAAAATAAGAACATGAAATAGCAAACACATTTTGACTATAACAAATTTAAGTTGCAATGGTGCCCTTATGCATATAGACCCTCTGTTTGAATACTAATTAAGTTGTGTGATAATTTTAGACTTTTTCTCACAAAAGGTAGGGAACGGGGAATCTTTGGAAAGTTTTGGCCACATCTATCTTAGCGTGAAATCTAGCTGTTAGCATGGATGAAGTTGTTCTCTGTTTATATTCAAGTGTTTGTGGAAGCTGCACTGTATCTCACTACAAGTCAGGTCTTCAGGGAAACTGATGGCTGTGACTCAAAACAATGTTGTGTATGTTTTCCTGGAAATGTGAACAGGTCAGCAAGGCTGTGGGTTTTCTGTGTGGCCCTGAATATCCCCTTACATTTAAATTTTCACAAATTCCTGGGTCTCTGATTGCTACACTCTGTGAGACCGCAGGGAGCATATTGCTTCAGACTAAATTGTGTGGGTGCTGTGTACTAACTCTACAGGTTTCCGTGTTGGTGGTGTACCCTTGGCAGCTGTACTGGATGCTGGAGGGGTCCGGCGGATCTGCCTGGGCCATTCTGTTATTTATATCAAAGAGCTGCCGTAGCAAGAAGACCAAGATCTTAGCGTGGTTTTCATTCTACCTTGCACTTGGCCTCAAATGGATTCCACCTCCAATCTGGGCTTTTGATACAGATTTTCCATTGGCTATTTTGGGGCTTTTAATTTTTTTCTAATTTGTGATGAGCACACATAAAATTTACTATCTTAACCGTGTTTACACATATGTGTCAGTGCTAGTAAATACGTCCGTGTTGTACAGCCGCCACCATTTCCAGTGCGCTTTATCTTGCAAAGTTGCAATTCTGAATCCGTTAGCTGTAACTTCCCCTCCCTAGCCCCTCACTGTGGTAGGTACCTTTACTTTCTGTCTGAGAATCTGCGTGCTCAGGATTGTTTCGTGTACGTGGAATCACGCAGTTTTGTCCTTTTGAGACTTGCCTATTTCACTTAGCATGTCTTTAAGGTCTGTCCATGTTGTAGCATGTGTCATAGTTCCTCTCCTTTATAAGACTGGAGAAAGCTCCATTGTGTTTACATGTTGCATTTTGCTTGCAGATCCGCTTACAGATCCGCCTGTCAGTGGCTGTCTGGTTGCTTCTACCTCTTGCCTATTGTAAATAATGCTTGCTGTAAATGTGTACATGTATTCTGTGAAACTCTGTTTTCGGTTGTTTTGGATGCATACTCTTAAGAACTGCTGAATGAGGTGCTTAATCTTGACTGTCAGTTTGATTGAATTGAAAAACATGTAGGAGCTTAATGGAGCACACATTTCTAAATGCCTGTCAGGACATTACCAGAGTCGCTACACCAGGCGTGCCCTGGCCTTCATGAAGGCTCACACCAATGGCCTAAGTCGCTGGCAGTTTAAAAAGTTGAATACATGCTGCAAGCTGGTGGCACTGTGGGAAGTAGGACATCATGGGAAGAAGCAGGTTATGGGAGTATGCCTTTGAAGGGTGCAGCTTATCTAGGAAAAGCAGGCTCAGAAACCTGGAGCCAGGCTACTAGGACCGAGACCGTGTTTTCTGGGTTAAGTCTTTTCTCAGGTATTTTGTCCCAGCTTTAAAAAGTCTGGCACTAAATCCATGGTAGTTCTGGGTTGGACTTTTTAAGGAGCTGTCAAGTTGTTTTCCGTGGTGGCTGTACCATCTCGTTCTTACTAACAGTCCAAACGTCCCAGGCTCTTGGTGCTCTCACCAGTACTTGATTTTGTTGCTTCAGAGTGGGGATGTCCAGCTCAGTGACAGCACTCACCTAGCCCTCAGGAGACTCTGGGTTTGGTCTGTGTTTGTTGGCCAGTTATAGATTTTCTTCAGAGAGAGGTCTGCCCAGCTTCTGGTTGGGATTTTGGTGTGCTGTGACTGCAGGGTTGCGCTTCCCGACCCTTTACACACGGTGCATGTGTAACACAGACGCGCTCAGAGAACACGGCTCTTTTCCTCAGGCCCTAGGTCTTTTCTGCCTGGCTGTTCTTATAGCACAGACAGGGGTATTGGCTGAGCACTGAGAGCCTTTTTTCTTGGAGAGATTTGTAAGTGTGGCTTCCTGGGATGGGCTCTGGGCAGTGCTGTGCTCTCTCCCAGGCATACTTAGGTTAGGATCACCCCTGCCACCCGCTTTCTGTCTGCACAGTCCTGCTTGGCTTTTCCCTCCTGGTGCAGAGATCCTAACTATAGTGATGATCTCTTCAGAGGGCTGGCCTTCTTCCTGTGTCACAAACCCATGCTTTAGAAAGTGTGGTGGGAAGCCAGAGAGATGGTTTAGTCGTGAGAGCACTGGCTGCAGCTGTGCTCCACGGTGTGGAGGCAGAGGCAGGGTCTCTGGTTCGAGGCCAGCCTGGTCTGTAAAGTGAGTCCACAACAGCCGAGGATACACAGAGAAACCCTGCCTTAAAAAAGCACTGGCTGCTCTTGCAGGGGACTTGGTTCTGTTCCCAGCAACTACATGGTGACTCACAGCCATTCTTAACTCTGGCTCCAGGGCCTCTGACATCCTCTTCTGACCTCTGCAGACACTAGGGACATAAACAGAACATATACATCTAGCAGGCAAAACACTCATACACAAACAATAAAAATGCGTCTAAAATAAATAAGTAAGTGGGATCATTTGTGACTCCTTTGGGCTGTTTCTCCGAATTTAAAAACATACTGTGTTCATCTCCCTCTCCACCTAGAAGTCAAAGTCTCAAGCCGACATCCTAGGAATAGCCAGGCAGTGGGGAAATTATTTGCCAGGACTTTGGCCACTGTTTTCAGCCACTCCTTTTTATTTTAGTTAGTTCTGACCCAGGTTGTTTGTCTTCACCTAAATGATGTCCTGCCTGAGACTCAGAAGTGAAGTAGTTTGGAGGCAATTTTAATCCTGTTTTTCTTTGGAAGCCTGGGTCATCTTGGAAATGATGGAGTTCATGGTGTTTTGCTTTCATCTCCTTTTTATTTTTCACACCCAGTGCTAATGTTCTTCAAAAAGAAATCATCTCTTTGTTTAACACCAAGAAATGTTACATTCCTATGTAAGTGAACTCTCTAACCTTCAAATGTTGTTTTAATCCAGTTAGTTTTTAAAAAATGTTCCCCTATCTCAACCTGAGAATTTTCTAAGAAGGAAAATTTAACACTAAATTTTGAAATTAAGTTATTCAGACAGTTAAACTCTTTAAATTAATTCCAGTTCCCGCCCGTGGTAGCTCAGTAACCAAGTAGTTTTCCAAAGTAAGGGGAACAAGGACTATTTCTAACAGGATCTCAAGGGCAGGCTCTTTGACCTCCCCCCCTCCCCCCCCAGGGGAGGAGCAGTCCTGTTAGGCCACAGAGGAGGACTTTGCAGCCAGCCCTGAAGATAACTGATAAAACAGGGTCAAATGGAAGGGGAGGAGGTCCTTCCCTATCAGTGGATGTGGAAAGGGGCAGGGAGGAGACCAGGGAGGGAGTGTGGGGTTGGGGAGGGAATGAGGGAGCTGGGACACAGAGTTAACAAAATGTAACTAAAAAGAAAAATAAAATTAAAAAAATAATAATAATTCCAGTTCCCTTCCTTCCCCTCTTCTTCTTTGTCTTCTGACAGTTTCACATGTAATCCAGACTAGCCTTAAACTCACCATCCTCCTGCCTCAGCTTCCTGAGTGCTACATATGTCACCACAGTACTCATCTTTACTTTGGCAAGTTTTCCCAGAAAAATAAGGGGAAGCAAAATTCTCCACAGCATTACCATCGTTTCACACATTAAAACCATTGGCATCCTTTAAGACATAGTTGGGTTAGCAAGAGTGAAAACATTTTACTATTCCACATTTATACTTTCCCACATCCAAATATGCTTTGGATTACAGGCACTGTGTACCTAAGAAGTCCCAGCTATTCGCCTGGGAGGTGCATGAGCTCAGGGCTCTGCCCGGACTCCCATGTCTTGCTTTTCAGCTCTCCTTTGGAATCATTTCTAAGTTCTAATCTCCCCTTTGAGATCATTCTAGCACTTTGTGAAGAACCAGCATGCTGCTGTAACAAAAGACACAGACAGTCCTAGTTTCCTTCTCGTGGCTTAGGGGGCTTGGCGTAGAGCAGAGGTTGCCCTCTGCGTCCAGATTATGCTGTGTTGTAGCATCCTCCAGGGGAGGAGCATTCTGTCCTTACACTGTGGGAGGAACGACTGAGCAGGCGCAAGTGAACCCACTTCCTCGAGTATTTCCTCGGAGCTTGAACTCATTCAGCAGAGCACTGTCCTTGTGACTTAGTTCCCTTTCTGAGGCTCACCTCCTTCTACTGTCATGTTGGAGACCGAGTTCACGATATTTCCGGGCACACACTCTGATCACAGCAGAGGGGTGTAATCCATGAGTTCAGGACAAAACAAATTGCTACACTTACCTGCCTCAGTCAGTAACCTCCAGCTGTCCACAGACCACAGTCCCTTACTTGCCTGCCTAACGTGCCTTCCAACCTGATGATGAAGATGATGGCGTGTCTGTTGGTTGCACTCCTGGATGCTGACTATGGCATTTCAGGGTAGAAGGAGAAAATGCAGCCAGTGCTCTGGAATTGGGATTAAGTTCCTTTTTCAGTGCAAGGAAGCCATTTTGGTAGAAGTGAGGTGACTGTCCTGGGCTAGAGTAAATAAGAGTTGGCTTTCAAGGTGGCTTTTCTGAATTTTATTCTCTGATTTCAGGAGTGGTTGCTAGGCCTGGGACAGACTCTTTGCTGGACCACAGCCCTTTAAACTCAGAACTTACTCCTCATTCAAGAGGTGCTCCTATACAATCAGCTTCTCATTAACAGAATGTTTATAAGCATTTGGTTTCCATTGCATTATGTTACGATAGAAATCCATCAGTGCTTAGCTGCCCAGCTCACGTTTCCCAGTGTTCCGGATTCAGTGTCCTTCATGTTTTCTGTGCGGTACTACTGAGGTTTTGTCGTTGGCATTATTGGCATTTTCTCTATAGATTTTAAAGTCTTTTTTTTCTAGATCTCTTGATTGACTCAGCTTTAGTGGAATGTAGCCTCTAGGAGCTGAGCTCAGTGCGGTGTGATAGACATCCACTATCCTGTGGAGCTTTCCCTGTGCCCACTGCATTAGTTGCTGTTTCTGTCGCTGTGGCAAAACATCTTCCCTGCTCTTCTCTCTGGTACTGAAGATTTGTTTGGCCTAATAAACAAGTGCCCATTTGTGTCTCCCTTCCGTAACTCAGTATGGTTTTGAGACTTGTATTTTGTTGTTGAGTGTGCCGTGGTCTTTGTTGCTTGCTGCATTTCCCTTGATGGGTAAACCACAGCTTGCTCACCCTTTTCTCCTGTGGGTGGATATTTGGATTATTTATAATTTGGGACAATTATAAAGCTACTGTGAACATTTATTATTATTATTTGGTAGTGGTTGTTTTTTAAGACAGGGTTTCTGTGTGTAGCCTTGGCTGTTCTGGAACTCACTCTGTAGACCAGGCTGGCCTTGAACTCACAGAGATATGCCTGCCTCTGCATTCGAAGTGCTGGGATTAAAGGTCTGCGCCACTACTGCCTGGCCAGTACTGTGAACATTTACATACAAATTTTCATGTGTTACATTAATTTCTCTTGGCTTACACCTAAGTGTCGGATTCCCAGATCCAGTAGTTTAAATGAGTGTTTAACTTCACAGGAAACTTCCGTGGCGTTTTACAGGCGATTGGAGGATCTTGCTCTCCCAGCAGGCAGGCTTGTTTAGGTGACAGCGTCAGTCTTGCAGCTTCGTTTGCTCTGCGCCCGTACCATGGTGCTTTCGTTCCTGGATGGCTGCTGGCTAACCTTACCAGCTCTGTCTTCCAGAAGCCCATCTTGTGATGCTCCCAGTGACCACTGCATGTCTGTCTCCCCAGAGGCCAGCTGGCAATGTGGCGCCTAACAAAGATTAGTTTTCCTTGTGTTTGTTCCTTACGTGCAGGAGATAGTATAGGGCTCGCCCGTGTCTGAGCTTTCGCCCTTTACTGTTTTGCGGGGCTCATCTGGATTGATGGGTGCAGTTGTTGACTTTCATGACTCTGTCACGGCAGCTGAGCCCTCATGTTGTTTGGGTCATTTCTAGTTTTTAACTATGAAGTAACGCTGTTATAAATATCTCAGTATTTGTCCTTTGGTGGATGTTGTATGTTGTTTTCGTGATCCTAATGAGGAATGAACTGACTGACTTCACAGTGAAATAACTGAGTTATAGGACAGTGCTTCTCACTGAGTTCTCAGTGACTATTTGGATCCTCTGTTACGATGCCGGTTGTGGGCTGAAGAGATGGCTCAGCAGGTAAAAATACTAGCTATACCAGCTCAGTGACCTGAGTTCTAACCCTTGAACCTGCATAAAAAGCTGGCTGTGGGGTCTTTACAGGTTTCTCACTGGTTAAGAGCACTGGCTACTGTTTCAGAGGACCAGGGTTTGATTCCCAGCACTTGCATGGCAGCTCACAACTGTCTGTAACTCCAGTCCCATGGGATCTGGTGCCCTCTTCTGACCTCTTCAGGCACATGTACATGCAGGCAAAACACCCATAAAAATAAAATGTGGGGAGAGGAGCTGAATGTGGTGGCATGCCTCTGACTTCCCAGCACTCCTGTCGCAAGATAGGAGGAAAGAGGAGAATCGCCCCCAGTGCTTGCTGGCCAGCTAGCTACCCTGCAGTACATAGTGATGCGGCAGCGGAAACAGCAGAGAGAGACTGCCACAGCAAGGTGGAAGTTGACGAACAACTCCAGGAAGTTATCCTCCGACCCCACACACCCATGTTCCATGTTCTCTCTCCTTCTTCCTCCCTCCCTCCCTCTCTCTCTCTCTCACATACACACACACACACACACACACACACACACACACACACACACACACACATAATAAATAAAAATATAGAAGAATGCTGAATATGAGCCAGCAGGTTTGGGCATCCTGGCAGACTCCATGGTGATGCCCATTCTAGATCCGGCCCTCTGGCAAGATGGCAGGCATACCTGTTGTCAGCATTGGCAGACACTGCTGCAGACACTGCTGAAGAAGCCTTCCATGTGCCTGATTTACATGACTGTGAGTCACGGGGAGAGTTCTCTGCTTTCTTGGCAAGCCCTTCCTGAAATTTTCTGTTTTTATTTTAGCCATTTTGGTATCTATGTTGTGATTCTTCCTTATGGTTGTAACATATCATAACTAAGCAGTGGGGTTACTATCATTCAAATCTGGTTTGTCCCTACCAAAACACACACTGAGGCTTGGTCCCCATGGCTGAAACAGACATTCAGTAGCAACTACCCTTTCTAAAAAGGCGTTGATTCTTTGTGGATCCACAAGGAAAACGTGCAGGATAAAAGCCTGATGCCTCTGCCTTTGTTCTCTGTCTTCTGGTCACCTGTTTACCTACACAGGCCTGTTCATCACTGTGGCATGTCTGGCAAACTGATCTCATTCTTCTTCAAGGCTGAAGAGGCTCAGAGGCGAGTTGTGACCTTAAACCTACCAGTCACCTTGAACCCCAGGAACAGCAGGACCTCCCAGGTGAGAGTGGTCGCCTATGATGGGGATGCCACTCTCAGAAACAGAGGCTGTCATCTCCTGAGGACCACCCTGGTGAGTTCTCCAGACCGCCCCCCAGAGCTAAAACTGAGCTAATGACATGCCGGGCCTCACACCTCCTTACCCAGTTCTTCTTCTGTTTGAACCTAAACCTTAAGGATAGATGTGGGGCCGCTGGATCTCCTGTATTTGTACCTCTCTCCAGTGTAGACGTACGGAATATTCTTCTTTTCACCATTGCCTGTCCCTTGAGTTGGTGACTGAGCCTAGCTTGTTCTGGCTTCTGGAGCACAGGATTTCACCTTGAAAACTCTGGATACAGAAGCTGCTCCAGTCTTGGGACGGAAGTCTGGTTGATGGATTACTGTCCTCCCATAGGAGCTGCTCTCTCAGGACTGTATTGGCTGCAGCAGGTGTGGTGGTTGTAAAGTGAGTTTGGCCTCCTCACGTTTCTGTCACAAGGAGAAACAGCACAGGGCCCTCTCCAGAAATCAGGAAGTCCCCAGTGCCATCCTGGCCTTCTGCTTCCCAGCCTCTCTCATGCACCAAAACAAACTTCTACTCTGTGCATGTTGCTGACCTCAGGTAGTCTGCTATAACCACAGAAATAGACTGCGAGTTGCTGAATGAATACTTCTGATGTTTATAGACCAGAAAGTATCCTTTGTTTGTGTGAGATCTTCCAGTAATTATTCTTCTGTCAGGCTATATTTGGTACAGTTTTTACTTCTATTATTTTTTATCTTAATTCTTCAGGTCTTTACTCTGTTGCTCAGGCTTGATGAGCTTCATCCACAGCTTCAAATCTGTACCTTACAGATTTATTTAATTTCGCAAAGTATAGCCTTAATTACAATTTACCTCCATTTCCCATTTATTTTAGAAAACTGAGCCTTGGAGTTAGCAGTTTAGCCCAGTGTTAAGGCCTCAGCACTGGAAGAAGAAAGAAAAAAATGACAAAAGTAAATGTAATGTCTTCTCTTCCATTTTGTTTCAGACTCTCAGCATAGACCCTACATTGGTTTTGCGTTTTCTTTTCTCCTCTTTGTGCTCTTGCTTTCAGTTCTTTCCCCATTCCTTCGTTTCACTCATCATTCATCCTTATTGTGGAGACATCATAGCTAGAGAGACCTGTGGGTAGGTCCATCTGCAGTAACCTCACTACCCTTGGACACAAATAGATTTTCCTTTAAAATATTACAAAAGAGACATTACTAATATAAATTTATACTCCTCACCAACCCAGAAGCCTCAGAGAAATGGACTGAGAGCCTGTCCGAGCAGAGAATTGTCTGTAATTCTTTCTGTAAAGAATCAATATTTCCAGCCACAAAGCCCGTTGCACGCTGTAGGCACTGCACACTGTAGGTCTTCACCCATGTTCCTGGTGTCTCTGCCCATTGTTTCTAAAACAGACTGATCTCCTGGATTGCAGACATCCTAAGGTGTGTTGTTTCAGATGTTCATGACTGACAGTAGCAGACTTGAAGAGCTGCTCTCTCCCCTTGCCCCTGCCTTCCCTACCTCCTGCCAGAGCTCCTGCCAGCAGCGCCTCACACCCTTTCTCACTGGACTCCCTGACCCTAAAGCCAAGCCACGTGGGCTATTGACATCTTTTCTGCATCTAGATTTATCTCACTGTGTCTTCCACAAACTCTTCAACCGTTCTGTCACATGCATGGAATCAGTTCCTAGCATTGATGTGATTTTCTTCTAGTTTACCGTTGTTTTAGCATGTTAATTTTCTAAGGAGAAATATTGTTAAGGTCTTCCTCAGTTCTCTCTCTCTCTCTCTCTCTCTCTCTCTCTCTCTCTCTCTCATCTATCCATGGTTTCTCTGTATAGTCCTGGCTGTTGTGGGACTAGCTCTTTAGACCAGGCTGGACTTGAAGCCCACCTACCTCTGCTTCCCAAGTGCTGGGATTAAAGGTGTGTGCCCCCCCCCCCATTTCTATTTTGAGGCTGGATATCTCAGTGAGCCTGTAGTTTACTGATTCAGCTAGCTTGGCAGGTCAGCAAACTCCGGGGATCTGTCTTTGCTGCATGTACGACCGTTACAGAGGCATGCCTCTGTGCCTAGCTTTTACCTCGGTGCTGAGGACTTCAGGTATCTTTCCTCATGAGCCATCAGTCAGGGCCTCTCATGCACTTAGAGTATGGGTAAGCCCCAGGAACCCACTTCCTGAGCACTCAGATTACAAATTATGTGAGGCTTGGGGATCAAACTAGTGTCCCATGCTTGGGAAGCAATCACGACCAACTATGCTGTCTCCCTAGTCCCTAAAATAATTTTAAGTGTCAATATGCCTCTTTTCTCATTGTAAGATAACCAACAGGTAAAAGTTGTGTACCTTTCTGGGAGGTTTAGTAACTCATGATGTCTCATATGAATTGTTTCTTTAAATGGGCAATCTAAGGTGAGTGGCCTAGGCTATATATACTCAAATATAACCAAGAACATTTAGGAGGATGTAAATAATTCACTTGTTGTAATCAGAGAACAGAGGCCCTCTAATTGGGTAGCTGGAACAGTGATCTTTGACCCGTGCCTTGCTGTGCTAAGTGCTGTGTGGAAAGTGTCTGTCCTAGCTTTGCTGATGGGGTGATGGCTCTGCAGGGGCCTCAGGGCCTTCTCTCCCCACTCTACTTTAAAGCTGTAATCGCATGCTTGTTCAGCTGCACTCTCATCTCCACCTTTATATGCACTTTTGGTCCTCTTTTTCCTTAGGGACTATACTTTGTGTTTAGTATGAAAGTCTTAAGAAAGGGAAGCCAGTAATATTGGCCTTTCATTTCTTCTCCTTATCTCTTCTCTCTAAAGTGAGTTATAACTTTGGGACAGTGTTTTTAAAAGGGTATTGAATGCTCACAAAGGGGATAGATAGTTTTGACACTTGACATCCTTCTTTCTTCCCTTCCTCTCCTAATATACTGGAGTCAAATATATTTGCTAGCGTTTCTGTCTTTATTGTAGAGCTCTTTTTTAGTTTACTGGATTTTTAGTTTGGGCAGAAAAATGCTTCTTTTAAGGCTAATTCTATTTGACTTGTATGTTTCTTGAAGTTTGTGTTAGTGTACTCTTACTAGTCATCATTTATTGATACCACAACTCAGAACAAAACATCCTAAATTCTAGAGCTCTAGAGACGCTTTGCAGTCCTGGCTTTAAATGTTCGCTTGTGGAGCTGATGGTTCAGTGGTCAGGAGCACTGATACTCTGGAAGAGAACCCGAGTTTGGTTCCCAGCACCCACACCCAGCTGTTCACAACAGCCTTCAGGACCTGATGCCGTGTTTTGGCCTCCGAGGACACCTGCACAGATGTGCACACTCGCAGGCACAGACCTGTGTGACAACGCATGTGCACATCCGTTATTAAAAATAAACCTTTGAAAAATGTTTTCGTGTTTCCCTTACTTCTTTTTCGACCGTAACAAAGCAATTCTTGGATTAACTTATACCTTTTTGCTCTTATCAAAGTAAATGTCATGGGAAGGTTAATTATTTCCTAGTACTCTGACTGGCTTCTGGAGCCCTGCTCTTGTTAGGAGCTTACAGGTTGAGGAGTTTTTGTTTAAATGTTTCAATTCCCATGGTGTTCAAATATACACCTGGTCCATCTGGATGCGTTTTATCTGGATTATTTTAAAATAGTGAGTCTTGGGCTATTATTAGAGGCAAGCTGTTTGTTATCTGTGATGGTTCATATTGATCTAGAATCATTTAAGACAGCCTCTGGGCATACTGTGAACTTATTTAAATCAGGTTAATTGGCGTGGGAGAGACCTGCCCTGACCGAGGGTGACTGAATGAACAGGTGCTACGCATGGCAGCTCTCCTACTGACCCACAGACTTACTCACATCTTAGCAGTTTGGCTTGGGGTGGGGGCTGCTGTGGTTTTCTTGTCTTTGTTTGGTTGTTTTGTTTGTTTCTTTAAAGACAAGGATTCTCTGCATAGCCCTGGCTGTCCTGGAAAACTCTGTAGACCAAGCTAGCCTCAAACTCACAGAGATCTGCCTGCCGCTGCCTCCCATGGGCTGGGATCAAAGGTGTGCACCACTCCCTCCCAGCAGCAGTATTTATTCCTGTCTTCAGATTCAGGATCTCGGTAGCTCTTAGATATCCGATCTTACGGAGAGAGGGCTAACATGACATTCATGCACATATACATATGTTTCGTTTTTATGCCTCTGTGACTGTTGCTTGGTCTTTGCATTTTTATTTTATTTTTTTGTGATTTTGCCACCTTCAAAGAGCAGCAGCCAGGTATGTTGCTAGCTCTGAGGAACAGACTGCTGCTTAGCCTTTTCCTAGTTCTTCATCTCAGGACACACTCGCATGCCTTGTTGCTGGCGCCATTGACCACTGATCGTTTAGTCAAGGTGATGTCTACTGTCTTCCTCCATTCTGTCCCCTTGGTAACTAGTGTCTTTTGAGGAGATACTCTGGGATAGCAAATCCTATTTCCTGTTTGGTGGTGATGGACACGTGAGTACCGTAGTGCACGTGTGGAATCAGAGAAGAATTGGTTCTCTCCTTCCGCTGTGTGTTGTGGGCGCTGAACTCGGCATTAGGCTCGTACAGCAAGTACTTTTACCTGCTGAGCCATTTCACCAGCCCTCTCAGTATTTTCCTGCCCACTAATTTTAGCATCTATTGATTTTCTTTTCTTTTTTTTTTTGCCTGTTGTAGTTCAGTTCTGATGTCTTTACAAATGATTTTCTGTTCCTGTTATTCTTTTTATATTTTTAATCAGAATTCTACCGGGAACAAGATGTGTGTCTTTTCTTGTTTCCGTCTATATTCATTTATTTGATGATGTAAGTATGTATTTGTGGAAGGTCACTTTATCAGTAGCATTTACCCTTCACTGCCATCATTTTGACCCTAGCACCATGTGATCAATGGAAATATCAAAGTTTCTGAACTGTTAGATAAAATGTTGAACTGTTCTCTCTCCTCAGTGCCCTCAGTGGTACAATGAGCAGTAGCATGTGCTCTGCTATCTGTATGATAGATCTGTAAAATATGAAATGTAACACATTAGTACTATGGTGGGTGTTTGGTTTTTAATCATCTGTGAGTGAACAGAGGACTGAATCTCCTCAGGACCAGACATAACATTTAAGGCCACCCATTTATTTACACATTGAGGGCCACGATGAAAGGAGAGCCAGCTGTGTAAAAGTCAGAGGCAGAAGAAAGCCCAAGCAAGTCGCAGCATGTATATTCCTGCACATTCTCACATTTTGCTGTAAAACTTCCTTCTAGAATATCATTCTAGAATTCCCTAGAATATCATTCAGTAATCAATTTCTTTAAATGTTAGTTTTTAAAACTCCTCCCTTATTTCATATAAAAATAAATTGCCAGTCCGATGTGGTTTCTGAAAACACAGTGTTTAACGCCTGCTGTGTGGTCAATGTGGTGAATACGCATGCGTGTGAATACGTGCATGCAGTGTGCACGCAGGCACGCATGCCAGCTGCATGTGCAAGAGGCCAGAGAAGGCATGTGTCTTCCCTCCTCACTCTCCTGTGTATTTTTGAGACAGGGTCTCTTACTTGAGGGCTCATCTGTTTGGCTGGGCTGACCAGCCAGTGAGCTCCTGGGAACCGCCCGCCTCTGCCCTTTCCTCACACTGTCTTTAAGGATTCACACCTCCGAGCTCAGCCTTTTAGCTGGGTGCTCAGTGTTTGAACTCAGGTCCTTGTGCTTGCCTGGTAGCCCTTTACTGATCCATATCCCCAGCCCCCAAACCTGACACTTCCTTGGTTTGAAATACTACCTCTGGTGTGCGTTATTAAGGATTTGTGAGGCACATCCGGTGTTGTGAATGTTGTTGTTTGCATTTTTCCCAGTTTTGCTTGTGAGTCTTTTTAGGTACCTGTGACAATACCGCGTGTGTCACAAGTCCTTGATGTGACTTCTTCTCATTAAGTTTCTGAATCAATACATATGTCCTTGTGACTAAGATGATCTGTGTCTCCATCCTGTTTGGTGTAGATATTTAGAGGATCTATTGAATACTAAATTTGTAACTGAAGTTAGGTTGTTTTCTTCTTCTGCCTGTCATTGGCAAAGAAGGTTTTATTTCTTCCTGTCACAACAATCAGGGAAAAAATAGTCACCTAAGCTGCTAAGTAGGTCGGCCTGCCTGAGCACCATGAGGTGGCAAATCCTAATGAGGTTTCCTGACTTCAGCAGTTGTCAGTGATGGGAACAGGGAGTAGAAATAGCGTACTTGGACTTCAACTATCCAAGGAGAGTAAATGATTCTCCGCTTTGTTCAATGTTTGTAACTGGGGAAACAGCTTTCACACTAGAGTGTGGGGTGTTTTTTTTTTTTTTTTTTTTTGGTATTTCATTTTAATGAATTCAGCAAATAAAGGCATGAAACTAGAGTGAGGAAAAAAAGTCCACAGGAAATGATTGTATGAATGGATCTAGGCTATTTTGTTCCCTAATACAGTAAAGGATTAGAAAGCCATTTACCTTGATGTTGTACATGTATATAAAAGCCAAGAAAAGGAACTGAAACTGTTAGAAGGGGGTCATTGTACTGTAGTCCTATAGAGGGTGGATGTCTCTGGTGTGGATTTGTAAAATCCTCTGAGACATCGAGACTACAAGAAATGCTCCAAAAGAAATGGGGTTCGGTTTAGCTTTTTGATTAGTTGGGAACTGGGTGCTCTTCTTGTTGATTTATCTGCTGTGTGGTGCTCTGCTGGACCCCAACCCCATCCACCACGTTGCTGGCATGTTAGGTGAGTGGGCTCTCTCCTTAAACCAGTATGAAAGGTGTTTACACTTCTGGATTAATGAAGCTGTGCTTTTGTTTAATTGGGCTGAACAAATTATGAAGGGCAAGTATTATGAAAAATATTTTTGATTGCTACAAAGTCTAATAAACGCTTGAAAAAGCAAAATTAAATATCTATGCACCAAAACTCAGTTCGGTTATTTGATGACTAACCTTAGCCCTTCGTCCTAAATCTTCCAGTTTGGTTGACAAAGAAGTAGGTAGTTTTTAGTTAATCATTTTGAAACCAAGTGTTTGTAACCCTAGCTTGTCCTCCTTAATCTCCATTACCTCAGTTAGGCCCTTACTGTCTGCCAGGGCCGCTGCAGGGGCTGCCCTCTGCTCAGTTTCCTCCTCTCTGGTCTCACTGATGTCCAGGTAACCTCTGTAAAACCCAAGTCTGATCAGATCATGTTCTCGCTTACCATTTCTTCCATGGCTTCCAGTTGCCGTGGGATAAGGCGTGGAGCGAGGGCCCTTTGTGACTAACCCTCTTTGACCTGTCAGTCTAAACTCTGCCTTTTCCCAGTGTTACATGAGGTTCCCCAGGGACTGCCAGCTGCCTTCTCACTTTCTTTCAATGTTTCTCTGACTGGCACTCCATTGTCTTACAGACTAGCTCATCGTCATACTTCAAGACACAATTTAAACTTCTAAAAATCCTTTTTATCAAGGTTCTTTCAAACATACACAGGATTATAGAGTAATATGATGGTCCCTTATGAATTCCTCACCCAATTGCATAGTCTTAACATTTGTAGCAAATCTTCAACTGGACTTTTTTTTTTTCTTAAGGATAGTCTTCAGGTGGAGACTTGCAGGACTTCACTAAGCGAGGCCGCCCCTCTGCCGTGTGCTCCTTCGCGTCATGACAGTCCTGTGCTTGGGCTGCCATGCGCACTTACCCGTTTGCCCCTCTGGGTTGTAAGTGCTGTAACAGTGTATGCTCTCACCTGGAGTGCCCTGTGACTGACATGGACACTGGTGTCTAAGAGGTGTCAGATAGATAGGATAAAGTGAAAACCCGTGCATCTCCGCCTTTCTTTATCCTTTTCTCACTGCTTCCCAAGGATGCGTGCGCAAACTGTGTCTGTGTGTACGTACTGTATTCATGAGAAAAGTAGAACTGAAGCATGGTGATGTAAACACATAAGCCCCTTACTGGAGACTGAGGCAGGAGGCTCCTGGGTGTGAAGCCCAGTGAGACCCTGTTATAAAAACCAAGGCTGGAGAGATGGGTGGCTCAGCAGTTAAAAGCACTGGCTGCTCTTCCAGAGGTCCTGGGTTCAGCTCCCTGTACCCACATGGCAGCTCACATTGTGATGCCCCCTTCTGATCTGCAGGCAACCATACAGACAAAGCACTGTATAGATAAAAAAGTAAAACCAAAAATCCACAACCTCAAACCACACCAAAACAATTTAAAAAAAAAGGGAGGGATTATCTCTGTGGTTGTGGACGGTACCTGGGCAGTAGGTTATCTGGGGTGGTTGAGGTTACAACATAAAGTATTCTCTTTTGATTTGGACGATAGTTAAATATATGTGCATAAAGTATATCAGTTGGCATACTTAAGGGTTTATCATCATCATCATCATCATCATTATTTGGTTTTTCAAGACAGAGTTTCTTTGTCCTGGAACTCACTCTGTAGACTAGGCTGGCTTTGAACTCAGTGTGCCACCACTGTGTGGCCTCTGTGTGCCACCACTGCCTGGCTAAAGTTTTACTTTTTTAAGCAGTATGAAAATCTAGAGTTTCTGCCTTCATTTTGAATCATTTAAAATAATGTTTTTCGTTTATTTCTTGTTCTTGTGTGTGTGTGTGCGCTCCGTGTGTGCGTGCACGCGCACTTGTTTGTTGGGATGTGCATCAGATATGAGCAGATGCCCTTGAAGGCCAGGAGAGGGCATCAACTCCTCCTGGAACTGGAGTCAAAGGCTTTTGTGATCCACCCAATGTAGACAGGTGCCAGCAGGCAAACCTGGGTCCTCTGCAAGACAAGTGCTCTTAACCGCTGAGCCTTCTTCACGTCCACACTTAGATTTCTGTGCGCTGCTGTGCTTAAGCTGCATTTCAGTGTTCTTACCCTCTGCCCCCGCAAACAGTTTTAGTTACTCCTTTGCTGGCTAGTATTATCTTTTTAACATTATTACTAACATTTAAAATCTGGAGTTGGCCTATTCGCACACTTGCTCCTCTCAGTTTGTGAGTCCATCTTATAATCCTCTCCTTTTCCTCTGCAGCACCTCTGTCATCTGAGTGCAGACCAGCCTGGGAACACCTACGTGTGTCAGGGGTCTCCTAGTTTCAAGAGTTAGGAGAGGAAGTCGGCCGCCTTACTGCTTGCTCGTGTGTAGTTGTGGTAGCACTGGACTCAGAGCAGTTATGCTTCGGAAAAGCAGTGAATTAACCCCACTAATGGAGGTTACACAAGGCTTTAAGTGCCACTCGTAATCGTTCTTCCCTGCCTATGACGGCTAATCTTAATTTTCAACCTGGTTGGATTGGGAAGTGCCTCGGAGCTTAGTGAACACCAGGTGCCCCCTCAGCCTCTCCTCTGCCCATTGGCGAATCCTTTGATGGTTCATGATGTGCTGACATTATTGCAGTGTTAATGGGTCCCAGGCGGAGGAAGTAGGTCACATGGATGTGTTGTCAGGGACTATGGCTTGCCTTGACCCTTTCTTGCGTTCCATGAGATGAAATTCCTCCTGCACACGCTCATCTCTGTGATACTCTGCTGAAGTACACGGGGCCAAGCAACCATGGACCAACCTGTCTGGAACTGTGGGACAGACGACACCCCTCCTCCCTCAATTTGTTTCTATCCAGTATTTGGTCACAGTGACAAAGGTCAGTGCGGTTAGACATGTGTATCCATGTGAGGAAGGTGTGATGGTGTGGGAAATGTGCTGCTTGAGGTAAAAATGCAGCCCAAGAATGCAGTGGTGAGCGTTGTGCTGCTGCAGCGCACTCGAGCTGGCAGCTTACAGACGCTGGGTGAGTCACCGTTGCCTGGCGCTTACAGCAGACAGTTGTATTACACACCATGGGGAAATACGTAGGGCAACTTAGGGCAAGGCGCATCTTATGCTAAGTTTCTCACTGTTGAAGAAAAAGTGGTAAAAGCAGTAATTCATAGGAAGGTCTGTAATGGCGGGAGACTATCTCAAGGGCCACTGCCAGTTTTGTCCTAGAGGAGAGACAGCTGATTTTTGCTGTTCTCCAGAGAGCAGGGCCTGAGGGGCAGCGATGTGACGAGAGCACGCACACTCAAACTACACATATCAAGCTGGTTTCCTTGCGAAGTAAGGGTTGTATTCTAGTTGCGGACATGGCCCTAAGTGCGCACTCCTTTGTAAATTTCCTCAGGGTTTGTCAGACGTGTAACTCTGAGGGCGAAGGTCTTAGCAAGGAGAGTCGGTAAATAGCAAATCCTATGGAAAATAACGAAAATGTTAAAGCTGATGATTACATTTCTACAGTAGCCTCATCTTATCATTCTAATTAGTTTTAAATTTTATTTTACTAAATTGTGTTGGTTAAAATTTTATCCTGGCATAAATATTTGAAACTTTATGACTGAGAAATTCCAGCCTATTACCTCTCCCAAAACCATTCATGAATCATGATTTGTCCAGAAGGAAGTCTCTTCAAGGCATTACTGAGACTGAAGTTAAATAACTATTTTTAGACATTTATAAGAAACTACAAAAGAAGACTTAAAGGCTAAAGATATTTTATTACAAAATTATCTCAAACAGAAAAAGGAAATAAAGAGAAAAGAAAGGCCATCTTATCTACCCCCCAGCTTTGACATTCTTTACCGCTGTTCAGCATTTTTCAGTGTTACTGAATTCACTACTACAGATCTTTAGAGTGGCCTGGATTAGACAGAACTATAATCCTGTTTGCAAGGATGTCAGTCAGTTTAGCTTGTAGTCTCTTCCTGTTAGAAACATGAAATAGTATGGCTACTTTGGCAAAAATTCTGGCAGTTTCTTCTAAAGTTAAATAATGCTCTTAGCAGAAAAGGCTCTTAGATATTTATTCAAGAGAAATCAAAATGCGTAAGTGTTGCTTCTTAAAGGCTGTAGCTGTGTTATTCCCCCCAGATCTGGAGCCCAGTGAAGAGATGGGAGAGCTAGGGCCCAGTTTTGCTGTGCTCAGCGGTGAGTCCCACTCACACCTGCGAGGGAGAGAAGCCAGGCTTGCGGAGTATGGAGTATGGAGGGTGCGGTGCCGTCTACCTGGCATTCTGGAATGGCGGAGAAGGCAGGAGAAAAGAGTGATTGGCAGCGAGGAGGAGCAGGTGGAGGTTGATTGCAGGGTCTGAGCAGGTAATTTGGAGACATGATGAGCATGTTGTCTTGACTGTTTTGGATGCACAACTGTAGGTGTTTGTCAGACTCAGAACCGCACACTAAGAAGGTGAATTTTACTGTGGATAAATTCTTCCTTGATAAGCCTGACTTTCTGACTTAATTTCTTTTAAAGATATAACTAAAACATCCACACAAATGCACACATACCCACACAGAGAAGGGGAGAGGAGAGAAGAGAAGAGAAGAGAAGGAGAGAAGGGGAGGTAAGAATGAATATGAAGTAATGCACTGATGTTTTGGGTTCCTTTAGAATTGCCCAGTGAGATGGGATGAGAGCTTCTGAGAGTGACAGGCAGAGCACAAGTGTGTGGGTGCTTTCCTAGGAGCTCGAGAGGCCCTGCTGTGGTGCCTGGTGGTTTGTTTTCCAACTCTAATGATCTTTAGTGTCTTTTTGTATTGGCAGTCTAGGTTTCCTCACCTCTGAATTATGTTTTGTTCTGCTTTGCTTCTGTGTCCATTCTGCTAGCTTCTGCCTTGGTTTCTAGCCTGCAGTTGGCCTTTCCTTTCCTTTCCTCTCTCCTCTCTCCTCTCTCCTCTCTCCTCTCTCCTCTCTCCCCTCCCCTCTCCTCTCTCCTTTCCCCTCTCCTCTCCTTTCCCCTCTACTCTCCTTTCCCCTCTCCTCTCCTTTCCTTTCTTCTTAATTTTTTAAAGATTTATTTATTTACATAGTGTATGAGTATCCTCTGCATGTACATCTTCAGGCCAGAAGAGGGCATCAGATCCCATTATAAATGGTTCTGAGCCACCATGTTGTTGCTGGGAATTGAACTATGGACCTCTGGAAGATCAGACAGTACTCTTAAGCACTGAGCCATCTCTCCAGCACCACACAGTTGGCTTTTCAATTAGTTTGTGGTAGCTTTCACACTATGTAAGTTTTAACTTCATATATAGTTGGGTCTGTCAATTCATGTTTTTGTACTTCATGGTTTTTTAAGATTTATTTTTATTTTATTTGTCTGAGTATTTTGCCTGCATATAATTTATATGCACCACATGTATGTCTGATGCCCACAGGGACCAGATGAGGGCATCCCAGTCCCCTAGGACTGGAGTGACAGATAGTTGTGAGCTGCCGTGTGGACCCTGGGAACTCAGCCTGGGCCCTCTGCAAGAGCAACAAGTGCCCTGAACTGCTGAGCATCTCTCCAGGTTTCTTCATGCCTTTCATAGTTGTTGTTGTTGTTTGTTTGTTGAGACAGATTTTCTCTGTGTAATCCTGGCTGTTCTGAAACTCACTGTGTGGACCAGCCTGGCCTCGAACTCACAGAGAGCTACCTGCTTTTCCCTTAGGAACGTGCTGCCCAGTCTGTTGCTAAGTTTCCCTCTCTGGACTCTGGCAAGCAGAACCCGACCATGCCTTCTTGCCCACAGTCAGCTGTCACTTCCCTTCTTGTTGGCTGCTTAGAAGCAGTCACAGGCAAGGCTTTGCTTGCTTCCTCTCAAAAATAAGTTACCTGAGGTTTCACTCAGAAATATACCTGGGAGTTTGGACACAGAACAGCAGTTTTGACATTGGGCAGGCTTAGAACTGTTACTAAAATAATAGATACTAAAATAATAATAAGTGGCCTATGTGTGTTTTTGAATTATCTGATATTTACTTTGTGATAGTCTTCATATGTACAATTATTTTTTTTAATAAATTGGTTCAACAGTGTAAGTTTCCAAATTAAATGTGTATGTAGAATTATTATGAGGCCTGCTGTGTGTACTTAAACTGTGTGTCTCAATTGTTAGCTCCACTTAGGTTCCTATGCAAATAGCTTTTTGGTCCTTTTTGCTATGTGGAGCTACTCTCTCCCTGTCTCTGACACAACTAGTTAGGACCCCCTTCTTTTTCCCCAGTGCTCTTTGCCTGTGTTATCTTGTGTTTTCTTTCCTCTCACTCGGGTGCAGCTCTTTCTCTTTCATACTGTCTAAGGTTCACAGGAATATTCTGGTTATCCCTTGGCTGTAGCTATGGGAGCACCATATTCTTAGCTTGAAGAGCCTCTTTAAGAGGACCTTGAAGAGGACCTGCCTGAGAGCTGTGGTTCATATGGAGAACACACACACACACACACACACACACACACACACACACACACATCTTTTATGAAATGACAAATGATGAATATCCCATTGCTTTTTCTCTTTTTGTCAGCAAATGCATTCACACTGCTTAGTCATTTGGTAAAGAATGGCTCCATAGAGCCTTATTGGTTCATTGTCTACTTACTGGGTCCACTTCATACTGATAAGCAAGAAGGTTTTGTTGTTTCTTAGAAACTGATTTGAATCTGGTCTGGTTTTGCATCTATTTTCTCACAGTGGAAAGAAACCTTAAAACCTTGGCTGTGTCCTCTTGATTGTGCTGTTGATGCGACTTCTTACTGTATAATCAAGAGTTGGCATTTGAACCTAAGTCAGTGTATTTGCTGTTAGACCCACTACCACTTACAAAATGTAAAAAGATGCCCATGGTGCTGGCACAGTGGTGGAGTGCCCCAGAAGCAAGTGCAGGGGACAGTGCTGTTTTCATCACATTTCATGAAATGTGAATGGAGCAAACGTAGCTGGTTTGACAAGAATGGGAGTTTAAGTCACACATATGTGTTCTTATCAAAAGGATATCCGGTCATTTGTAGAGCCATTATGACAGCTGTGGTGAGGGAACAGGTGTAAACTCATGAGTGGCTTTTATAAATGCTTTTATCTACCTGAGAGGTCAGTGACCTCTCAGGTAGGCATGGAGTCCTTTAGAGCATGAACAGCAGCATAGGTCTGGGAGGTTTGAGTACCCGCTCCAGAGGAAAGTTTTCAAAAAATCACCAAAGAAAAGATTAATACGTGCTAAACATATAAATTGGGAAGCTTTTGTATGTCAAATGGCATCTATAACCAAACTAAAACAAAAAACAAAAAAAGGTCTTAGAGTAAGAAAGCCTTTCTAGCTAGGCAGTGGTGGTATATGCCTTTAATCTCAGCATAGGTGAGTCTCTGAGTTCGAGGCCAGCCCAGTCTACAGATTAAGTTCAGGACAGCCAGAAAAACCCTTTCTCAAACCAAACCAAACCAAACCAAACCCCAAAAACAAAAACAAAAAGGAAAGAAAAAGTCTTTCTAACTTAGAAATGAAAACCTACAATTTAAAGTTAGGTGCAGGGGTACATGCCCTTAATCCCAACACTCATAAGAGAGAGCTAGGCAGATCACTGTGAGTTCCAGGCCAGCCTAGGCTACATAATGAGATTCTTTCCAAAACCAAGCCAAACCCTATGATGTGTAGAATAAAAGATTAATACAGTTTGCTTCATGAAGCCATCCAGGCTTCATATGGAGAAAATAGCATAAACAAGGTTTGAAAGAGAAAGCTGATGTTGGAACACTAGTTCAAAGCGGAACACTCATTTCCCGTGTGTATGAATGCCTGAAACTCAGTTAATAAAGCACAGCCCTGCTGAAATGGCAACAAAGGCCCTGCCTACAGCAGTGGCTGGAATGCATGTATAGCTTACATAAAAATACACCCCACACACAGCTGGCAGGATGTGCTGTAGGTGTAGGACTGGCAAGAATCTGACTTGAGGGTTGTGCCCAGGAAGGCCGCCTGGGTGACTGGTGGCAAGGCTGAGAAGAGCACTTACTCTTTCAAAGCAGCGTGTGTTTTCTTGTTACTCTCTCTCCATTCATAAAAACAAACAGTCGATAGCTATTGTGTGTGTGTGTGTGTGTGTGTGTGTGCGTACCACATAGTTTAGCATATAGGCTGGAAACAACAGTGGGTGCATAAAGTGAGGACAGTGGCTTTGTTATAACAGAGTTCGTGTGAGTCAACGAAAAGCTGGAAGACCGGTGTTGTAAAAAGCAAAGGCCCCAGAACACAGAAGGGAAAGCGGACACCACCTAAGCTGTCTGGGGTAATCCCACGGGTTTAGGCATCACTTCATCAGGAGGTAGGGCCTAAGCACCTTCGGTCAAGGGAAAGGCCATTCCTGCATGTCCCCACAGCATCCTGTGCTTGCCTGGTCATGCACTAATTTCTTCTGTAATCATGAGTTTGTTTGCCTGTTGTTTTCTGCCTCTGAATCAAAACTACAAGCTCTTTGAGGTCAGAGAGTGTCCTTCTGTTTATTGAGTCAACAGAGTGAGTGTTCTCACTCACTTAATAAGAAGAGATTGAGTTTTAACCTACTGATGGGAGAATGCTGACAGCATCGTGCTCGTTTGTTCGGTGGCGGAGCGGGTTGTTTCCCGAAAGCCTTTTCGTTGTTTGCCGTATTTACCAAGACCTCCCCAAGTATACAGTTGTTAACCTTTGACCCAGTTCCCTTTTAGAACGACATGAAGATAATTTAAACTAAAAAGAACAGGGGCTGAGAGTAGAGCTTACTGTTAATGTACTTGCCTGGCATGAACAAGGCCTTAAGCTCATCTCTAGTAGCATCACAAAAAAGGAAGGGGCGGATTCACCTAAAAGGGTTCCTCACAGTGTTCTTCACAGTAGGGATGAAATGGAAGTGCCTACAGTTTTTCCTTCTGCAAAGTGAGGGGTTCTTAAAAGTTGTTGGGTCCATATAGTGGACCTTAAAGATGATAATCCTTACAAATACTTAGCAGCATGAAAAATGCCCTGTTGTAATTTCCGTAAACAGAGCAAATTTTAGAATATAAGTACAGCTTAAGTATAATTATAAAATATAAAGAAAAACAAGGAAGAAATACCTTAAAATTTGAAAACAAGAAAGGATACTTATATCCTGCAATTAGAATAAATCTGAGTACCAGTGACTAAAATTCACCTTTTCTCTCTTCCTCCCTTCCATTCTTCCCCTTTCCTCTCCCTTCTACCTCTCCCTACTCCCCTCTTCTTTCTGTTTGGGCACAGTGGTGCAGCTGGAGAACTGTTGACTTCAAGGCCAGCCTGGGCTACCTAACAAAATCCTGTCTCGGGGGTGGGGGTGGGGCTTGGATGGAAACTGCCTGGCTACCATCATTTCCCTCTGTCAGATTCTATTTTGTTTTTTAAAAGTTTTTTTTTAATTTCCAAATATTTTTTATTACTTAAATTTGTTCTTTGACGTTTTATACATGTAATAATGCAAACTGATTACACTTACCCTCTCCCATCTCTCTCTCCTACCCCTGTCCATTCCCTATGAATCTCTTTATCATACCTGCATGTATTTTGTGTGTGTGTGTGTGTATTTGTGTCCCACTGAGTTTAGCAAAGTCCACCTGTGTGACTGTAGAGCAGAGCTAACTGTTGGAAGATAATGGGCTCAGCAGGGGGTACTTGCGACAGTGATCCCCCTTCTCCCAGACTCTGTCTGCTGTAACCGATAGTTCTGTAGTGTATAAAGGGTGCTCCATGAGCCCCTCCCCCATACGTGACAGAGCCAGTCATACACGAGCCCACTGCAGGTCACTGTGGTTGCCAAGTTCATGACTGTACTGGTTGTGAAGGCTCGAGCTCGGCACTTACAGCCTTATACCCTGTCTTTTGGCTCTTACATGCTTCAGTCTCCTCTTGGAGCTTTTATGTCCTTACTAACCCCTCTTCTCAGTGTTCTCTGAGCCTTAGAGGGGGTGGTTGTTTGGAGCCCTCAATTGTCACAGTCTTAATATTTGGGGTAGTACCATTTGTTGAAGATGCTGTCTTTTCTCCAGTGTGTATTTGTGGCATCTTGGTCAAAATCAATAGCTTGTGGTTGTGTAGCCTTATATCCGGGCCCCTCTGTTCTACTCCATTGCTTTTGTGCCCAAACTGTGGCTCTGCAGTGTAACTTGAAGTCAGGCGTGGTAATGCCTCCTACGATAATCTTTTTGCTCAAAACTGCTTTGTCTACCCTTGGTCTTTCGTTCTTCTATATAAGTCTTAAGATTGATTTTTCTGTATCTGTGAAGAATGCACTGGAATCGGAATTGGATTGACTCTGGATTGCATTTGATAGGATGGTCATTTTCAGATAATAATTCTATCTGTGAACATGGAAGCATCTTCTAGTGTTTTTTTTTTTTTTTTCTATTTATTTGATGTTTTTAAATTTCCAGTGTAGAGGTCTTTCTTATCTTTGGTTAGGTTTATTCCAAGGTTGGTGTTTTCTCTTGTTATTGTCCTTCTTCCTTCTCCTTCCTTTTCCTCATCTTCCTTCTTTTCTGCTTTCTCTTCCTCTTTCTTCTTTTCTTCAGTGTTATAAATGGGGCTTTTCCTGATTTTTTTTTAATTTTGTTTCATTGGTATCTGGGAAGATTGCTGATTTGTGTGTTGATTTTGAGTATCTTGCCACCTTCTAGGAGTTTTTTGGTGAAGTCTTTAGGGTCTTGTATATAAAATCATTTGTAGATAGGGATAGTTCAACAATGATTTCCTCTTTTTCTTTTTCTTTTTCTTTTTTTTTATGGGAGGTTCAAGACAGGGTCTCCCTGTGTAGCCTTGGCTGGACTCATTTTGTAGACCATAGAGATCTACCTGCCTCTGACAACGATTTTTCTATGTGTGTGTCTTTTTTTGTTTCTATCTCTTGTTTTATTGCTCTAGCTAAGACTTTAAGCACTATATTGAATAGGAGTAGAGAGAGTGGATATCGTATCTTGTCCTCATCTTAGTGGAAATGCTTTAAGTCTAGCTCTGATTATTAGCATATTGGCTATAGGCTTGTTGTATGTAGGCTTTAATATGTTAAGATGTGCTCCCTCCTTTGCTAGCCTCTCTGTGACTTTTAGCATGAAGATACTAGATTTTGTCAAAGCCCTTTCTATAGCTGTTGAGCTAATGTGATATCTGTCTTTGATTCCATTTATGTAATGGGTTGCATTTATTTACATGTTAAACCATCTCTGGAAAATGCCAATTGCATCTTGATGAATGATCTTTTTGATAATCTTGAATTCAGTTTACAAATATTTTATTGACATTTTTTTTCATGTATGTTCAACAAGGAGATCAGTCTGCAATTTTCTTATAGTCATATCTTTTTTCTAGTTGTGGTATTAGTGTAATACTGTCTTCATTAAGGGTCTGGAAGCATCCATTCCTTCCTCTCTATTTTATGAAATAATTTGCGTAGATGATGTTAGCTCTTTTTTGAAAGTCTGGAAGAATTCCACATTAGAGTCATCTTGTTCTTGGCTTTTTTTTCGGTAGGCTTTTTATTAGTGCTTTAGTCTGGTTATCTATTATTGCTGTTTATAGATATGTTTAAATTATTTTATCTTGGTTTAGTTTTGTTAGGTCATACGCATTTAAAAATGCATCCATTTAGATTTTTTCTCAATTTAGTAGAATATAAAGTATGATCCCTATTAATTCTTAATCTCATTGATGTCTGTTGTAATGTCTCCCTTTTCATCTCTGATTTTATTTACTTGCATTTTCTCTCCCTTTTGGCTAATTTGGCTAAGAGTTTGTCAGTCTCTGTCATCTTTTCAAAAAACCCGACTCTTTGTTTAGTAATTCTTTGCTTTGCTGCTTTTTTCTATTTCTATTTTGTTAATCTCTGTTCTAATCTTAATTCTCCCTAATTACTGCTTTGGGTTTGATTTGTTGTTGGTTTTCCATGACCTTAAGGTACATTATTAAGGTAGTTATTTGAGATCATTCTAATTTTTTTTTTTTTTTTTTTTAATGTAGGCGCTTAGTGCTATTAACTCTCTTCTCAGAACTGCTTTTACTGTATCCTATTTTTGGTATGTTGTGTTTTCATTTTCATTCAAATTCTAGAAGTTCTTTATTTTTATTTACTTAATTTCTTCCGTGACCTATTCATTGTTCTATGAATTAATTGTTAATCTTTAAGAGTTTGTGAACTTTCTGTGATTTCTCTTGGGTTTAGTATCTAGTTTTCTTCAGTTGTACTCACGTAGAATACTGAATGTTATTTTGATTTTCCTGTCTTTGTTGATGGTTGCTTTTTGTACCCTAACCCTGATCCATATGGAGAAGGTTTCATGACCTGCTGAAAATTAAGTGTATTTTTTAATGTTTTTTTAATGTTAGGCTGGAATTTTCCATAAATCTCTCTTAGATGCGTTTGCTTTCTAATTTCATTTAACTCCAATGTTTTTCTGCTTGTTTTGTTTGGTCCAGATGACCTGTTTATTGGTAAGAGTGGAGTATTGTATTTCCCTACTATTTACACTGTTGGGGCTAATCTGTGGCTTTATCTAGTAGTATTTGTTTTATGAAAATGGGTGTATCTGTTTGGTTCCTAAATGTTAAAAATTGTAATGTACTCTAGATGGGCTATTTTTTTTAATGAGTATGAGTGAGGTTTTTTAAAAATCTCTTGTGACTAGTTTTATTCTAGACTCAATTTTGTTAGCTATTAGAATACCTATGCCTTTTTGTTTCCTAGTTCCATTTGCTTGGAATACCTTTTTGTATCCTTTTATCCTGAGGTGGTATCTACCTATCTTTGATGGTGAAATATGTTTCTTAGAAGCAGCCTAGAGACAGGTCCTGTTCTCTAATCCAGTCTGCTGGACTGTGCCTTTTTATTTGCAGAACTAGAACCATTACAATTCAGAGTTGCTATTTAAAGATATGTATTGGTCCAGTGAAGTGGCTCAGCAGATGGGACACATGTGTTGACAAATCTGGAAACTTTAGTTTTGTTCTCAGGACCCATGTAATGGATGGCAAAACCCAACTCCTGCAAGTTGTCTCTTGGCCTCTATGTGTATGCTGTGGTCTCTCTCTCTGTGTCTGTCTTTCTCTCTCTCTCAAACACACACAAGCAAAAATATTTCTTTAAAGATCTATTAATTCTTGTTCTGTTAATTTTATGCTGTTTTTCTAGACCTTTTTGATCAACTATCTCAGCATCCTTTATCTTTGCATTGTGGCCTCTTGGTTATGTTTATCATTTATCCTTCTCGTTAGCCTGAAGAATTTCTTGCAGTGTCCTCTGTAGAGAATATATATGTGGTCACATGCACTTAGTCTATTTTTGTCATGGCAAATCTTTATTTCTATTTCAGTTTCTTTGTTATTGTCTTGTTTGTTTCGAGACAGGGTTTTGCCATGTCCTGCACTGCTTAGTTCTGGAAACTTGTAAACTAGGGTGGTGAGGGAATAAAGAAAGGACGGATATACATTCAGAAATGCTGGGATTGGGTGGAGCATTACCAGCTAAGCAACAAAAACATGGAAGCTCAGCAGCACATCAGAGGGGTTAGCTAGCCCTGATACGGTGTCTCTAGCAGTCTTGGGTCTCAGTCATCCGGGATGAGGCAGCTGTGGCTGATAGCGCTCGCACACACTGTCAACATTCTAATTCGGACCAGAGGGAGGCCTTGTCATCTGCGGTGGTGTGAGTGAGCGTGCTTCCCTGGGTTCGTAGGTTTGAACACTTGGTCTGCAGTTGGTGGCTGTTTGGGGAGGGTTAGGAGATATGGCCTTGTTGCAGGAAGTACGTAGGTCACTGAGGGCAGGCTTTGAGGTTTCGAAAGATCTGTGCCAGTTTGAATTCTCTTTTTCTATGCCTTCTACTTAGAGATTAAGATGTGCGCTCTCAGCTGCACCTGCCACCAGGCCTCTGTTCTACCCTCATGGACTCTAACCCTTTGCTCTCTAAGCCTGATAGTAAATACTTTCTTTTCTAAATTGCCTTGGTCATAACATTTTGTCCGCAGTAGAAAAGAACTAGGCTGCCATGTCTCTGAGCTCACCTGGAAGGCTTTGCCATTTCCTTGGGTCTGAGGCGTTGGGTCATTTACATGGGCTTGCCCATATCACAGCACTCATTTGCCAGAGCTTTCTCAGCTCTCCATAGAGTCTTCTCATGTCGGCATGGATGCTCAGCTACCCACTATCTGGACCAGGCTGCTGTTGAACGCACAGAGATCTGCCTGCCAGTGCCTTCTGAGGGCTCGGATTAAAGACTTGTGCCACCACAACTTGTAATGATTTATTTGGTGAACACACACAGTCACACCATGCAACGGATCTCATTTGAAAGGTTATTGGGGGCAGGATATGCAGAGGCTGCCTCTGAGTAAGGGTGGAAGGGAGCGAGGGTGGGGAGAGGGGGCGCTGGCTTTTATAAGGGGATGTAGAGCATGCACATAGGGAGGGCGTGCAACTTATATTGATGGTAGAAATGTGTTGTGTCTTGGTGGCTGGTGATGGCATGTCCTCCTGTCACTAAACTGAAGGTGGGCTTAGGGGTGGGCTTTTGCGACACACCTGACATTATTTCTGCTTCAGTTTTAACAGATAGTTTTGCTGTATGCAATAGTCTGGGTTGGTAGTTGTGATCTTTTAGAACTCAGAATACATCCCTCTAGGCCCTTCTGGCTTTTGAAGTTTCCAGGAAGTTATCAGTTGTTACTCTGATGAGTCTGGCTTTGTATGTAACTTGGCCCTTCTTCCTTGTAACTTTCAGTGTCCTTGCTTTAGTCTGCATTTTTAGAAGTTTAACTGGAAGATACTACAGGGGATTTTCTGATCCTGTGAGGCTTTTCTACCTAAATGGGTATCTCTTCTCTCTCTTCCTTTTATTCAAAATATTAACTGTGCCTTTGGCCTGAAATTATTTCCTTCTCCTATGCCTATAATTCATAGGTTGGCTTTTTCACGGAACTGCCAAGTTCTTGCATATTTGTTCATGAGTTTAAAAGAAATGAACATTTTCTGAGTGATTCAGATCCTATACCTGTCTTCAAGCCTTGATATTCTGCCTCCACAATCTCTGTTCTGTTGGTAAGGCTTTCCACTGAACTTTTCACTGGACTTACTGGGTTCTCCATTTCTTGCTTCATTTCAGTTTGCATTTTCCTTAGTCTTCTATCTCTATTGAATTTGATTTAAAATTTCAGATCGTCCTTATTACCTCATTCAGTTGTTTATTTTTATTTTCTTGGCGCCTAGTCACTTTATTCATGTCCTTCCGCCCCCCCCAAGCATCCTTTTTTTAAAAAAATTAAATTTTATTAATTACACTTTATTCACTTTGTATCCCCCCATAAGCTCCTCCCTCCTCCCCTCCCAGTGCCACCCTCCCTCCCCCTTCTTCACGCATGCCACCTCCCCAAGTCTACTGATAGGGGAGGTCCTCCTATCCTTCCTTCTGATCTTAGTCTATCAGATCACATCAGGAGTGGCTGCATTGTCACCTTCTGTGGCCTGGTAAGGCTGCTCCCCCGCTCAGGGGGAGGTGATCAAAGAGCAGGCCAATCAGATTATGCCAGAGGCAGTCCCTCTTCCCATTACTGTGTAACCCACTTGGACACTAAACTGCCATGGGCTACATCTGTGCAGGGGTTCTAGGTTATCTCCACGTATAATACTTGGTTGGAGTATGAGTCTCTGGGAAGACCCCTGTGTTCAAATTTTCTGGTTCTGTTGCTCTCTTTGTGGGGTTCCTGTCCTCTCCAGATCTTATTATTTCCCACTTCTTACATAAGATTCCATGCACTCTGCCCAACAGTTGGACATAAGTCTCAGCGTCTGCTTTGATAGTCTGCAGGGCAGAGGCTTTCAGAGGCCCTCTGTGGCAGGTTCCTAGGTTGTTTCCTGCTTTCTTCTTCTTCTGATATCCATCCTCTTTGCCTTTCGAGATGGGGATTGAGCGTTTTAGTCAGGGTCCTCTCTCTTGATTATTTTCTTTAGATGTACAGATTTTAGTAGGTTTATCCTATGTTATATGTCTATATGAGTGAGTATATACCGTGTGTGTCTTTCTGCTTCTGGGACAGCTCACTCAGGATGATCCTTTCCAGGTCCCACCATTTACCTGCAAATTTCATGATTTCCTTGTTTTTCATTGCAGAGTAATACTCCATTGTGTAGATGTACCACAATTTCTGCATCCATTTCTTCAGTTGAGGGGCATCTGGGCTGTTTCCAGCTTCTGGCTATTACAAATAAAGCTGCTACAAACATGGTTGAGCAAATGTCCTTATTGTGTACTTGAACCTCTTTTGGATATATGCCTAGGAGTGGTATGGCTGGATCTTGAGGAAGCGCTATTCCTAGTTGTCTGAGAACGCGCCAGATTGCTTTCCAGAGTGGTTGTACAAGTTTATATTCCCACCAGCAGTGGAGAAGGGTTCCCTTTTCTCCACAACCTCTCCAGCATGTGTTGTCACTTGAGTTTTTCATCTTGGCCATTCTGATGGGTGTAAGGTGAAATCTCAAGGTCGTTTTGATTTGCATTCCCCTGATGACTAATGAGGTTGAGCATTTCTTTAAGTGTTTCTCTGCCATTCGATATTCCTCTACAGAGAGTTCTCTGTTTAGCTCTGTTCCCCATTTTTTAATTGGATTACTTGGTTTGCTGCTTTTCAGCTTCTTTAGTTCTTTATATATACTAGGCAGTAGCCCTCTGTCAGATAAAGGGTTGGTGAAGATTCTTTCCCAATCTGTAGGCAGTTGTTTTGTTTTGATGATGGTGTCCTTTGCTTTACAGAAGCTTTTCAGTTTCATGAGGTCCCATTTATTGATTGTTGATCTTAGAGCCTGTGCTGTTGGTGTTCTGTTCAGGAAGTTGTCTCCTGTACCAATGAGTTCTAGGGTTTTCCCCACTTTTTCTTCTAACCGAGTTAATGTGTCTGGTTTTATGTTGAGGTCTTTGATCCACTTAGACTTTAGTTTTGTGCAGGATGATAAGTATGCATCTATTTGCATTTTTTTACATGTAGACATCCAGTTAGACCAGCACTATTTGTTGAAGATGCTTTTTTCCATTGTATGGTTTTGGCATCTTTGTCAAAGATCAGGTGTCCGTAAGTGTGTGGGTTTATTTCTGGGTCTTCTGTTCTGTTCCATTGATCCACCATTCTGTTTCTATGCCAGTACCACGCAGTTTTTAAAACTGTTGCTCTATAGTGCAACTTAAGATCAGGGATGGAGATACCTCCAGAAGATCTTTTATTGTAGAGGATTGTTTTAGCAATTCTGGGTTTCTTGTTATTCCATACGAAGTTGAGAATTTTTCTTTCCAGGTCTGTAAAGAATTGTGTTGGTAATTTGATGGGAATTGCATTGAATCTGTAGATTGCTTTTGGTAAGATGGCCATTTTTACTATGTTAATCCTGCCAAGCCATGAGCATGGTAGATCTTTCCATCTTCTGATATTTTCTTCTAATTCTTTCTTCAGAGACTTGAAATTTTTTTCATACAAGTCTTTGACTTGCTTGGTTAGGGTTACGCCAAGGTACTTTATGTCATTTGTGGCTATTGTGAAGGGTATTGTTTCCCTAATTTCTTTCTCAGCCCTTTTGTCTTTTGTATACAAGAGGGCTACTGATTTTTTTTTTTTTTTTTTTTTTTAGTTAATTTTGTATCCGGCCACTTTGCTGAAGGTGTTTATCAGCTGTAGGAGTTCCCTGGTAGAGTTTTTGGGGTCACTCATGTATACTATCTTATCATCTGCAAATAGTGATAATTTTACTTCTTCCTTTCCAATTTGTATCCCCTTGATCTCCTTCAACTGTCTTATTGCTCTAGCAAGGACTTCCAGAACTCTGTTGAAGAGATATGGAGAGAGTGGGCAGCCTTGTCTTGTCCCTGATTTCAGTGGGATTGCTTTAAGTTTCTCTCCGTTCAGTTTGATGTTGGCTATAGGCTTGCTGTATATCACCTTTACTATGTTTAGATATGTGCCTTGTATCCCTGATCTCTCCAATACTTGAAACATGAATGGATGTTGGATTTTGTCAAATGCTTTTTCAACATCTAGGGAGATTATCATGCAATTTTTTTCTTTCAGTTTGTTAATGTAGTGGATCACATTGATGGATTGCCGTCTATTGAACCACCCCTGCATACCTGGGATGAAGCCTACTTGGTCATAGTGGATGATATCTTTGATGTGTTCTTGTATTTGGTTTGCAAGTATTTTGTTGAGTATTTTTGCATCAATGTTCATAAGGGAGATTGGCCTGAAATTCTCTTTCTTTGTTGGGTCTTTGTGAGGTTTAGGTACCAAGGTGACTGTGGCTTCATAGAATGAGTTTGGTAATGTTCCTTCTGTTTCTATTTTGTGGAATAGTTTGAAGAGAATTGGAGTTAGCTCTTCTTTGAAGATCTGGTAGAATTTTGCACTGAAACCATCTGGTCCTGGGCCTTTTTTGGATGGGAGACTTTCAATGACCGTTTCTATTTCCTTGGGGGATATAGGACTATTTAATTGATTTACCTGGTCCTGATTCCGCTTTGGTAAGTCGAATCAATCAAGAAAGTTGTCCATTTCATTTAGATTTTCAAATTTTGCGGCATATAGACTTTTGAAGTAAGTCCTAATGATTGGATTTCCTCAGTGTCTGTAGTTATGTCCCCCTTTTCATTTCTGATTTTGCTTATTTGGATGGTGTCTCTCTGCCTTTTAGTTAGTTGGCTAAGGGTTTGTCTATCTTGTTGATTTTCTCAAAGAATCAGCTCTTGGTTTCATTGATTCTTTGAATTGTTTTGTTTCTAATTGATTGATTTCGGCCCTGAGTTTGATTATTTCCAGCCATCTACTCCTTTTGGTGTGTCTGCTTCTTCTTTTTCTAGGGTTTTTAAGTGAGCCATTAAGTTGCTTGAATGAGCTGTCTCAAATTTCTTCTTGAAGGCACTTAGTGCTATGAACTTTCCTCTTAGAACTGCTTTCATTGTGTCCCACAAGTTTGGGTATGTTGTGTCTTCATTTTCATTCAGTTCTAGGAAGACTTTAATTTCTTTCCTTATTTCTTCCCTGACCCAGCTGTCATTTAGTAGCAAGTTGTTCAGTTTCCATGTGTGTGTAGGCTTTTTGCTATTTCTGTTGTTGTCCAGCTTTATTCCATGGTGATCAGACAGGATACAAGGGATTATTTCAATCTTCTTGTATCTGTTGAGACTTGCTTTGTGACCAACTATATGGTCTGTTTTGGAGAAGGTTCCATGAGGTGCTGAGAAGAAGGTAAATTCTTTTGTGTTTGGGTGTAAGGTTCCGTAAATGTCTGTTAGGTCCATTTGATTCATGACCTCTGTTAGAGACATTGTTTCATTGTTTACTTTCTGTTTTGTTGACCTGTCCTTTGTTGAGAGTGGGGTGTTGAAGTCTCCCGCTATTAATGTGTGGGGATCTATGTGTAGTTTAAGTTTTATCAATGTTTCTTTTACAAATGTGGGTGCCCTTGTATTTGGGGCATAGATGTTCAGGATTGTGATGTCTTCCTGGTGGAATTTTCCCTTGATGAGTATGAAGTGTCCTTCCCCATCTCTTTTTATTAATTTTGGTTGAAAGTCTATTTTATCAGATGTTAGAATGGCTACTCCTGCTTGCTTCTTGGGTCCATTTGCTTGGAAAGCCATCTTCCAACCCTTCACCCTCAGGTGATGTCTATCTTTGTGACTTAGGTGTGTTTCTTGTATGCAACAGATTGCTGGGTCTTGTTTATGCATCCATTCTGTTAGTCTGTGTCTTTTTATTGGAGAATTGAGTCCATTGATGTTGAGAGAGATTAATGACCAGTGGCTGTTAGATCCTTTGATTTTGATATTGGCTGTGGTCATAAGGTTGTGTGCTTGATTGCTTTTTGTTTTACTGTAGTGAGGTTAATTATTTCCTGTGTTTTCTTGAAAGTAGCTAGTTTTCTTGGGTTGTATTTTCCCATCTAGTGTCTTCTGTAACGCTGGATTTGTGTGTAGGTATTGTTGAAATTTGTTTTTGTCATTGAATATCTTGTTTTCTCTGTCTGTGAGGACTGAGAGTTTTGCTGGGTATAGTAGCCTGGGCTGACATCTGTGTTCTCTTAGGGTCTGCATGATATCCATCCAGGCCCTTCTGGCTTTCATAGTCTCTGTTGAAAAGTCAGGTGTGATTCTAATGGATTTGCCATTATATGTTACTTGGCCTTTTCCCCTTGCAGCTTTTAGTATTTTTTTCTTTGTTCTGTATACTTACTGTTTTGATTATTATGTGGTGAGAGGATTTTCTTTTCTGGTTTAATTTATGGGGCATTCTGTAGGCCTCTTGTATTCTTATTGTCCTCTCCTTTAAGTTGGGGAAATTTTCTTCAATGATTTTGTTGAAAATATTTTCTGGGCCTTGGCACAGGGAATCTTCTTTTTCCTGTATTCCTATTATTCTTAGGTTTTGTCTTGAATTTCTTGGACGGTCTGTGTCAGGAATTTTTTTAGATTTAACATTTTCTTTGACAGATACATCTATTTCTTCCATTGTATCTTCCACACATGAGATTCTTTCTTCCACTCTTGAAGTCTGTTGGTTATGCTAACCTTTGTAGTTCCTGTTTTCTTCCCTAAGTTCTTTCTCTCCACAATTTCCTCCATTTGTGTTTTCTTTAATTTTTCCAATTCTATCTTCAGATCTTGAGCCATTTTGTTGATTTCCTTCACCTGTCTGACTGTATTTTCCTGTTTTTCCTTCAGCTGTTTCTTTGAACAGTCTTTTTTCTTTTATTTCATTCAGTGATTTAACCATTTCCTCTCTATAGGCCACAAACTGTTTGGCTGCAACTTCGATTTCTTTACAGATGGCCATAAACTGTTTGTTTTTATCTTCCTCTATTTCTTTATGCATTTTATTTGTTTCCTCTGTTATCCTCTTCATGATCATAGATGTTAGGTCTTCTTCTTGCATTTCAACTATGCTGGGGTGTCTAGGACTACTTGTCCCTGGATAACTGGGTTCTGGAGATGCCATATTGCTCTGTCTTTTGTTGGTTGAGCTTTTACGCTGGCCTCTACCCATTGGGCTAGCTTAGGTGCTTGGAGTTAGTTTCTGGTGGTTCCTGGAATCCTGTGGTGGAGAGAATCCCCTTGGCAGGACGATGGTTTTTCCTGAAGGAAGCCTTCTCAGCTTTTTGGGTATAGTCACCGGATGGTCGGTGTCTTTCAGGAGTTGCCGCTGCTCACCTCAGGCATAAAGACCTGAGTGGTAACTGTGGTTCTTGTTAGTCAAGAGGGCTCTCCTCTCACCTGGAGAAGTCCTGAAGACAGCTGCCCTGCTTCTGGGTTTCTTGCTGTAAATTTAGTGATCTGCTGCTGTAACCTGTGTGTCCCGTGGTTTGGTCAGTTTTGTTAGGGATAACTGGTTGCCCCTTGGAGCAGTTTCTGGGGGTTGATCTCAGGGATTCCGGGCTTTTGTAGGTCTGAGGTTGGGGTTCTGTGAGCCAGTACGTACCCAAGCGGTAATCTGTGGCGGGTGAGTACTGCTGTCCTGGTAACAGCAGGCTATCTGATGCACAGCAGGTCCCTGGGTTGGGCCGGTCTGCGGGACTTTTTCCAGGGATATATTGGATGGCCTAAGTCCACCCTCTTTGCTTCGTTCCCTGTGGAGTTTTCTTCCGACAGGGACTCCTAGTCTCTGGTGCCCTGGGGCACACAGCTCTGTCTGTGCCAGAGAGCTGGGCACGCAGCAAGTGTCTGTGCTTGCAGCTGGAGCCCAGTTCAGTGATGGTGGCTCATACCCTCTGGTCTGCGAGACTTTTTCCAGGGAAAGACTGGGTGACCCAAGTCAGTATCATTTCCTTCCTTCCCTGTGGGGTTTTCTCTCAACTGGGACTCCCACTCTCTGGTGTTTTTGTGCCCACCGATCAGCCTGGGAAGGTGAGTGGGACACGCAGGCTTGTGGCTCTGGTCCGGTGACCTAGTGCCTGCGCAACCCAGGATCTCTTCTGGGTTCTGGCTGGGGGGCCTGAGAGTGGACCTGACTGATTCCCACGCCGTGGGGGTTTCCTCTCACCTGGGAAACACGCTCGCTGTTGTTTTAGGGCACAGAGTTCAGTCTGTTGGTCACTGTACAGAAAATGTTGTCCTGCTCCTCATACATAGTGTTCTCCTGGTGCCGCCATCTTGTTCCCTCTATTCATATCCTTTTAAAATTAATTCTGGTATCTGTGCCCTCTTTGGATGCTTTGAATGAATTGAGCATTTTTACAATTATTCTTTTGAATTATGTATCTTAAGTTTTGTCTAAGTTGCTGTCCTTGAGAAACATCACTGTGGGATTGGTGATTTTGATAGCAGATATATTGTCATGTTTTACCTTACTGTTTGTATTTTTGCTATGAGACCAGGACATCTGGAGTTAGAATACTGGTTGCCTGTTAATGTGAATTTATTTTGAAGGCAGGGCCACATTCTGGGGCAGAAGCTTTGGGGAGTCATTTTGACAGGGGGTCCCTCACTAAACCTAATGATTTTCTATGTGGCAGGAAGTCCTAGATATCTTCCTGTCTTTATTTACCAGTGGTAGGATTACAGATGCATGCTGCCATGGCTTTTTTTCCCCCCTGTGGGTACTTGGTACCTGAACTCAGATCTTCTTGTTTACCCAGCAAGAATTTACTGATTTACTGACTGGGCTATCTTCCCAGCTCCCACAATCCATTTTACTGAGAAGGAATTGAACATAAAGATCACTTTCTATAGCTTTAAGCTACTAACAGAATTCCATCCTGATTATTCTGAGTATCTGAAGACTTGAGAGAGATGCCCACAAATAGCCTAAAAACAACCCACCGTGAATTTTTGTGATCTTAGAAGTTTGGAACAAAACTGTATTTTCCTGGGAGTGCTAAACCATAAAAATCAAAGCCAAGATATGGGAAGGTCTCCCAGGGAGGCTAGAATGCTCCCAGCCGATGCGCAGGAGAAAGCAAGCTAAGGTCGGCACACAGAGCCTTAGAGAGTGTGCAGAATAGAGATCAATGCCAGGGAAGTCTCCTCAGAGAAGGTGCTGGACAGTGTTGATAGCCAATGCCTTGGTATTTTATGAGACTACTCCTCAGATTTTCTTTCCTCTGGGAGCTAAGAACTGGACTAGACACACTGTTCTGTGACCTCGGCCCGCCCTTGTCTTATGAGGCTTCAGGGTCAGAATGCTCCTAGGACTTCATGGAAGTTTATGATCTCTACATCTCCTGTTTATCAGTCAGGTGCACAGTGTTCATCTTCTTCATTCTTCCTCTGTATTCCCTTGCAGGCCATATAAGAGATTTTATTTTTATCAAGAAAAACAGGAAACTACCAACAGATTCTAAGCCATTGAGTGAGAGCCTGTTACATTTTAGATAGAAGCATTATCTCTTGCAGTTATGTGGGAATAGGAGGGGTGAGCAAGAGGGACATAAAAGATCCATGGAAGACAGAGAAGGCTGTTTTAGTAAATCAAGAAAGAAGATGGAAGTGTCACCATAGGTCAGAGAGCTTAATGGAATTGCTGTGGGCATGGGAAAGCAGAAATTCAGAAGTGAGTCTGAGGTAGGAGTGATGTGAAGAATTCTGGTCTGTTCAGCCTTCTGAAGGTGGCCTTCCTCCCTCATTCTGAGTTATGAATTCAGAAAAGAGCCAGGGCTAGAAATAGGTGTGTGTGGTGTCCATGGCTCTGGCTGTAGGTAGTTTGAGCTATGGTATCTCTGAGCCACTCAAGCAGATTTCTGTTTCATTAGTCCTTTGCTTTTTGCCCTTAGCCTTGGGCTTCTCTGAAGATCTTAGAACATTCTATGCTGGAGGCCTGCTGTTTAAAGTGTGACTGAGCCTGAGGTGTGGTGAGCACAGAACACTGAGTAAGGTAGCAAAGGAATAACAGGCGGAGTCAGAAGTGTGGAGAGAAGGAAGCAGTAAGGCCGGCTGAGCTGCCACCGTGGTATTGAGTACCATTTTTAAAAATCAATTGCTAGATTGTTAAATGAGCGGATGTGGAATTTTGAAAACACTGTGGCAGCTGAGCAGGGGAATTTGGATGGATATTTGAGCAATGAAAGCAAATTAGCTTGGCTATTGTGTTTCTTAAGCTGTAAACTAGGTTGCAGGTAACACAGCCCATCTTCCTGTAAATGAGTAAGACTTACTGCCTCACAAAAGTACAATGTACAGAAATAGGCATGGTTTCAGTGCAGGGGGCCCAGACCTCAAATACCATCGCTAGCCGCCTCTGTCTCCCAGCTCTACTTTCAGAGACCCCCAGAGGCGTACCAGCAACGTACTTCTCTTTCACACAAACAACTGTATTGGAAAGAGCCTCTCCGTCACAGTTGAAGCCGAGAGCACAGCACTTACACAGCACTCTCTAGCTTATGTGTACTCATAAATGCAGCATGGTGGCCAGAAGCAGTCCCTGCGCACCCAGCGCAAGGGCAGGGGAGGAACCAGCCTTGTCTGGACCCTGTGACTAGGGTCAGCTAGTTTCCCAAAGGAAAATGAAAGTGTTCCCAGAAAGAAGAGCGGGTGCTACCCAGACAAGGCTAGCAGGTGTTCATTTTGTTGTGAAAAGAAGCCTTTCACAAGGCTCTTTCCTTTAGGGTTGTTTGTTTGAAAGATAAGTTCTAATACATGTGAGTGCTTTCAGGGGCACTGCACACTCTCCTTTGACGCAAAGGAAGTGTGGTTCTGTTGCTGGGGTAGCTCCTAGGGGCCCTGGGTCTTGTTCTAATGACTGGGAAGGGCTGTCCTTAACCTTGCAGTGTTCTGCTATTCCTGTCTAGAGCTGATAACAACTAATCTTGAAGATAAATTTGGGCCAATGAACTTAGTATTTTAAACCCAAACTATTGTATCACATTGTTGGAAGGTAGAAAAATGGTATCATGTTGATAGCTAGAACCTTTTAGCATAGTAGAAGGCTTTTCTGAGAAACTCTGCCTCTCTGTTGAGCCTGCCCACGATGCAACAGCCAAGTGTGGGTGCCTGCACTTCCTCAGTCACATCTGTCCTCTTGTCTCTCTGCCTTCACCCACACTATAACCTGCTTTTCTACCCAGGACCTTACACTTTTAAGTGACAGTGTACAATGTGGGGAAGATGTTGGCACCCTCTCTTTACTGAGGTCTAACTTACATATACTGAAAGTCATCTGGGCGCCCTCCACCCCCACCATCAAAATAAACAACTTCTTTTTGATCCTCAGAGATAACCCTTTCCAAGTTAGGGGCCAGAAAAAAACATCAGTTAGGCCCTCTTATATTTTGTTGCCCTCTCTTTACTGTGATCATTTTTTAGTCTTTTTAATGCTTGGACACATGTAGCTCTTTAAAACATGCCTTCCTGTTTGTGGGATGAACACTGCGACTTCAGTTTGTTGTGATTCACTTTTCTTGAAGTTGAACACTTGTCATTAGCCTGTTAAGCTGTCTAATATTTTGTATGTTGGCGGTTTCTGATCAGACATGATTCTGACACTGTGAAACAATAAGATTTTTTGTGCCCATTAAAAGAGTTTTAGAGATTTTTAAGAAGTAGTTTACAATCAGCTTGACCCTTTGGAAACTTGTTTTGACTCTGCAGGGTGGAGCAGGACGGCCTTTACCCTGCAGCAGATTCCGCAGCTTCTGAGGTGTGCTGTGTCCTGAGCAGTCTGCATTCAGGGCAGGCTCTCAGCTCCAGCTGCAGAAACAGTTCTCGCCTGTGGGACTCTGGGACTGCTTGGCTATCTCCCCGGGGCTATTTCTCATTCCAGAGGTTGCTCTTGAGCAGGGTTGGTGTCATATCTGCAGTGCCCAGACTGCAGGTCAGCCAGAGGCCTCAGGACCCTTGAGGCAGGTTTGTGAAGCTCTGCCAGGGAGCAGGCTGCTCTTCTAGCAGTCCTGTGGTCCGCTCTAGCCACATCAGTCTTTTTCCCATCTCTTTCTTCTTAACTCATTAAGACTTCAGATTCAGTAGGTTCCACTTCTGTTTGTTAGTCTGAAAAATTTAAATTAAAATTTAAAGGTTTTTGAGATGGAGAGGGGTTGTGGAGAGATGAGCCAGGAGTTCAGGGAACTTATTTCTCTTGCAGAGAATCTTGGTTTGATTCCAAGCACCCACATGATGGCTCACAACCATCTGTAGCTCCAGTTCCAGGGGATCTTACATCCCTGGGCACCAGGCATGCACATGATACACATACATATATACAGGCAAAACGCTCACATACATAAAATAAAATCTATAATTTTTGTTTGTCTTGTTTTTGAGATAGGGTTTCTCTGTGTAGTCCTGGTTGTCTTAGACTCACTTTGCAGACCAGGCTGGCTTCAAACTCACAGAGATCCACCTGCCTCTGCCTCCCAAGTGCCGGGATTAAAGGTGTGCGTCATAACACCCCACTGTGCCTTTTTTTTTTTTTTTTTTTTAAAGCCTTGAGACAGAATCTTATGTAGCCCAGGCTGGCCTTGAAATTGATAAGCAGACAAGAATGACCATGAACTTGATCTTCCTTCCTCCCAAGTGATGGCATTACAGATGTACCCGTGAGCCTGGCTTCAGTCTGGAAACTGATTCTAAGCACAAAGCCTAGGTGAGCACAGGCTCGCTCTGCTTGATTCCCTGTCATCGGGTCCACAGTCCTTCTGCACTTGTTTTCTTCTCTGTATACAGAATTTCCAGCAGTTGTTCAGTTGTAAGCTGTTTATAACAGGAGCATTTGTGATCCTCTTAGTCTCTCTTAAGCAGAAATGGTAAGATGCCTTTTTAAGTTTTCCTAGTTCCTCCTTTAAAACCAAGTCAGTGGAGCTGCAGACTGAGCAATCTGTGGGGGAATGATGGCTGTGTGCCACCATGCTAGGTTGAAGTCCTTCTGCATAGATACTCAAGCTCATACATGAACATGGAACAAAAAATACCATTTTGCAACTTCTAATGAATTAATGAGAGTAGGCAGTGCTCATAGTAACTGCCAAGTTCACACACACGGGACAGAGATGTGGTGTACCTGTAGCAGAGTCGTATCAGTCGCCAAATCCAAGGAGATGATGAGCCTGAACTAGATCAAACTTCTCGATCTGTAAGGAATACAGGAGACAGGGTCCATAGGGAAAGCATCCATGGAGGTGCAATGAGGGCGAGTCAGGGGAAGTGACAGTGGGCTGTGAGTGGCTTTCTGTTTTATGTAGTGTGCATGTGTTCATGTGGGGACGCACGTGTTTGTGGTCAGAAGCCAGAGGTCAACTTGGGTTGACGTTCCTTAGGAACGTCCACTTTAGGTCTGAGGCAGGGTCTCTTTCTGGGACCTGGGTTTGCTGCCGAGGCTGGACTTGCTGGCCAGCTAGCCCAGGGGCCCACTTGTCTCCTCCTGGCCAGCTCTAGGATTATAATGTATCATTGTGTCTAGCTTTATATGTGGATTCTAAGGCTCAAATCATTTATACATTTCTGAATAGTTAAAGAGCATTGAGGAAGGAATAATATATTGTGAGGTGAGAAAAATTCTATGCAATTCTGATTTCAGTGATCATGTAAAGCCTTGTTGGACAGTAGCCACACTTGCCTGTGGCTGCTTTCCCCACTACAGGCCTGAGTTCAGCTGGGGCCTGGATACTGCACAGCTCAGACTCCTCAAATATTTACTCCTCAGCCGTTTGCAGAGAGAAATCTGTTGATCTTTGATCTAGAGACCCCTTGGCTTAATGTCTCAACAAGCATTGCAAGGGAAGATGAGAAAGGCAGGGAGAAGACTGCGAGCCTGAAGGGACCAGCAGCCCGCGTCAGTGTGTGCACCGTATTTGGATACCTGTTTGCAAAAGGAAGGGCTGCAGGGAAACTAGAAGACAGCGAAATGGGGTACTGTCAAACACATTTGATAACAGGAAGGAGCTGTTAATTTGTAAAGATTTGGTTTTGTGGTATTTTTTTTTTTTTTTACTTTTTATTGATTCTTTGTGAATTTCATATCATGCACCCTGATTCCACTCATCTCCCCATCTCTCCATATCTCCCTCTGCCCCTGCTACCTCCCCACAAAAGAAAACAAAAAATATAAGTACATTTAAAGAATTTAAAAAGAAATCTCACTGTGGAAGCTGCCGTGTGCCAGCGTTTCCCACAGACTACCCTTTTGCCCAAACAGCTTTACTTGGAAATGTTCACTGCAATGAGTCATTAGTCTGGTTCGAGGCCTCTGGCTTCTGCCACACTATCAACACTGGAAACTGTCTGGGACTCTACCCAGATATTCTGTTGTTGCCCTGTGTCATGGATATCAGGCAGCTTTGTTTCACATGCTCCAGCAGTTCAGAGATGGGGTACATGTTGGGATGGGCCCACTCACATCTCTGGATCGGAGCCTGGATAGAGCCCACCAGCTCTCCTGTACCCCCCCACCAGGGCCATCTCCCTATTTGAAAAGGCAAGGGGTGGGAACAGCTCTTCTGCCCCCACGCCACCAGGGCCAGCTCTTCTGAGAGCTGCTGCCAGCGAGGAGCAGGGCCAGCTCATCATGCAAGGGGATCATAAAGTGGTTGTTAGGGACACAGTCTGTCTGATATTTCAAAGTGCCATGCTTGGGGTACGTTACCTCAATGATTGAGTAAGTTGATTTCCACGTCTGACTTCACAAAGCTGCCACAGCCGACAACATCCTTGGAGCCAATTGCCCACCCCATGCAGCTCAGCAGCAGCAGCAGCAGCAGGTCCAGGACACTGACCTGCACACGTGGCTGGGCCTCCACGTGCCTACCCTCTGCAACCCGCCCAGCCCCCTCCCCCCAACACTGCACACAGAGGCCTGTGGTTACATTCTCAGAGGCCTTAGCTTTGAAGAAATACATTCTGAAATAGTTACAGATATCTGTCTGAGCTTCAGAATGATCTGGGGAGTGGGTGGCTGTTGAGTGGGTGTAAATGAAGTAAGATGGGCTTCGTGGGGACAGTCGCAACTAGGAGATCACTTCTATTTACATCACAAGATGCAAAAAAAAAAAAAAATCTGTGGTGGAGGCAGGAAGGTTGAAAGTTTTAGGTCAGGCTGGACTGTGTGGTGAGACCAGGTCTGAAAATATTAAAACAGAAAATAGATCTGCAAGCAAAAAGTTCCATTTGGGACTAAATAAGGAATAAGATTGTAGGCTGGGAAACTCCCAGCCCAAGGGTCCTCTGGTGTGTCTGAAGGTTTTATTGGGAAGCGTAAGCTTCAGAAGGTGCTTTGAGAGAAAGCCCGTCGCACAAAGCCCTGTGGAGAGCCTGAGAGAGCTGGCTGGCTCAGCCTGAGGTCACCACTGGAGGCCAGTCACCGTCACCGCAAGTGGCTTTGTTGGGGTGAGCATGTGGGGCAGATCCTGCAGCAGGTACTGTGACCCAGCCTCCTGACTGATCCTGCAGCGGGTACTGTGACCCAGCCTCCTGACTGATCCTGCAGCGGGTACTGTGACCCAGCCTCCTGACTGATCCAGTGATTGGCAGGAATGGCTGCTGTAACCAGTGTCGCATGGTGGTCCTTACTTGTGATTGCTGTTTACTGTGTCTGACTATTAAATCGCCTGTGGTTCATCATGAGACCACCTGGTTGTGTTTCTGCCATAGACCAGGAAGGTACAACATAGGAACGCAGGAAGTTACTGTGTGGAATCCCAGCTTGGACTGTCTCATCAGTCTGAGATAGGATGTTTATTTTTGTGGGAAGTGTGAGGTGGCCCCCTGGGGATTAGACCATTGTTTCTTCTCTGTCACAACTTTGCAGATTTTTTTTAATGAAGTAGAAATACCCACATTCAAGTCTTAGGCTAAATCTAATCCTGACCCAGCTGTAAATTATTTTTATTGCCTATCTCATTGTCCTTTTTTATTAACTTAATAAATAACCATTGGTTATAACTCCTTAAAGTGCACATTTTAGGGCCCGGATTCCTTTTGTTTCTTTTTTCTTCCCTCACATTACTGTGTCTTTCAAAGACTCTACTATATGGATATTTTTCCTGTTTTCAGTATAATTTGAACCTCATAAACCCAGAGCTTCAGAAGTGAGTGGAAACACAGCCCGGAAGCTTTAGACGGGATCTTGTTTTAAATGTATCATCACCTGGCACCTGAGTGCCCGCTCTCCTTCCTCAGGAAGCCTTTGCCACCCAGAGCTTAAGCCTGAGAGGATTATCAGCAGTTAGTCATTGAGCTATTTTTGTTGCCATTGTCTCCTACGCTGCTTCCTCAGATGCTGCTTCCTCAGATGCAGGGTCTCTGGAGCAGGTGGGAACACGCTCATTGTCTTGAATGTGAAGTGCCGTGTTCACTTCAAAGCTTTGAAGTCACACTTGGCATGGGTTTAAAGCAGATTTATCTTGCTCATTACCAGTGACCCTACCTGCCGTGACATCCTCCCGGGTAGCAGCTGGCTGACACTGGACAGCAGAGTTGGAACCAGGAGGCATCTGAGGCCAAGTGTGGAGATGCAGGCCTGTCATCTCAGCATTTGTGAGGCTAAGGCAAGAGGACACTCGGTTAGAGGCCAGCATGAGCTACCTAGCAAGACCCTGGAAAGGGGCAGGGGAAGCACATCAGAGCCTCTAGGAAACCAGGGCAGCGAGGGGAAGACCTGAGGGGAGGACTGAGGGCTCTTCACGGCCATGCTTGTTCACAGCTGGCTCAGCACCTGAGTCGTCTGTGTCCTTTGCTCCATCGTGATGTCTTCCTCTTGTCTATGGAGGCTTTTTATTGTTAAGTTTTTGAGATTGGGTCTTGCTCTGGACCTCACTGTGTAGCTCGTGCTGACCTTGAATTTGTGGCAGTCCCCCTGCCTCAGCTTCCCTGGTACTAGGGGTATAGACATGAGTGCCATGGCAAGCTTTAGGTGTAACTGTGAAGGTCAGGGACCCCATAGTGAGGAGACTCCGGAAGCGAGCTGCACGATGCTTGTAATGCAGGAAAGCCTTAGGACATACTGTCCTCACAGACGCAAACTGCAGGGTCCTTGGAATCCAGCCTAGCCAACGGCCTCCAGGATACTCTGCCCAAACCCAGCAAAATAAAGGCCCGAAATTGGCTCCTCCATTTTGTGTACAAACAGGCTGGATATGAAGTGAAAAACAAAAACAAAAACAAAAACAAAAAACAAAACAAACAAACAAACAAAAACAAACACCAGGAACCCGAATTTCAATATTATTTAATTTTAATATATATTTTTAAAAGTGGAAGTGATATAAAACATTTTATATTAAACTCTACTTTTTCTTAGCACTTACATTTCACATTAACTAGCAAACCCCAGCATCCTCTGGGGCTGTGAGGTGGCTCAGCAGTGAAAGTCCTTGCTGCACTAGGCTGACCGCCTGACTGAACCCCAGGAACCCTGAAAACGGAGGAAGCAGAGAAAATACTGCAGGTTGTCTTTGGACCTGTACATGTGCACCAGGGTTTGCGAGTACCTGCACATGCACGCGCGTGCAAGCACACACGCACACACCAATGATAAAGAGAAAATATGTACCACCCACAGTAAGTGTAAAACATGCTAGATTTCATAGACCAATTTTACTTATTTTAAAAATACTATCTCACTGCTTACTTTGTCATATATTAGGTTAAAAAGCAACTTATATATAATATAAAAATTATGTATGAGCATGTAAATTATATATAAATGTAAATTTTATGTTATAACTTTATAATTATATAAAATATATAAACTAAATTGAGTTAAATTAACAAAGTGTTGAAATATTAAATGTTAAAATGACATTTACTATTTTCCAATAATGATATTTTAAATAATAACTAGACAATTTAAAGTTACGTATGTGGTGCAGTTGTGTGTCTCCTGGACAGCACTGATGGTGTTATACCCAGTTCGCGAGCCCCCAAAAGGTCTACAGGAATCAACTCTGTTGCAAAACACATGAGGGTCTTTTTATTGTAAATTACAAGCTGCAGCTTGGGCCAACACAGCCCCACTGCCGAAGCGGTGGGAGCTGAGCGCGCCGTCCCCAGGTTAGTTGGGTCATATATAGATTCTGGTCCCTCCCAGCATGCCCACAGCAGGGGCGATTCCTGCCTGGCAAGCATCTATTGGTCAGGATGCTACATTTTGAATCGATTGGCTATAGGAAGGTTCCCAGGCCAATGACCTGGTGTCCCTCCCTAGGGGGATGGTCCAGTTTCCTAGCAACTGTATCTCTAGTGGGTGGGGAAAGAATGCAGTGAGGTAGCTCTCCCCTCAGGGCATTACTAACTTTTTACCGCACCTACTCTAGGTCTTAACGATAGCTGCTACTTTATCCTTTGGTCTCTCAATGGGTTTTCATTGGTTTATAGCTCTAGGGTGTTGCCTTGCACAGCAGCCACAGTTTAATCAGTCCATCTCTGATGTGCACTCGAGTTGTTTCTCACCTTCTAAAATGCAGGAAGGAGCCTGGAGAGATGGCTCAGCAGGGAAGAGCACTAACAGCTCTGGCAGAAGCCCCAGGTTGGTTTTCCAGCATTCAGCATGGCTCACAACTGACTGTAACTCCTGTTCCAGGGGATCTGATGATCTCTTCTGGACTCTGCAGGCCCTGCAGGCGTGTAATATACATACATAGATACATACAAACATACATACATACGGGCACAGGAAATAAAGTAATTTTTAAAACACAGCAGGGCTGCTCAGTGGGTAACGGTGCCTGTGACCACGCCCAACACGTGAGCTCTCTCCCTGGACCCGCATGGCGAAGACTGCGGATCCCTGCAGGCTATCTTCTGGTCTCTGCAGCTGCATGATGGCACCCTCCACCTTCTCCCTCCTGCCAAATAAACACACGCAATGATGTAATGCATCAATGCCTGCCTTGGCCATGCATCTCGTCGGGATGAGTGCAGTTGCTCTGTAAATGCATCCGTGCTTGGACTGTTAGGTCAGAGGATAAATACATGTGCGTTACCAGCATTTGTCCCCTGTAAGCCCTGCACTGCCGTGTGCTCTGTGCCCTCCCCCAGCCTGCCACCAGAAACAGCTGCTTATTTCAGGGTGTCAGAATTACACATTTCCTCTCACTAATCTGAGATATTTGTTTTGTTTTTATTTTGAGATCAAGTCGCATTAAGAAAATTGGGCAGGCCTCAGACTTGTGGCAATCCTCCTGACTCCGTGCTCCTAAGAATTTCAGGTACATGCACCGTGCCCACTGTGAGGGGCATGAGTTCACAGGAAGAAGCCACAGAGGCTTTGCCTGACTTCTTCTGTTGTTTGTTTTTCAAGACAAGGTTTCTCTGTATAACCTTGGCTTCCTGGACTCACTTTGTAGACCAGGTTAGCCTCACACTCAGAGATCCACCTGCCTCTGCCTCCCTGAGTGCTGGGATTAAAGGCATGTGCCACCACTGAAAGGCCCAGCAAGGGGTCTAATTACCTGGAGGTTTGAGAAGGAGACTCTGAGGCCGGGGAATCGTTGTAATTAACAAGAGGTTTTATTTACACCAGTGCGCTGGGGCTAACTCCACATCCAGGTTAGAGTCAGCATTGACTCTCAGTAGCCTCCAGTTTTTAAAGGGGTAGACGAGGGGGTTACAGGTCTGACATCATGGGAGCAGATATAGGGTCTATTGTGGGCACCAGGTCCAGTCAGCTAGATATCTGGAGTATATCTGTTCTTTTCTGATATGTGCAGATTCAGCTATTGTTAAAGGTGGGAAAAGGATTAGTACATTTTGTGGTGAGACTAGACCATTGTTAAAGGTGGGAAAAGCAATCTGCTCATCCTTTGGTCTCTCTGAGAAACAGGGCTACTACGTGCCTTTAGTCAAACGGTCAGGGGCTGTTTGGGAGGGGAATTAGGACCATCTGGATCCACAGTACTTTCTTCTGTAATCGGGTGAAGGTCCTCTCCTTATCTCTGTCCGTGCAGATGGCTGGGGTCAGGAGAGGCTGTTACATTCTCCTGTCCTCTGGAAGAGTACTGAGACAATTCAAAATATAGCTGATAAGGCCAGTCTGAGTCTTTCACCGCCTTGTTCTGTTTTTAAAAAGAAACTACTGGTGAATTGTCATGGAAGTGGACAAGTATCCTAGGGATTTAGGAAGAGCATACTAGGGAGGCTGGGGTGGCCCAGGGCATTTTCCTTTGTCTTCTGAGTTCTTGATCTTCTGGGTGAGGAGGCTTTCCAAAGGAAGTTTTTGCTCATGGTGGGTGAGAGGCTGCACACTTTCCAACTTAGGCTGTATCCCCAGCAGTGTGCCGGCAGCCGAAGAGCTCCAGGCACAGGCTCCTCAGTGCGGTCATGCAACAGTGTGAGGCCCTCTTAGCTCTCTTTTGAGACTTGTGTGCCCTCTACTGCTCTGTCTGCTGTTTTTTGTTTTTTGTTTTTTTTTTTTCTTTTTCTTTGTCAGATGCAAATAAAGAACAGAATACTCACAAAGTCAAATGGCCCCACGTTTTCCATTATTGAGAAAGTAAGGCTGTTATGATGAGGGATCTCACCAGGCTGGTAGCCGTGGGTCTGATAAACTCCTAAGTGAGAATAATGAAGTCTGTTTCTCAGGAATAGAAAGTTATTTGGGCAAATCTGGAAGCCTAGAAAAGCGCGGTACAAGTATGAATGTGATGTTTACTATTTTGGTATTTTTCTTCATTTTAATACTGAGAGGTTGAGAACTGCTTTTTTAAAGGAGTGCCAGGACTCGCCACCAGCGAGGTGGTCACCTTAGCATCTGGTGGCGGCTCTCCCATGGGTGTGAACTACGAACAGGCAGTTGTCCTTTTCTGCTCCTGTTGCTAACTCCACCTAATTGCCGTTTCAGGAAGGGTTTTCGCTCATTGGCAGCAAGAGCTGGTTGAAGATTGTGAGGCGCATGGACTGTCTTCTGTTTGGAACGACGATAAGGGTAAGGTGATACTGAGTGACATGGCCGGCCACGTTAACAGTAATGCCCTCTCTTCCCATCGCTGCATAGGACCATGCAACTTCCCTGGGCTAAGCCCTGGGAGCAGCTAGGCCAGCGCTATGTGTCTGCTTACTTAGATGTTTAAAAGGGTATTTTTGAAGGTTCCATTGAATATATATATATTTTTTTTTCTCATTGTAATATTTAAAAATAGAAGCTAGGTGTGGTGGTATACACTCAGGAGGCAGAAGCAGAGGTAGGCATATCTCTGTGACTTCAAGGCTAGCCTGGTCTACATAGTGAGTTCAGCCAGGGCTATGTAGGAAGACCTTGTCTCAAAATGAAGAAAAAAACAAAACAAAACAAAAAAAAAACACCCCTGGCCAGTAAGATGGTTTAGTGGGTAAAGGTGCTCGCTGCCAACCCCGATAACCTGTGTTCAGTCTCTGAGGCCCATAAAATATGAGAACCCACTCCCATAAGATGTCTTCCAACCCTCAAAGGATGGCGCTGTGGACAGCTCACAGACATCTGTCTGTTGGGACCCACACATACACAGACCTACACATACAGACGTGAATATTTAATGCAAGCAAATGTGGGTTTTTTGTTGTTTGTTTGAGACAGGGTTTCTCTGTGGAGCCTTGGCTGGCCTTTGTAGACCAGGACCTACCTGCCTCTGCCTCCTGGATTAAAGGCGTGCACCATCACACCCAACTGCAAGTAAATCTAAAAAAATAAAAAATAAATGCCTTTCATTTGTTTGCTAGCTGTGTAGAACATAAAGGATGATCCTTATCAGAGAAACATGCAAACTCATCACCTAGACAATGCCCCTTCAAAAATAACCATGAGGCTGGCAGCAGTGGCACACCTTTCATCCCAGAGGTGGGCAGATCGAGAGTTCACGACCAGCCTGGTCCACAGAGTGAGTTCCAGGACAGCCAGGGAAACAGATCCTGTCTCGAAAAACCAAAATCAAAATAAATAAATAAAAACAAAAAGCCATGAACACCAATCTCTTACCATTCACTGAGCAATAATGATAATAATAATAGTAATGAAATTTTGGGGGAAAAATACTAATTTTTAAGTAACTCACAGACTTTAGGAATTGCAGGAGAGTGAGTGGATTGTAGCCTGGAGCATAAACCCCGAAGAGCCTCCCAGCGTTCAGGGCTCTGTGAATCCACAGGGATCTTCAGTGACCTCTAGCTTGAACTTGTCAGTTCTCTCTGCCGTGGATGTAGGTGACCACTTGCAGTAGTGTGGCCCTTCTCACAGCCACGGCCCCGCAGCCACGGCCTCGCCAGGTACAGTTGTTGATCTCAGATGCTCATTGTATCTCCAGATCCCTCCAGTCCTAACTTCACCCGTACTGTATGTTAACAGTACAGAAGGCCTCCACTAGCAGTTCCCAGGTAGTGTTTAATAATGTAACAACCCACCCTAAGAATTGGTGTCCTGGACCACAAGTGCACACGATGCCGAGATCAACAGAGCCAACCCAGCTCCAACAGGTGACCTGCATCTTTGGCTCAGGAATGTTGGAGAAGGGGGCCAGAAAGACTGTAAGAGCCACCACACCAGGAAGCCTGCTGTGAAAGCCTGGCCTAGAAAGTGGCCTCGCAAACAAGATCGGAACAACGGCACCATTAGTGAGCTAATGTCAGCAGACATCTGTCTCTCCTCTAAGTCACCCGTGTACTTCACTTACATTAACTCAGCTTCAAAGCTCTTAGACACTGCATGTGTGTAAAAAACTTGAAATTACATAAAATTAATATATGTTTAGTCATAATTAGACTTTTCAGAGATTTATTTTTAATATTTAAATGTGTATGTGCATGCCCCTGAAGTAAGAGGCTTCTATCCCCTGGGCACCCCTGGGGTTACAGGTGCTTGCGAGCCACCCAGCATGGGCGCTGGGAACTGAACTTAGGCCCTCCGAAAGTTTAGTAAGTGCTCTTAACTGCTGAACCATCTCTCCAGCCCTTACACTTTTTTTAAAATTAAAACTAGAAGTATTTTGCTTGCTGTTATATAAATAATATTCTTTACCACAACTTATTTCCAAGCTGGTTAATATTGATTTTTTTTTTTCTGAGCCAATTTAAATTTAACCTCCTTACTGAACTTTTATTAACAATAACATGTTAATATTTACGTTTCTAGGAAAGCGATTTTATCAGCAAACTGATTATTTATTTCCAGTAGTTCACATTTTATAGTACTTTCCCCACCTCTGACGGTTGATCTTCATTGTAAAGTGAAATAAAAACATTTGAATTGTTTTTAGAATCTCCTAGGAAAGACATCTCTAGGCATGTCTACCCTGCTGTCTGCAGAGAGGTTTCAGTGTGGAGACGAGAGGTGTACTGGCTGTGGGCTGGGTACGAGACTGAATGAGGGGGGGCAGGAAAGGCAGTGAACCCTGCCTTTCGTCTCTTTCTGCAGATGGCAAGTGACCAGCCACCAGCCTTCCCACGCCTTCCGCTGCACATTAAGTGGCACCCATAAAACACCCAAGCCAGTGTAAACCCTCCTCTTCTCCAGTGGCTTTCAGTCAAGCACTGTTACGGCAGCCTGAAGCTGACTTGCCTCTGTGCTGGTCCGTGGCACACGGCGGCTGTGCCAGTACCCTGAGCTCGCCCTGGCTGCACGAGCTCTGGCTGCTCAGGCCTTGACCGCATCCAGGAGGTACTGCTTCCACTGTCGCGTGTTTACCAAGACTCTTGCCAGGCTTGCGTAACGCACTCCGTCAAGCGCTTTTGAAGGAAGCTGCTGTTTGGGTGGCAGGAGGCATGGGGTGCCAGGCCAGAGAACAGTTGTGGGTTCCCCTGCCACTATGTGGGTTCCGGAGCAGCACTTGGGCCATCAGAGTTAGAGCAAGTGCCTTTATCCTGAGCTGTTCCACAGGCTCTGTCAAATACTGTTGACACTTAGCAAAATCATGGGTTTTTCCCTCTCTGCTGCCTTGATGGCACATAACGGAACTGTTGGCCTTTGCTTTCTGTCTTAGCTGGCTTCTTGCTCTGGGTCACGTTGAATTCATAAGTACCATACAACATACACTGTTGTTCCTATTGGCAAACAGAAATACAGTTTGCATTCCTGTAGCAGAACTTTAATGTAATTTAGATTCTATAGATAGCAAACACTGTATTTTTCTCTCTTCTAGTAGGATATGCAGACAAAAATAGGCTTGTAAGGTGGGTCTCCTTCCTTTAAATAGAACTAATCACTAATGAGATTACTGGCCAGTTGGCCAGCAGCAGACATGTAATTCCTATCTGAAAGGCACTTTGGATAAAAGGAGTAAGTCTAAATCACTACCTTCTTTGTTTCTTCTCATCCTAGCAATTCACCAAAGAAATTTTGTTGATTTTGTCCATCTTGGGCTTTGAGAATTACCTCTTGGCTTTAAAGCAAATACACTGGAATTTCTTCTCTGAGTATTTTAGTCAATTTTCCAATGCTATAATGCACTAACAGGCTAGGTTGCTTTATAAAGAAAAGTGGTTTACATAGCCCGCAGTCTTGGAGGTTCAAGGGACTGGCACTTGTTGAGGGCCTTCTTGCTGACAAAGTCTCAAAGTGGTACAAGGCATCTCATGGCAAGAACCAGGGAGCAAGCAAGTGTCCCCAAGATTCACTGGGGCACTGCTGATTGACCTTCTGTATTCCGAAGGGCCTGGCCTCTCAACATTCTTGGATTAGTATCTGTCCTCTTGGGCCCCTCAGCACCACGGAGGCTTTTTTCTGCTCTTCCTGCACCTTCCAACAGTACAGCAAGCAGGTGGGGTCTTGACAGTGGTGCTGTATTCCTTAGGGCCTTAGTAATCTGAAGCTAACATGAAGACACAATGGGTGCCTGAGTTCTCTGAGGCCTCCCTGGCTCTGTGTGGCACTGGGTTGTTAGGCCCAGCATGAGCCTAATTTTAAGAAGGTATGAAGAGAACCCAGGAAACTAATCATCCATCGATGCAAAATCGCAAGAGGTTCATTTTGACCATTGCGCAATGGGGTCACCCTTGCTGGTCAGCAAGGAGTGGCACTGGGAGACGAAGGCTTTGGGTTTTTAAAAGGTAAAGCTCAGGAAATTCTAGGGGTTGCCTTCTTGGCAATTCATGATAGGATGAGGTGTTTAACTTTTAAAATAATTGGTTGGTTCTGGGCACCCTTAGGCCCGGTCAGCCCTGTCGTAAATATCTGATCTTCAAGTCAGTTTGGAATTTCCTGCCATATGAGATATAGCCACAGTTAAAGGTGGGAAAGTGATTAACTCATCCCGTGTCTGTTCTGAGGAGTGGGGGCTATAGGCTTTAGGTCAAAGGTCAGGAGTTATTCAGGAGAATAACTCCTGAATAACTGGGCCATTTGGCCCAGTTTCCAAACAACGCTCCTCTCACAGGCGCCAGCCGGTGATTTTCTCTCCATTTAGTAGAGATCTCTGCTTGTTCTCTTCCTTATCTCTGCCCTCACAGATGGCTAATGTCAGGAACTTCTACATTCCTCTGTTCTCTGAAGAAGCAGTAAGAGGCTTTAATTAACATGGGCCTAAAACTTGAAAATATAAGTTACAAGGCAATTAAAAGCAACATAGGTTACAAAGTTAGTCTGATTCTTTCAGAGTGTCACACCTTCCAGGACAGGATGACAACATCTGCTTGTTAGAGGGGTTTCCACACCTCAGTGGAGAGAAGTCTCTGCAGGCTGTGTGTGGAGATAGCACTAGCTTGCCTCCCTCTGTCCTTAGGTCTGTGGAAGGCGGAGTTTCCTGTAAATTACTAACTTGAAATTTTTCAAGGATCCACTTAATGGCAGAACCACTTCTTCATGAAACTAATTCTTAGGTGACTGAAAGCTGTGGTGACTGACAGCTTAGGTGAACTGCCTGGACAGTTTGTGTACTTGAAAATATTTTCCTCGGAGCTGGAGAGATGGCTAGGCAGATAAGCACACTTTGCTGCTCCCTGCGAGGGCCAGAGTTCTGTTTTCAGCACCCACCCCAGGCCGCTCACTCCCAGTGCCTGTAAGTGCAGCTCCGGGAAATCTGACTTCCTCTTCTGAACTTTGACCCTTTTCCTCAGGAAGGCGGCAGGTTGCTTTTAATGACTTGATAATTTGGGAATTGTTCATCCAAAAGACTCAAGTGCTAAAGGCAGTTTATAAGTACACACGAGAAAAAATACAAATTAACTGTGAAGCTGAAGAAAAATCTTCAAGCTCAATTATAACCAGAGAAATGCAAGTTTGAAAATCTGCTTTCCTAGTATGTGACAAAAATGCATAAACATCTCTGCTAGAATGCACAGGGAGTGGGCACGTAGGCAAGCCTGCATTTAGGCATTTTAATACAAAGATGTTTTCTCTGTGGTTTATAATAGGGGAAAGGCTGGGGCCACCTGAATGTTTGTCAGTAAGAGACCAGTTAAATAAAGGGATATGCCTCAGCTTTCAGAAGTAATGAGCTATACTTCTATTTTTATACCCCCACGGAATAGAAAATTAGGCTACAGCACTGTAGATTAAAAATACGCACAAAATACAACCTACATATTATGTATTCCATGGGAGAGCTCTAAGAAGACTTCTGACAGATCCAGATATACAAGACTGCAAGGGGGTGATAACAACCAACAGACACCCAAAGCCTAGTGAGGGGAAGCGTGAAGGGGAGGGGCATGCTGCACGCTCCCCGGAGCCAAGCCTTGGCTCTGTTTTTTGGGGGGGGGGGCAACTTGCTTATAGGAATTTTTAGAATTTTGCTGAGGTCAGGAAACATGTATGGTTTACATATTTAGTAAAAAGGGTGGTGTACACGCTAACCTGCTTTCTTTATGGGAATAAAAACTGGAACAAATGCATTCAGTGTTGCTTGGGAAGCTTTATGTGGATTGACTCATCTAGACAGACTATTAGATTGCAAATAGGAAACTTACTAAACTAAGGGTTTCATGTTATCACAACCCAGGTCTGTTTTTAAGCTTAGAATCAAGTAACTCTGATGAGTTGCCACATGTGGTTTGGTTTGTTCTTTTTAGTTGCACCTGTCCCATGTTTAACAATTTTCCCAAGGATGTACCTCCTACAGGAAACGACAGGCAGCTCCCCTCTGTGGCTTGGTTAGCAGCCAGGTACCCTGAGGATAAAGGGTGCTAGAGATTACTGATGTGCACACGTTTTGAGCACCTGCCCTCCGCCAGGCTAAGTTCCTGCCTCCTTAATACGGCAGCTGCTGCCTTTCCTTTCCTTCCTGTCTATAGGGTGCTCGCTGAGATCCGACCTCCATCACTCTCCAGCATAATTTTTTGAGACAGGCTCTCTGACTGAACTCAGAATTTGCTCTCTCAGCTGGGCTGTCTAGCCCCTCAGGCCTGGGGTCCTCCAGTCTGTGCTCCGCAGGGCAGGCTTACAGTCAGCGCTGTAGTGCCTGGCTTTTCCCGAGTACCGGGGAGCCAGTGCAGGTGCTCACTGTGCACAAGCTCGTTACCCACAGAGCCATCACCCTGCTTGCTCCTCCCTTTATTCCATTCAGAAACATTTTGTTGAACCAGGACTGTCGTATATTGGTTTCAGATTTTTCTATTTAAGGAATTAGATGCTGTGAAACTTACTATTTTGTAGACTAATCTAAAAATTTATTAAAAACTTCAGCTCTAAAGTCTATAGAAAGCAAGAGGAAACACTGACCTTCCACTCAAGCCAGTGGAGTGACCCTCCAGGTTGCTAATGTCTAGTGCCAGCATTAGGGGGAGCTGCCTGAGGGAGGCGAGTCCTGTGTGAGCACAGGCCTCTAGAGAGGCACAGAAACAAGTTCCTGGCTTCTCTGCACCTGCCCCAACAGCAAGTGTGTCCACTGGATGACTCCACAGTGATGTTCAGTGATGACCTTTAGCTTTTCACACACAGAACAAGAGCCGCATGTTTCGTGTGCAGTTTAGCGGGGAGTCCAAGGAAGAGGCGCTGGAGCATTGCGGCAGCTGTGTGCAGACCCTGGCCCAGTATGTCACCGTTGAGGTACCTGACAGCATCACCCAGGATCTTCGGCAGAGCCCAGGCCCACTGGAGGCAGGTGAAAGCCAAGGGAGGGCCGCACTGCAGCCGGGGGTGAGTGCTGGCGTGCTGGCCACGCAGGAAAGCTGATGAGGTAATGCACTGTGAGGACCCTGGTGGGACTGTCAGACCCATCAGGCCGCTCATCACCACCTGTAACCCCAGTCCAGGTGGTCCAAAGGCTCTCCAGCTCCGCCCTCACATGCACGCGGGTGTGGGCGTACTAGCACAAGCGCGTGCACGCACATGTGCCGAGCCTAAAATTATTTTTAAACGTATCTAATGCTGAGTGCCCTTTTAAATTCAAGGTTAGCTGCCTACAGGCTAAGAAACAAGACAGAAAGCCCAGTCTGTATCCTAGTATCAGAGACTCTCCAAGTGTGAGCCCTGGGACCCTACTTCAAGGTCAAGACCATTTTCATCACAGTAAAACATTATCTGCCACTTTCGTTGTCTGCCTTGGGAAGACCGAAAGACTTGTGGGTCAGGCTTCTGACCCTACAAGACAAGCAGTGGACCAAACGGCCAGCTGCCACACCCTCACAAGGCATGCAGGGCAAAAGGGTCCACAGTGGACAAGTACTGATTCTTTCTGAAAGTACCCAAGCAAGACACTTGGCCCTGGCGGCCGCACTACCTCAGCCTTCACCAAGTGCTTCATGGAGCCATGGGCAGCCACGGCAGTGCCGATTTCAATGGGCATTTCAAAGGGAAGCCAGGCCTTTCATCCCAGATAACAGTGGACACACTTTTTACTGACATAGCAGAAGGTCGAGTTTTTTGGTTTTAGACAGGATCTGCCCTCTTAACTGATCCTCCCACTCCAGCCTCCAGGTACCAGGATCATAGATTTGTACCACTGTGCTGAGCCTAAAATATAAGTTGAAGTTAGAGTCTTAGAAAACTTGCATCTGTCACACAGGTGTCAGGCCTTCTTGACCCAAGACTTTTATGCCTCCCTAAGCAAATGGGATTTGTCCTTTATGAACAGGTGACAGAATGTGTTAACGCCTTGAAGTTAGGTATAGTTTATTGGACAGTATCTGTAGCTGACCAGTGCATGATGCCTAAAGAGTCTAAGTGGCTGACAGAAAGCTAGCCAAATGCAAAATAGGCCAGTGGCTGTGGTGTCCCGGCATTTCAAGTTCACTGCTATGGCTCAGTCTATGCCACCTGCCTATTAACAAGCAAGCCAAGCGTGGTTGCATCATGTGGGAACACACGCAGACTGGGGCTGTAAGCTAGAACAGCAGATGAAGGCTTCAGTGTGCTGACTTTAAAGGCTAGTTCAAGACTGTCCAGGTAGGAACACCCTGAGTCTCTTTTCAGAGGCTCTTCTCATCTGTGATTTGGTGTTTTGGATAGGTGAGACCGCCTGATGTGATGCAGAGGCCCCAACTCTAGTATCTGAACAGATCTGGGTCAGAGTCCTGTGGTAGGTAGCTGTGTGATCTCATACAAGCCAAGAACCTCCTCCGTGAAGTGATCGAGAAATACCGTGAAAGAATACTGAACAGGGCCTAGAAAACAAAACAGAAACCACGCTGTCATTACAACCACTGCTGCCAGCATTAAAACCCTGCCCTTCCTACCTGTGAGTAAAGGTCAGAATCCTCGGAGCCCAGAAGACTCACTGACATGGCAGAGCAGTGAGACAGAGCCACCAAGCACAAGCACAGCCTAGAGAGCCCCGTCTCAGACAGGACATCTCCCAAGCTGACCCCTGACTTCTGGATACATGCTTAGTCTACCTTAAGAGTTGAGGCATTGCAAGTTCAGGTCGCTGTGTTGCATTGAGGAGAATCATTTACCAATACCATGGCTTTCTAGTCCAAAGTAGTTGCTCTCCTCCTTGCAGATAGGAATAATTAAGGTTCTTGAGTCATTCCTTGGCTTATGTTTTAGGCTTTACTGTTCCTCAGCCTGGTAATTTTGTTAACTGTGGCCAGGTGTTTCTCAACCCGAGGGCTCCTGAGGCAATCCACCCCACCCACAGGAGAGGGCTGGGCAGGAGGGGAGCCAGAGATAGGAAGAAGGATTCTTAGGACACTCTCCCGTGAGCACACAGGTCCAGAAGCAGCAGCAGCGATGCAGCCTTCCTCTGTGCACAGAGCCTCTCTCCTCTGCTGCTGAGCTCAACCACCTATGAGAGCCCACCAGACTCACAAGTGTGGCCACCCTCAGCTGTGTTCAGTGTTGGGAGGTGGGTTTTTGGCTGACCCCTTTCTCACTGTTGCAGTGCATGTGAGCTGAGCTCGTAGGTACCCCAGGAAGGCATTGACAGCAGAGGTGGAGGGAAAGTAGGCACCAGAGTTTTGACCTCTGTAACACACAAGAAAATATAGAAATTGAACTTATAACCAGGCTTATTTAAGGGCTCTTGTCCCATACCCCACCCCTGCCTTTTTCTTGTTTTGATTTTAGTATCCACTAGTTCTCATTTTATCCATCTCTATTTGGGGCAGTGGGAGATGGGACCAGAGGGTACTTCCAATTTTGGTTTTCTGCAACCTACTGACTAGCAAGTCAGCTTCCACACTGGAGGGAAGGCAGGACTGAGCAACCTTTGCTTCTAGTAATATAATAGACTCATTTCTGATGGACAAGAGGAACCCTCAGAGAGGAATTTTCTTTTTTTCTATTACACCCTCAGTTCCCATCAAGCACAGGAACATTCCTCTCAAGAATAGCAGTATGGCCACAGGTTCCCAAAGTATAACCAGGCCTGTGGATATGCAAGGAGCCAACCTCCTGGGTAAAGGCAGCACCCTGGCTACTACTCGGTTCTCACCAAGCTAGAGTGCTAGAGCCCTAATGCCCATCCTGTGACCATTCAGTGTCTGGTATAAAGCAGATACAAGTGCTAGATATAAGGAATTTTGTTTAATAAAAAACTCAGAGCTGCACAGTGTTCAAAATGAAATTCTTAAAATCTGTTATTAAAATGTTGCCTCACAGTAGTCAGGAGTTTTCTGTTTTGCATTTCCTGTGATTCATGCAAATAAACTCAAGGAGTTCGATAAGAACACAGGGCAGCACATGGTACTCCTGTCCTTGGTTGACAGTCCTGAGTCCTGCAGGGTTCTCTGGACAGATGTGAGCTGTGGTGGCTAACATGGCCCCAACTTCCCATCAGCTCCTGAGGCTACCAGGTCTGTGCTGTGGTAGAACAAGCAAGCCCTCAGTGACCCACCTTCCTAAGTGTGCTTGGTAACTACTTTTCTTTATGTGCTTGTCTGTCTTTGAAGGTGAACCTTGGAGCTGAGGACTCAAAGAGTGAGCTCACAGCACTGGACTAACTCTAACCCTCCTCTTCTCACACTGTGTTTCTCTGCAGCAGCAGGTGTGTATGGCAGCTGGCGCTGGTGCTCTGGAGGGAAGGACCTCAGTGATCCATCTAGCTCAGGTATTGTGTTGTTGGGTTTTGTTCCTAAAAATGGTAGTCCACAAGAATTTGTATTCCTTGATTCTTTCCCTTGTTCTAGAAAAGAAATCTAAAGTGTTATTAAATAAAGGATGAAGTCAGGTCAGGGATAGGCTACTTCCATTAGCCATGACCCCTGCCCTTAGATCACACAGGATGGCTTGTGTAGACTGCTGCCTGAGGAAGTGAACAGGAGTCTGGCTTAATGTGTTATGAAGAACTTAAATCACCACCTCCCCAAAGCAATGAAAGAATTCAATTTAATTTTTGGAATTAAGATTTATAAACTACTCTATACACACTTACCAAATCTGGACTCTGTAATAGCTTCAGAGCTAACTTTCAGTGCTCCAGTCTCAACTAAGGAGTGTGGAAAGTAGGAGGAAGGCATCAAAAAGTCCCTATTGCTACTTTTCTGAACATGGGCTCTGGTAAAGATGGCCCTGGAACCAATTCCAGAACATTTAACATGAGCACCTTAGTTCCAAGGACACAGGAGGATAAAAGCTGCTATACAAGCTGCCCATGTCTTTTACCAATTCTTTAAATCCATGGACCAACAGCTGTATGCCACAGCTCATAAACAAATTTCATTGGCTCCACAGTGAGCATGGTGAAGTCTTTCTGAGCCTAGGGAGCCTATCTAGCCCTTTAAAAAAACAAACAAACAAACAAACAAACTGCAGGTACCTTCAGAAACTTTTGCTTGCCGACTTTCTCAACTGCCTTGCAACTCAGACCTCCCTGCAGACAGCTCCTGCCCACTTGTTGCTCCACTTAAGGTGGTTGGCTATTCTCTGTATCCTGGCTGTATCAGGCAAAGGCTCATGCTTTCCATAGAACTTGCATATTCAGTGTGCAAGGATGAGGAGTCCTTTTTAGTTAAATCGTATCTTTATTTAATAGTATTTATTAAATAGTATCTAGTGATACATAAAGAAAATAAGGGCTTTCATGGTAGTGGGGCATCTGGCTTGCCCCTACAGGTAAAGTAGGACTAGTTCCAGATAAAGAACTTGGGAGAAGGCAGAAGAGCAAACGCTTATCACGTCTGAGGCTCCTGGTTCAATACCCAAGAAACCTTGTCCAGCAGAAGGCAGCACTTTTTTCTTGTCTTTTCCCCTAGCCCTCTGGGGAGTGACTGAGCAGGCCAAGGTGCTGTGTTCTTAACAGAGAAAGCACTGCTATCAGTGCTGTCCCAGCAACTGATTTACAAAGCATCAATGAGACCAGAAACAGCAAACAGAGTTTGCTCTGACCTTTTGGGCAGATCATCCTGTGAATACAAAGTTGGATAAACTTCCTGGAAAATTGATGATATAAACCAAGTTTAGTAACTTATTTTCTTAAAACCGTGTTTCAGCTATGCAGGTGTAAATGGAAGAATTTTTTTTCATCATAATACTGTTTACAATTAGGAATGGAATCAATATAAATGCCCACTATCCTGAGTGGCTAAAGTGCAGTATTACTACAGATAGCTCAGAACTGTGGTCAGGGCCAGCAAGGTGGTTCAGTGGCTACCGGTGCTTGTTGCCAAGCCTGATGACCTTAGTGTGATTCCAGGGACCCATTCCTGGGAGGAAAGGAATTGATTCCAGCAGGTTGTCCTCTGACCTCCACATGTATGTCACAGCACCTTCCCCCAGCCTCCTCCAGAAACTAAGCAAAGCAAACTGATGTTAAGCCCTGTCGCTGGCATGGAGAAATTTTGTCAGTACATTGGCTTTTTTGAAGCTATAAAATATTACTCCTCCATTTTCATAATTACTAAACTTGGAAGAATATCCACTGTGCATCAAACAGTGGCTCTCAGTGGAGAACATGGCTGCATAGTGTTTTTCTTTTCTCTTTATTTCCTTTAGGCAGAATCTGAAAACCCAACTTAAATTTAGAAAGGTAAATTTCTGTTAACAATACATGTTGTTCTTAGAGAAATACTCTTGTACTCAGCCATGTAGTACACCCATAGGAAAGGAGTTACCTTTGACAGCATTAGTGTGGTGAGTCTCCAACACAGATGAACCAAGGGGCCAAAACGAAATAGATCCCAATAGAGCTGGAACTCACTACTCCATGTTGGTCAATGGACACACCTTCCAAACTGTCAAAAACAGTCAAACTTCAGTCTGAACTCCAGCATCTAGATGCTGGTAACTTAGGGTTTTCAGGGCTGGTGGTGTAGGCACACATGAACCCCTGGGTTCTGTCCATATACTCGTAACCCCAATACTCAACAGGTAGAGGCAAAAGGACTAGATGCTCAAGCCACCCTCAGCAACATAAGGGGTTCGTGACCACCCTACTACTTAGGGCCCTCTTAAATAAAAAACCCACACTCAACCTCAGTGCCAGAACTCTAAAGTATATCTTTACTTTACCACTACTTTTCTTCACGTAGGTTCTGGCAATCAAACTTGCATCAGGCATTTTGCCAACTGAACTAATCTCCCCAGCCCCTGAATTGGTTTTAAAATGCTGCAGGTTACCCAAAGCCATATGAATGTCCCCATAAGTACATAAAATGATGCTCAGTATTATTTCTGATTAGAGAAATGCAAATAAAAACTAAAAACAAGACAGCCCTGCATGTTTATTAGAATAGCTAAAATTAAAAACAAACTCACAAGGCCAGTAAGATGGCTCAGTGGGTAAAAGTACTTGCCAGGCAAGACTGACAATCCAAGTTCAGTCCGTCCTGGGAACCCTAAAATCCCAGCACTCCTATGGCAAGACGGGAAGCAGAGATGAAAGAATGTTGCTCGAATCTTGATGACCAGAAACAATGAGATCCTCTCTCAAAGAAGTGGAGGAAATAACTGACTGCTGAAAGTCAGGCTCTGACCTCTGTATATACAGTGTGGTATGTGTGTTCCTGTATTCCCACACGGTCACAATAAGAAGACTGCAGTACTAAGTGCTGGGCTTGTGAGTACAAAGGATAGGGCCCTAGCAGTTTGTCACACTTAGATCTTCTTACTATGTAAGCCAGCATGCCACTCCTAGGTATCTGTCTACTTTAATAAAAGGAAACTAATTTAAGGAAGCACAGTAACACATGCCTGTAATTCCAGTACTTAGGTGAACACAAGGGGGTTGTAGTCAGAGAAAATTGTCTAGGCTACATGGTGGGATCCCACCTCAAAATAAACCTTCCAACGTTTAGGCCAACGGAAAGAGAATGCATTAATTACGGTACATCTGCAAAACCGAGTATTTAATTTCAACAGAGGAAAGAATTACAATTAGTAAGAACCCGTATCAAGTGAAAGTAGCGCTGCTTCTCAGCTTACAGTGTGGTTAAATGTGTACAAATCTCTGAGAAATGTATTGAAATGCTTTAAGCCACCTAAGTCTGGAGCATTATCGTTTGGCAGCATGAATGCGGAGTGCAGGCTGCCCGCCTTCACGCCTGTGATGGGGTCAGGGCGGACGGTGCTGCCAGCATCACCAGTCACGTTCTCCCACTGCCACCCAAGGAAGGCCAAGCGCTGGAGTGCAGTTTCTACCCAATACATAATGCTTTTATTTCTCTGCCAAGTCAAGAGACCAAAGCACTGACTCATTAGAAAGGGACTGTTTGCATTATGATTTACTGTACAGAATATGACATTTTTGAAAAGGCAAAATGAAGGCTGGAGAAGATTCATATCCAGCCTTAAGAGTTGGACTACAATCAACAGCGTAAGAATTTTTGGACATCAGATATCATGTATTTTGATTGTGGATTGCAAGTCTGTTAAATTACTCAGACAGCCACCAACCAAAAAAAAAAAAAAAAAAAAAAAGTGTCCTTTTGTCCTTTGGGTGGTCCATTTATAAAGACTACCTCCTGCTACCTCAACCCTGGTATTTTTTTTTTTTTTTAAGTGACGCTAAGGATTAAACTCTGTACTTTATCCATGCTTAGTGTTCTATGACTAAGACACCCCCCTCCCAGGTAGACAACCTATTTTTTCCATTCAGAATCCAGCTTTCACATGAAGAATGTTACTAGCATAGTATTGTTACCTGAATCTCAATACATTTCCTTAAGGATCCAAGTTTGTCTTACTTTCTGTGTGAGATATCCAGTAAGTGTAGAACTGGGCCTAGTAGGTAGTATCTGCCTACAGTCCATAAGGCAGATGCATAAGCAGGAGGATCATGGATTTGAGATCAGCCTGAATATAGTAAGACCCTGTTTTTTTTTTTTTTTTTTTTTTTTGTTTTTATTAGGGTCAGGGCAGAGACAGAATGAGAGATGGAGAAGGAAGGAAGGGAGGAATACAGCATGCCAGAGTAGGATGGAAGAAGGAAAGAAATGGAGGCATAGGATTATAAATGTGAAGCCTAACTGTAGAAAAGATTTTTGTAAAGCCAGTGACAGTTTCTGTTTTGTACATTTTGAGGCGGTGTTTTCTGTTATATTATCTGGGATCATGCCCCCACCTACAGTCAACCCCTGCATCTTTTGGCCCCTGCAGTCTATCCTGGATTCGGAGAAGCTGACCCTAGCCTATGAACAGTCTTCATGGGGAGCAGAAGAATTGGGCCCCTTTCTACGCTTGTGCCTCATGGATCAAAACTTCCCAGCATTTGTGGAAGAGGTGGAGAAGGAACTTAAAAAGATCATAGGACTGAGAAACTAAAGCCCCACACACATATGCAACTAAGGAACTGAAGGTATCTGAATTAAAGAGTATTATTCCAAGCACCTTTTATCAATGTTTTATTGTTAAAAACAGGTGAATCCACTTTTGTACACCATTGCACTTCAATAATTACACAGAACACAAGTACATGCATCTACAGTTAGTACCGCATGAGAACCCAGTCAGGTTATAAAATCTATCATCAATCATTAAATCAATGTGAAAAATACAGTATCAAACCAAAAGGTATAACTAGAGTTGCATAGAATATTACCATGCTATTAACATTTCAGGGTCATTGAAAACAAAAGGGAAATTATAAAAGTTGCCTTGATCAAATGTACAAGAATAAGGTTCGACACATCAGTGCAAAAGGTTTCATAATTTACATGATTTGACAAAGGAAAGATAGTCACTTAAAAAGCAATCATACATATATACTGCAATTCATTATAGCCGTTCAGTGGACTGTTCAGGTTCTTAAAGTTATAGGGTAAGCCCTTAGAATGACAGACTTAAGTTTATACTCTCATCTTTATGTACCAGAACTGCAGCTTCCTCATCTGACAACAGACAATAAGGAATGAATGTCAGCAGCTTAAAAATGAAACAAGCGCTTACTTTATTTTGGATTTCTCCCACCCCCAAAAATATAAATATATATATATATATTTATATACTGTATATATCTGTAGGTTTTGCTGTACTTTACAAAATGATCACTAGATGGCGGCAGTGCATTTAGAGCTTTGCCAATTTAACAGCTGCGTAAGTAAAAAATGGCGCATGCATGATCTGATCCTCAGGGGACCTTTCACTTCAATTTAAATATTTTAACAAAGGGAGGAAAAGCAACATTCACAGCACATCAAGCCCAAAATAGTTTACACCTTCTACACTGAAGCACTGTTTAAAATGTACCTGGCTAGGTCACCCTTATAAGAGAGGCTAAATAAGGCATGCTGTAGACGGTCATTGTGGTGTTGCTCACTGGAAAGGGAGAGACCAAAGAGGCCCAAGCAGAAAACTTAGCAGTCATGTTGCCACCATTTTTCAGGAACCTAAAGAGCTGTAAAGAGGAAAAGATTTGAAAATTATGACAATGTGCACGGTCACAACTCTGTCAATGCCACATCAAATAAAGCTTTGGTTCAAACAGCATGCTCAGGGATGTGGTATGAAATTCTGATCTCCATGTGCCTAAGATGCTGCCTTATGGCCACCATCTATGTCTTGCCTTCAGCAGAGACCATACTAGGTACTAAAGGCCTCTGAGGTAACAATTTCTTTCTTTCTTTTTTTTTTTTTAAGATTTATTTATTATGTATACAATCTTCTGTCTGCATGTATGCCTGCACATCAGAAGAGGGCACCAGATCTCATTAGAGATGGTTGTGAGCTACCATGTGCTTGCTGGGAATTGAACTCAGGACCTCTGGAAGAGCAGCCAGTGCTCTTGTCCTGTGAGCCATCTCTCCAGCCCCAATTTATTTCTTTTTACTACTTTTTAAAACTATCTAAGTAGACTGCAGTGCAAGTTATTCAGTGTGAAATGAACCTAATATAAGTATGTGATCAATACAGCTGAAGGATCCCATCCATCCACTGCAGTGAACAAAAAACTTGTTCCATCAGTATTAGCTACTCTGAAATTAACTGTATAGTCTTACCACATAACACCAATTACTGAAGAATTTGTAGCAAAGTGAGCAGAGGCACAGTTCATTTGAACAGAATGTTTAAATCTCTAAAGAAGGCCATACTTACATTATAAGCAGAACTTAATTTGTGTTTCTCTGGCGCAAGTTTTTATCTTTGTGATTGTTGGTAGAGTTGGTTTTCCTTTGGAGGAAAAATTGCACTGTGTGAGTTCAACTAGTCAAATTGTTTGAAAAGTGTAACACATGGAAACACAGAGACTCTTCACTTCCTTCCATCCCCGGTGTAGCAGCAAACTACTTCTAACAGTAGTGTATATTCTTTACATAAAGTACCTCCTACTTGCAGTTGCTAGATCCTTCATACTCTCAAGGTAGACAACACACAGGTAAGTTTTTCTGAGATTCCTAAACTACAATTACTTACAAGAGAGAGAGAATTATTCTTTTGAATACTAATTTCTTAACTGATAAACTATGACCTGCAACTAGCCACGCTGAGCCCTCTGGCCATTAACCTGCCAGCCACCAATTGCCCCACTTGCTTCTTATCATCTCCAACCCTAGGAACCCTGGCAGCCTTGAACTCATTCCACATTTACAGCTCTGTCTCTCTTGAATGTCAGCAATTATTAAAGGAACTGGGAAGTTTATTAATTCTATCCTTCAGTTTGACGTAACTTGGTTATACTCCTTACTTCTATACTATCAGTTTAAGCATGTCAAATGCATAAACTTTTTTCAATTCCCTTTGCATACTATTCATGTGTATGGCTACACACAAGACCTGGCCTAGGAATCAAGAGGTCACCAAGCAGAATTATTTCATGCTTAAAAAGTGTACATCACAAATTTCATTGTAAGGGAATTTTCTTCTCTTACAATCTTTAGTATTCCTTTTGACTAAACTGCAAACATAACACAATTCAATCAGAAACTAAAATTATGTCCAATGAAGTACTCACATTGGCCCAGCTGGTTCATCATCTGAACAGGGTGTTCCGTTTTTAATAATCCATGAGATATAAGAAAAGAGAGGAGAAAACCATTAGACTCTGCCTAAAAATGAACAGGAGAGTAAACTGCAGGTGGCAAACATGGCTATTCATAGCATATATTAAAGGCCATTCCATCTGGAGGTGCAAAACACTCATGAAGTTATTTCTAGATTCAGTTTTAATGACAGATATGCTGTTTCAATGGTTTTTAGTTAACACTTTGAATGCTCGTCATGAAAAACTGCAACTGTAGCGGACAGATAGGCTGTAATATCATTGAACTCATCTTGTCCCCAAGTTCCAGTGGTTCACTCTTAAAAAGATGAGAAGACAAACCAACATTTCAGTTGTAAAATCCTGCTGTTTATTTTCTTGTGGAGAATATATGCAGTTCTTGACTGTAAATGGATGTGTCCATTCTATACATTTAACCACACATCCTCACTTCCACATAAGGCACTGTTTTTCCTTCTGTTTTATAATCTTTATGAGGTCATTAATCTGAAGAATGAGACCAACGAAGAGGAAGCCATAAGAGGAGCCTAATCCTTGGCTATCCATGCTCTGGGCCAGCAAGACACGTATGAGAAGCAGAGGATGTTCTGTGACATCACAGGGAAAGCTGAACAGTGACACCCCTCTATAAAAAAAGATTCCACACAAAAAGATGGGCTTGTTATTGTGCCCTGGCCAAAACAAGAAGAACCACAAGGTAGTTCTTTTTTTTTTTTTTTAATTAAAAAGTTTTTGTTATTTACTTTTAGAAGCTTTATTAATACTTCATGATTCTGACAACTTTGTCTCAACTTATTAGATATGCATACATTGAAAAAATGTTATCAGAATAAAAAAAATGTTATTTAAAAAATCCACAAGGGGAGGAACCAAGCAAGCAGCCTTTGTTTTTACTGTACAAAAAGTTGGGTGACCTAAAAGATTTTTTTCATTTTGATTTCGCTGAAGCATCTAGAAAAATGCAGCAGGATTCCACAAGGGGCGGGCGCACATGAAGCAGTTATGGAGCTGCAGTCTTGGTGTAGGCACTGCAGGGGCACATGTCAGGAGCAATGTCTGTCAGGGAGACATTGCTCCACCTGTTCCTTTCAGGCAACGGAGAGGCAAAGCCACCGCCAGCACACAGTGACTGGAGCAAAACAGGATTAAAAAAGGGAAAAAAAAAAAAAAACGAAACTAACCACAAACCAATGACTCATCAGCAAAACAATAGGCTAGCAACATACCAGTGTCCACAGGAGTCCACTACTAACGACAGTACTATTAAAACAGGTACAGAGAACAAACTGGGACTCAGGACACCCAAGACAACTGTTTGTTATGTATGCAGTGGAAAGATGTGAGGACATATTAGGTACTAAGACACACAAGCCCAGCCTGAACCCTCCCCTCACCACAGCCTACAGCTCAGCACCTCGGGCAGGCAAATCAGTTAACATGCTAGAAGCTAAGCACCTTGGGAATTAGAAGACATAGGAACAAACTAATTTTAGTGTGCACTCTAAAACACAAAATTCTGATGTAAGACTCCCAACTTTAAAAAACAGGAGAGGGGGAATCGCAATCGCAAGGTCAGTCTTTTCCGAGCAGGACACTAGACTAAGCCAAGTGAACATCACACCATGGGTCTGTCTTTTGGTGTGGGGTGTAACCTGGTGTCTAGTTACAAATGCCTCTTTCCAACCTAACAAGCTGGCCATGTGCAAAGGTTTACATGTGAGTATGGGAGCAACGGTGTTTCTGGGGTAGTGGCCATGCCTGAAAGTGAGAGCAGCCGTGATCCAACCCACACTGGGTCTAAATTCCAGGAACCTCCTTTCAGTCCTGAATCCACTTGGATACCACAAAGAGGAGGACACCCACCCCCCTGTTCTGCACTGAGCCACTGTCTGCAGTATCACTCTCCCATACAGGCCAGACAAAAGAACAACTTGACCTCCACAGGAAGGTCAGGAGAGAAGAACAGAGCTACAGAGAAAGGCACAAAATAAAGTAAATGGGGACTAAACAGCAAACTAAAAACCCAAATTAGTTGTGAAAGTGAATGAAGTAAACTTGAAGAAAAGTGTTAACATTATGAACTGTGCATTGTATAGACTGAAGCGGAGATTAAACAAACTCCAAAAGCATGCATATCGCTCACTTACCACCATGTTTTAAGGGTTTGATGCAATTGAAGGGGGAAAAAAAAGAAGTCACAGTAACCGACAAATATCAACATACCCCCAAACCCTCAGGCCAAAGCAGCCTTAAACAGACTATTCTCTCCACCTGGGGATTACTCACAGCCACTGGCTAGATGAGAGGAAGAGGACTGAGGGGAGAATGAAACAAGATGCTCTGGAATCCATCTAATGAGTGTGAAGTTCCTAGCGGAGTGGTACACACACTGGTTTCCCTGCATGCTCTGTCCTCCCTGAAAGTATGGCTGCCTAAGCCCCACCTTCACCCCTACCCTGACACTGACCTCTTCTTGTAAGAAACATACTGCACCCACTATACAATACAGAGTGATGGCGAGAGTCAAAACAAGAGCTGATTCTGTTCAAAGCCCCTATGCCACTACAATTACCTCACAGATTTTTGTGGCCCCTGCTCCTCCCCCACCCTCTCCCATATGTTTTTTTGTTTTGTTTTGTTTTGTTTTTTTGGTGAGGTTGGGTGGAGTTATAGCCCAGACTTGCCTAACTTTCTATGTCACTGAGGGTAGCCTTGAACTTATAGTCCTGCCTCAACTTCCTAGGTGCTAGATTCCAGGCATGCACTGCTATGGATGTTTATAGGTTGCCGAGGATCAAAGTTAGGACTAGGCCTGCCAGGCGAGCCCCCTACCAAGTAAGCTGCAGCCTCAGCCCCTCTGTCCCTCTCCCCAAAAGGACTTGCTATCTAGCCTAGGCTAACATCAAACTTAAAATCCTCCGGCCTCAACCTCCCAAGTGCTAGAATTTATTATAGTTACTAAATCCACTTACATTTTGCTTGATCTCGACAGAGTTAACACTAAACCCAAGAAAAATGTAACGGTTCTTACAATAATTTCTCCTTGTTTCACCTAACTATAGTTCCTCGGACAGTGCTTGTGACCGACCCTAGTTAAAGTGTGTTTTAGGTGTCGCTTTAAAAAGTCACCTCTTTTCCAGCATCTCTAGCTTGCTGTCTTACCAGAACAAGTCTTCAGTTCAGTGTCTAAAAGAACTCAGATCACAGTTTTTAAACAGTACTCTCCCTCCTCTACCCTCCAAACTTGCAAGCACCTTCTCCACTAGCAACTTAAGAAAAAATCCTTTGACCAACTTACAAAATTACCCTACTGTGAAAACAGAAGATTCCCTGATGCTAGCATTTTCTTTCTTAAATCAGCTGTTTTAATTCAATGCCTGTGAGGACACAAAATATCTAGTAGAAATGAAGGCCCCAAGAACGAAGTTTTACCCCAGCCTCCATCTCCCAGTGAGCAGAAGGAGACTACCCTACTTTAACCCTGTCAAGGGGACTACTCTCAGTGAAAAGGCAAAGCTCTTATTTGATTCTATTACTGACTTGTTACTAAGAAAATTAAAAGTGAAAGTGGGTATGTAAATAATTTATCTATTAGATAACTTATGAGGTACTGATCCTCAAGAAGATCTAAAGGACTTTGTGATTTCCTCTGTGAAATGGCCTGAGTACTCAGAAGATAAAAGGACCAAAGCTGCTTTCAAAGACAGCACTTAGCCTCAACATATACACTTTCAGTGTGAGAAATCTAAAGAGATGCATGCTTTTCTAATTAAACTAGGTATCTGTATGTCTTCTTTTATATTCTTGCATTGTTCACCAAATGCTCTTCTACTTAAGGAGATAATAAGTTACCAATATCTACAGGTTACTGAAAATATAAATGCATGAGTTCTTACTTAGAGAATTCATTGAGGCTCAAAAAACCATGAGTGTTGGTAAAACTGCCTGTTCGTTAAAGAAAAAGCACACCAGACCTACAAAAACTTCCCATTTTCATAGTGGCATAAATAGGCATAACAGACATGACTATAGGTAAAATTTCATGACTGAAACATACTGAGTTTGTATCTGAAAGAGTGTACTTCATCCTCAACAGACTACAAACCAATCTATAAGTAAATTTAGAGAGGAGCAAATGGGAAGAAAGCATATTAGTGAGTTTGTAGTCCTCATGAAGTGAGTTGGAGTTGAGGAGAAATTTAACAAAGAAAAGGCCACAATGTAAGGAAAATTCACTGAGCATCAACACACACACACACCCCTCTTCCATAAGAGAAGCCAAAAACTGAAGAGCTAGATGGAAGCAGGGAGACACCTGAGAATGCTGAAGTGGGGCAGGGACATGGAGATGGGAAATGGACCCTGGACAACAATGGCTGTCAGGAAAGGAGAGAAGGTAAACTGCAAACATTTCAGAATCCCAGATTTTCACCCAATGCAACAAGAAAGAAGTAAAAGCTACTTGCATGATAATACTCTCCCAGGAGACCAGTCAGTGCAAGGAGGTTTTACTTTGCACTTACCCTGCAGTCATCTGTTTTTATGGAGAATTCATTCACTGTACATAGTAATTTGGCTTATTATTTTCCATCCAGGAAGCTGTTCAGAAAACTGGCTCTGGCCTCCCCACCCCCATTTCAGTTTAACCACCAAGGAACTCTTTAGAGGAAAGCTGCTTCCATGAGCAGGCATCTGCTTGTCAGACAGAAAGAACTAGCACTAACCACTGTAAAGTCTAACCTGAAATATGCTGGGACAGAAACATTAACAAAAGTGGCTTTATAAGACTTGTACCAGCTGGGCGTGGTAGTGTATGCCTGTGATCCCAGCACTCTGGGAGGGAAGGGAGGAAGGGAGGGAGGAAGGAATGGAGGAGGGAGGGAGGGAAGGAGGAAGGGAGGAAGGAAAGCAGGCAGGCAGGCAGACCTGTACCTCTGATAGGGACAGGCTAAGCCAATGTATAACTGCTGTGAAAATGGCAACCACCCATCTTAAATTTAAAAACTAGGCTTTGAAGCCCATCTTTGACTTTTTTAGCTGACTTTTTGGCTCCTTGGCTTTATTAAAATAGAAGATGGCACTTGGCACACCTAGTGTGGTGTCTCAGACTCTCTTTGGTCTTTTCGAATATGTTTTCCCTTTCCAGGAACAAACTCCAGGTCTTGTACACTAATACTGACCTAAATCTAAGCCCCTAGGTTCCTAACTGGCCAAGGTTTAAAACATTCTGAGGGAATAATGTCCCTGAAATGTAACTGTTCCTAAATACCCAAGTTGTAAACGTATATAAGGGAAGCAACATTTCCTTCCCTTTACTCTCAGGTCTGAATAGCTATAGTGCTCTACCTCAGAAGTCCTAACATTTAACAAGAAGAAAAGTTTGAAGGAAAGGGCATCAGGGATACATGGAAATCCTAAGAATCACTTCATTAAATGAGGAAGTGAAACCAAGGACACCCTTTGTTGCAAGGAACTGGAGCCCCTCTGCAAAGGCCCCTCTGCTTCCAGCTCAAGTCTTTCCCATCTTTCCATCCAGCTCACTGATGAAAGGTACACGGGAGGGGAGCTCACCAGGTCTTCCTGCAAAGGTCAATATCAAAAGATCCCCTGGCCAATCTCAGTGCTCACTCTAAGACTCTACTTAGTCCAGGCAAGAGATTTAAGAGTTGCTGAGAAGAAAGTAAAAAGTTGTTGCTCTGAAATATGTCCTTTTGGAATGCTATGCCTTTGAGGCTTTCTCTTTCTAAAGGAGTATAAAGCCTCACTTCGTGCTGTCTACTGACAGATGGGGTATGTTGTGGAGAAGGCAACACACTCCAGTTATTGCTCAGCCACATGGAGCCATCAACTCTGGAGGAAAACACTGCCGCACACGTGCAGATGGTAGCCAGCACCCTCAATGACCCAGGAAATATGCACTGAGCCTGGGACACATCCTCCAGTATTCTCAGTGACAGGCAAGGGTAGTCATGGCTGGGTGACCAATCAATTTCTATTTGCTGATATAGTATTATAGCCCATAAGGGTAAAGATGAGGGGCTTTTTAGGAATTGAAATACCAGGGATAGAACCTTCCATAAGCAGATTCTCTGTTCTATTCACAGGGTTAGAAATGAAAATCTATAACTAAATACATAAGACTTTCACAAAACTTTCCTGATTTTAAGCATATCCCACAAATAAGACTTCCAGTCTTATACTTTCTAACAATGGTTCGAAAGTGGGAGAAATGCCCTAGAGTGTAGGGTGAGGAGCTGGCACTTAGCTCTTTCAAACCTAGAAAGTAAGCTACATCCTCCCTACCATTCTTGTCTGTGAGACACAGACAGAAAAGCCTCAGAAGGTAAGAGATTCTTAAAAACCTATCAAAGGAACCAAAGTCTGGCTTCTTCCAATGGCTTTCTGAACAGTCTAAAGTAGGCTGGGGCAGTTACCTACAGGGACTATGCCAGGTAATGATGTGACAACCAATTAGATACCTTAAAATCTGCCTGAAAGGACAGGTGGCCTGTGATCTTGGGGTGGCTTCTAGGCTTGACTTGGATTCTCCTCAAGCTCAATCTGCCTGATGATCTGTATTGAAGGAGGACAGAGCTGAACAAAGAGTTTGACAGCTGACCATTCACCACATGGCCTGAAGGACAAGGCCTAGAGTTTGGAGAACACCTAAACAGGGAGAAAGCTAATTATATCTCTAAGGAGTGGGGATTTCGTAGGGAGTGGGGAGCACAGATTAGTAACCAGTATGAGAGTTTTCTTTCTTTTCTTTAGGTACTTAATCCCAGTCCTTATATTCCTCTTTCAATACTTAGAAACTACCCAAGGAACCAACCCCAACTTTACTGTTTTGTTGGGATGTTCTTACCATCAGGAACCTCATCTGGCCTCTTCCTCTTCTCATACACAACAATGATCACCACAAGGATGATGATTTCAGCCAGAATTCCCAAGAAAGGCCAAAGTGGGGCAAGGTGGCTCCGTACCCTGAGGACGGTGGAAACGGAGAAAGTGCCAATGGAGTTGGTGGCATTACATTCATACTCGCCGGGATCTTCTGTGATCTGGAGATTCACAATATTCAATTCTGTGTAATTCTCTTTGTTGATGATGAAGTAGCGACCAGAGCTATTGGAAATCTCCTAGGAGGAAAAAAAGACCGGTCAGAGAGGATGAGCTACCCAAAGGGAGGGTGACATTGCACTCCATTTTTATCAGGATACTGGCTGGAATGAGACACCATCTTTGTTCAAAAGAATCTCGGCACTTAACTAATAACTCTCCTTCAGTGTTCAATACAGTTCTTGTAGAATAGGGTCCAAGTTTGCATTATTGCTGATCCTATGGACTTCTCCAACTTCCAGACTGCTTGGCATTCTGTTGCTTGCAGACACACACCCCCCCCCCCCCCGACAAACAAATCAACAAATGCTGCTTCAAACAGAAACAGGGAGGGGGGACTGTAGCGGTAAGAAGCTGGGAAGCAAGCAATATCCATTGTTAGGTAGGCTGAGAACCTCAGGCCTGTCTGGAGCTTCACTTCAGAGCCAGCACATTTACTTCTTCACTTCATCAGTCCTCACAAATCTTTACACTTCTCTTAGAAGCAATTCTAAAAACCTGCTTTCAGGAGGGAGCAGGGAGAAAAACGCTAACTTCCCTTCCAGAACTATAGGATTAAAGAAAAGACTATTTAACTAATCAACAACTACCTACTAGTTAACATATACCTGTACATCCCATATCCTACTAAAGGGAAGTTAAGATACACATGGAAAATCGTGACGCAAAATACACAAGACTCTGGCTTTAAGAAGGAAGGAGAGAGCTCCATAGATAAATGGATACAGAAATTGTGATACAACTACACAATGGAATATTACTCAGCAATAAAAAAACAAGGAAATCATGAAATTTGTAGGTAAATGGTAGGAACTGGAAAAGATCATCCTGAGTGAAGTATCCCAGAAGCAGAAAGATACACAGGATATATACTCACTCATAAGTGGATATTAGACATATAATATAGGATAAACACACTAAAATCTATACACCTAAGGAAGCTAATCAGGAAGGAGGACTCTGGCTAAGATGCTCAACCCCCATTCAAAAAGGCAAAGAAGATGGACATCAGAGGAGGGAGAAAACAGGAAACAGGACAGGAGCCTACCACAGAGGGCCTCTGAAAGGCTCTACCCTGCAGGGTATCGAGGCAGATGTTGAGACTCATAGCCAAACTCTGGGCAGAATTCAGGGAATCTTATGAAAGAAGTGGGAGATAGTAAGACCTGGAGAGGACAGGAGCTCCAAAAGGACAGTGACAGATCCTAAAATTCTGGGCACAGGGGTCTTTTCTGAAACTGATACTCCAGCCAAGGACCACTCATGGAGATGGCCTGGAACCCCTGCACAGAGGTAGCATATGGCAGTTCAGTATCCAAGTGGCCTCCATAGTAATGGGAACAGGGACTGTCTCTGACATGAACTGATTGGCTTGCTCTTTGATCACCTCCCCCCGAGGGAAGCAGCTTTACCAGGCCACAGAAGAAGACAATGAAGCCACTACTGATGAGACCTGATAGACTAAGCTCAGAGGGAAGGGGAGGAGGACCTCCCTTTTCAGTGGACTGGGAGAGGGACACGGATGGGGAAGAGGGAGGGAGGTACAGGGGGCATACAAAGTGAATAAACTGTAATTAATAAAAATAATTTAAAAAAAAAGGAAGGCGAGAGCTTCATAGATAAATGCATTTGTTACACAAGCCTGGCAACCTGAGTTCCATCCAGAACCTAGGTGGCAAAAGAAAACAGACTCCCCAAAGTTGTCCTCTGACCTTAATATGTACATAATGGTATTGGACAGACATCCACAGGCAATACTGACTTCAGGAATGTGGTTTTTGAGGAGAAAAAAAAAAAAAAAAAAGGCAAAAAATAGTGCAGGATGGAGAATTGTAAGGTATTGATGAGCCACTTCGGGAAAACCAAAAGGAGCTGGAAAAAACTGGCTTTATCCTTAGGGTTGTAGAGGAAGGGTAGCTGCGACAGGCATGAGTACGCTAGGCAGCGCATGTCTGTAAGGCAGGAGCAGAACAGCACATGAGCAGGACTTGTGCACTGTTCTAAAGGGACATGGTAGGAAATGGGGTGGTATGTGTGGAACGCTGCATCTTCAACCTGTACTAGCAACAACTAACAATGTACAAAAATAGCAGAGGAAGGGGAGATTATCCTTCACACTATCCCAGTCACAGCATGTTTGCATTTTGAGTATGATACACAGTGGAAATGGGGACCTCAGCCTTCACTGTGAATTCCAACTTTCATCTCTCAAGACATGAAAATGTCAAGTAATTTCATTCAGTTTTAATGAAGGCCAGGGACTTCCTTTCTAATGGCTAATAGAGAAACACCTGAGAAAACACAATGGCTTTTTCTAAAACACTCAGGTCAGCATCTTCAACTCCCAGCTCCTCATCCTGATCCTCTTCTATCTGCAGGGTCCTTTCTGATTCTGAGGACTGTAATAAAAAAGGATGCCTATAAAGTATAATGTAGGCATAAAAGCTGAATCAGATGTTTGAAAACCCCCTGTCAGAAAAGAAAACTGAGTCAGAGAATAAAAGAACTCAAGGCACTATTTAAACACCATTAAGGAGAGCTCCGCAGGAGCTAAATGATGGCTCAGCAGTTATGAGCACTTGCTGTGCAATTATGAGAACCAGAATTCTGATGCCAGTGCACATGTAAAAAGCTAGACATCCTGAACACACCTATAACCCCAGCTCTGAGAAGGGGTGGAGACAGGTTCAAGGAAAGGCACTGCCTCACTATGGGGAACCTGACAGAGGAAGATACCTAACCCCTCTTTGACTTCCACAAATATGCACTGGTAGGTGAACCCCACCCCACACAAATAAAGCTTAAGAACTGTCTGGGGCTGCAGAGATGGCTCAGTAATTATAAGCACTTGCTGCTCTTGCAGAGCACTGGAACACAGTTCCCAGCACCCACAACAGGCTGCTCACAACTAACTGCAGTCCTCCTTCAAGATCTGACGCTCTCTTCTGGCTTCACACAACTTTACAAATACACACAAATAAAATAAATCTTTTAAAACAATAATTCCACAGACTGGAAAAAAAGGTTCTTTGGCTTTGTTTTTGAAGCAAATATTGTCAGATTACAAATGCCTATGGCTAGGGGCTGGAAAGATGGCTCCTGCATTTAATTCCCAGCAACCACATGACATGGTGGCTCACAACCACCTATAAAGAGACCTGATGCACTCTTCTGGCATGCAGAACACTGTATACATAATAAACAAATAAATTAAAACAAAAAAATGCCTATGGCTGTTCTTTGTCTCCAAGGTAAAGTACCCCAGTTTTTATTCAGTATTTTCTGAATTCTAGGAATATACTTACACTATCTTTTGGTCCCTTTTCTTCCAAAGAACAAACAAAAACAACCTATTCCAGAATCGTAGAACATTTAGATTAGCTTTAGCTCTGTGCTCTACTGTGAAGGCAAGCAATCTAACCCTGTACTACAGAGATCTTTAGCAAAGCATGTACAGAGTCAATGCTGGATAGAGACTAACCTCTATGGTCAAAGTGTAAACTGTAATTCACTCAACAATAGCCCAAGCCATACCTATATCAAAGAAACAGTTGTTGCAGTAGCTGGTCCAGATGCCTGGCCCTCCTCAGGGAAACCCAGTAAGCGCAGAGATCTAAGTATAAGTTACAGTGTTAGCTCTTACTCACCTGGAACACACCATTTTCCTTCTTGCGCCATATCCATTCTGGGTGGGGGTAGCCAACTGACTTGCAGTACATCATGGCATCCTGCCCTTCATTTTTGTTTTCACTCCGTTTATGGCCAGTGATGTCAGGAGCAGCTGTGAAAACGTGTTAAACTGTTACCATCTAAGATACCAAAGGCCTTACCTATAGGCTCAGAGCTCTGCTTCTAATGCTATCAATCTTTGTCAAAGCTAAATATAAAGGTGTGTCTAAAGAGCCTTTGGGGGCAGAATAGCGTAAGAGGACCAATTTCATTCCCTGCCCTTACTTATCAAAGCATAAAAAAAATTACCAGGGTTATTAATATAGGAATTTCTACCAAAAAAATAATTTCTACCAATGTAGAACCTACTGAAAAACACACAGAAGCTCAATTGTACTAACTACAAATTTCTTCCTCAGGAAACATGCTAACAGAAGCATTGTTACTTATATAATTCAAGTTTTTTTCTTTAAACACCTGCAATAACTATGCATCATGTCAAATGGTACGTATTTTCTTAAGGCAATGAAAGTTCCTTGAGACTTAGATACATAAAATCAAGCCTAATAAAAGATATATGAAAATGGATGCATGTTTGAAGAACTACTGATTGAAAACCAAGAACCAGAGCTCTTCCAAGAAAACCATCATTAAGCCCATTGGGCTTAACAATGAGGAAAGGAACAATCAGGGACTGAGCTCAAACTAACATCTCCAAGAATTTTGTAAGCAGAATAAAAACCCGACTTGAGGCCTGGTGGTGGCGGCAGCAGCAGCCTTGATCCCAGCACTCAGAAAGCAAGAGGCAAGCAGATCTCTGTGAATTTAAGGCCGCTTGGTCTACACATCAGTTCCAGGACAGCCAGCATTGTCTTAAAAAACCAAAAAGCAAAAACATCCTGAGACAGGTGTGGCGGCTTGTCTACTGGGGAGCAGAGCCAGTATCTGGAGATTGCAAGGGCAGCCTAGGACTACACAGCAAGACCCTATATCCAAAAAGGAGACAAACAAGGCTGCCAAGCCTGACAGCCTGATTTAGATCCTTGCAACCCACATGATAGAAGGAAAGAACTGCACACACATTGTGACCTCCAACCTACACACACAACTTAAAAAACAACAAAAAGCTGTGCTAGCATTCCAGATCTTAAGATACATTATAGACCACAGCAATAAAACAATATGGTACTGGCACAAAACCAGAAATGCAGATCAACCTAACAAAACTGAAGAGCCAAGAGTACACATAACTTCAGCCATTTAGGAATTGATAAAGATGGCAAAAACATCAGCTGAAGAAAAGAAAGCATCTTCAACAAATGAAGCTGTGAAAATAGATACAGAATAAAGTTAGACCTGTATCTATCACCTTAAACAAAAAGTAACTCCAGTGGATCAAAGTCTAAACTTGAAATTTAGAACATTGAAACTGCTAGAAGAAAATATAATCATACCTTCTATGATACAGGATTTATGATACCTCATATGATAGAGAACGGGAAAGGACTTTCTGACTAGGACTCCATTTGCCTAACAATAAAGGGCAACAACTGACAAGTTCGGAGCACTCCTAAAACTAAAAAGCTTCTGCACAGCTAGAGAAACAACCAACTAGTGAAAAACAAGTCCACAGAATGAGAGAATCTTTGCCACCTATACATCTGACAGAATTAATATTCAAAATATACTCAAAACAAAAACAAAAACAAAAAAATCAGGCCTGGGACTTAACAGGAATTTCTCTAAACAACATAACAGCCAAAAAAATAGCGCAAAAAATATACATCATCTCTAGATGCAAACCAAAACAACTTTGAAATTTCATCTTACCCTAGTCAGAATGGCAAAGATCAACAAAACAAACCTACAACAAATTCTGAGGGTATTTGGGGGAAAGGGAGCCCTCATTCACTGTTGGGATTGCAAACTACAGTCACCATGGAAATCAGTGTGGAGAATTTTTATTATTATTTTTATTAATTACAGTTTATTCATGTTGTATCCCAGCTATAGTCTCCTCCCCCATCCTCTTGGAGAATTCTTAAAAAACTAAAAATAATGACCCACTATACCACTGACATATGACCAAAGGATGACATCATCCTCCAGACACTTGCTCAGCCATGTTCATTGCTCCTCTATGCACTAGAGCTAGAAAATTTAAACAACCTAAATGCTCTTCAACCAACAAATGGATTATGAAATGTGGTACAAATATACTATAGAATACTATTCAGGTACAAAGAAAAATGAAATCATAAACTTTGCAGATAAGTGGCTAGAACTAGAAAAGATCCTATTAAGTGAGGTAACCCAGATCCAGAAATACAACCATCACAAGAGCTCTCCCATTGGAAGCTCCCAGAGCTCCAGATCTTCAGATGTGAGTACATCTCCTGAGTAACTGAAGAAACCAGGACACTAAAAAAGAGACTGTTGTGGGAAAGAGGTTGGGAGATCAGAGAGAGAGAAAAATAGCAGGGTACAAATAATCTGATCAGAGAACTGAGAAGGGAAAGGTTCTAACTAGGGAGGAAGGAGATAAATACAGAAAGAATGAGGAAGGTGAAATAACAGTGAGGATGTCTGAAAAAGTTATAAGACGTCATACTATTAACTACCTTAAAAAAAAAAAAACCTATGATATGTGTGCGTGCATGCAACGGCGTGCACGATTTAAATGAAATTTTCTCATCTAGGCTGGCAATACTGCCTCCAAAAGCCGAAGAGCATCTAAACACGAGGTTATTGGTCAGGGTTGTCCGAGAGGCTACCAAAATATACAAGCTTCTGCTACTGCCCTTGGCTGCCCCACAAAAGTGAAAGTCATGTTACTAGGCTGAAGACACCATGCACTTCATACACAAGACCAGAGGCCCCTGAGCTGGAAGGGAACTGAATGCCTCTTCCCAAAGGACTGGCCTTCATGGTACCAGAAGGCAGCATGCAAGCTTAGAAAGGAGAGCAACAACCAACACTCCTACCCCACTATCATATCTATAAAGCACAACCACCATCAGAATGGCAAGATAACCGTAGGGCACAGTAGTGGCATGCAGCATACCACTTAGCAGTAACCAACAACTCTCTAAGTAGACTTAAGAACCACTCAACAATATATACTGTACTTGAAATTGGAAGCCCAGTCAACTACCCAGTGCTAGTCAAGTCATGGGTCTTGGAGGAGAGCCTACAACCACCATTTTACTAAACCAGCATAAGCCCTAACTACACTCTTAATACTTGTCCTTTTATGTAAGATAAATTCAGTCCTCAAGGTTCATCAAGGAAACTTCTCTTTACAACAGATAGACCATTATAAAAAACCACAACTGATGAAAATGCAAAGCAAGGCTACAGAGAGACCCTGTCTGGAAAGCAAAAAAAAAAAAAAAAAAAAAAAAAGAGAGAGAGAGGGGAAGGAAGGGAGGGAGGGAGGGAGATAGATGGAAAGAGAGAGAGAGAAAGAAAGAAGAAAGAAAGAAAGAAAGAAAGAAAGAAAGAAAGAAAGAAAGAAAGAAAGAAAGAAAGAAAGAAA
>NW_026596039.1:19929570-19945429 GCF_907164565.1 Psammomys obesus | reverse complement strand
AAAGAAAGAAAGAAAGAAAGAAAGAAAGAAAGAAAGAAAGAAAGAAAATACAAAGCTGTAATGCCCAGTACCAATGAATACAGCTACAAAACACCCATGGAAAACTTAAGGCTCGGGGATCTTTGCAGAAAAAAAAAACAAAAACAAAAATAGAAAAATTCTGTGATGCCAGAAGATAAACCCAAAGTCTCACAACATGACTGCCTAAACATGAGCTGAATGAGGCCAACAATAGATATACCAAATATACCAAAATGGATGGAGAAATACAAGTCTTCAAGCCTACACAAAGAACTAAAAGGCAACTAAGAAATGCTGACAGTGGGACAAACAGCCTTCCCCAGGAAAAACACACCAATTGGTTATACCAAATGTTCAGGTTTGAAAATATACATACAAGTAACAATTATACAAACTGAGCAGGTTGTGTTTATTAGGAATATATATGAATACACACACACACACACACACACACACACACACGTATATAACAGCAATTAATGAAAAAAGGGGCCATGAATTTGAAAGAAAGCAAGGAAGGATGTTTGGAAGAAGGAAAGGAAAGGAGGAAATGCTGGGTGTGGCAGTTCATACCTGCAATCTCAGTACTTAAGAGGTAGAGGGGGGGAAAAAAAAAGGATTTGAGACCAGCCTCAAATACATAAGACCATGTTAGGAAAGAGGGAACCAAAAACAAAAATAAAAAACCAACCAACCAAACAACAACAAAATGATGACTTCCACATCCAGCCAATTTACTGCAATCTCGAGAGCCCAATATCTGGAGCATTTCAAGATGCAGACATGCTAGAGGCTATTATTTTCCACTTTTAAGGCTCACTTAAGAAATAAACAATGCCTGCTTCAGAACAGCTTTAAGGATTGAAGAAGCCTGATATGGAACTAATTCTTTGAATTTAAATTTTTTTATCCTAATTATATTTTCCACTAAGGTTTGACAAGACATCTGAAAGCAATGAAACTCAAAAGTAGGCCAGGTATTCTTTGTTGGCCCAGGTAGGAAAGAGAATCAAAAGGCACTGGTCCAACTTCTAGTCGAGTTGGAGCTTTCTTCTGTGCTTTGATCTATACTTATCAAATGAAGATAATTCTTGGACCTGCCTAGTTCCCAGTGTTCTTAAATAGGTAAGTAAGACGTTCAAACATCCATTGAAACTGTAAAATCCGGGAGAACAGTATCAAATCATGGTCTGCTACCACATACCACCTTTGAACTACTGGTTTGTTTGTTTGTTTGTTTGTTTGGGGGGAGGGTTAGAAAAAAATCCAAAGTCCTACAATCCACAGAGTGCTTTCCAAGCAGATTTGACTTGCATGCAATTTCCAGAGGCACCTCAGATGGAAATGGAATCGGTAGTGTTCCAAGCTACATTTATAATTTGCTTTAGTACCACTCTGTGAAATGCTTCCAAGGTTCAACATTACCAAAGAAGTGTCCTTTTGTTTTTCCATAAAAATTCTTTACAACCCAAGGAGTATCAGGCTGCTCCCATAAAAGCACTTTTTCTACAGTTACTCTGCCATTACTCTGATCTACTGATCACTTTTTCTCAGAGATTTCTTCAGTCAAAAAATATTACAGATGTGTATCCATCCATAGGACCCCCTGTGCTGCCTCCACTCCCCAACACCATGCCATACTTCCACATACTCCGCAGAGGACAGCCTGGTAAGTGCAGGCTTCAACCCTCATCAAGGAAACCTTTTTCCCATAGACAAAGAGCACCACAGAAAACCACAACCAATCAAAATGCAGAGTTGTGAAGCCCAACCCCAAAGGATACATCTACAAAACATTCCCACACCTAAGGTTCAGGGACATTGCAGAAGAGAGGATGGAAAGATTCAATGAGTCAGGGGGTCAAGAAATCTGCTGTGAGATTGTGCCTTTTAGTAACATCAGAAGCTATAACTGCGAAGTCTCATGAACATGACTGCCCAAACTTAAGCTGAACAAGAATGATAATAACAAACATATTAAACTGGATAGAGAAAAAAAGCCCACAAGGCCTCAACCCTACCAAAGAACCACAGACAACTGAGTAAAGCTGGGAGCTGGAAAGTGGTCCTCCCCATGGAAGAACACACTAATTGGTTGTCCAGTACTAAACGGTCAGCCCTGGAAATAAATATACAAGTAACAACATATGGGATCAACAGGTTACATTTATTATATATTCTCAGTAACGATCAATGAAAAAAAGAGACCATGAATCTGAAGGAGAGTGGGGAGGGATATATGGAAGAGTTTGAAGGGAGGAAAGAAAAGGAAAAAAAATATTGTAATTAAAGTACAACCTAAAAACAAAACAAAATAAAATATTAAGCATTTCAAGGCAAGCAAAGTTCTATCGATATATGGTCACTCAAGATGCTATCCAAGAGAACAATATATAGAAGGAGCAGAAGAACCACCATCTTCTCCAGCTGCATTTTTCTGACTTAACACATTTGTTTGGTACCTCCAAAGGTACCAAAGGCATATCTTACAAGAGTCAAGTAAGGCCTTTCTGCTTAGGTATATTTTAGCTCAGCTGTGAAAATAATTATGGGATAGGTCATAAGTTATCTTGTAGGAAGAACACTACAGGAAAGAAAAAGTCCATACCTAAGGCAGGTATGGACTTGTTTTAGATAAGAGTTTACAATTTACAGTAAACAAGAATACCTATGACCAACCAGAGTGGTACTCGGCATCCAGACAAGAAGAGTAAGAGTCACATGATGGTAGTAGCAGCAGTGAGGAGAGGTAAGAGACTGGTGTAGTTTATACACTGAGCTCATATATTTGTTAATTAGACATGGGACATAAAAAAAAAAAAAAAAAAAAAAAAAAAAAGCAAGGCTTCAGGATAACTCCAAGATCTTTCTTCCTTGAGTAACTTCAAGAATGGAGCTGCCAGTTACTATGGTAAGGAAGACCATAGAAAACTTGTTTTTGTTTGTTGCTGTGTTGTGAAAGAAGGCAATAATGATAATGAAAACCAGGAATTGATTAAATGTTGTTAAAAAGATACAGACAGCATCCAACTTTAGCTGTCAGGCAGGTTCTTTGATAACTTATGAGAATGATCTAAGAGAGAAAACAGAATATACATCTTTTCTTACTTTTATTCTTCTTTGACTTGGTCTCTATGCTGAACTATTACCTAATGCCATTAACTATGTGACTTCAGTGATTCAGCTTGCTGTGGTTTGAAGCTTAACTATTCTCATGTTGTTCATCTTTTGAGTGCTCGGTCCCTGGCTTGTGACACAGTTTTGAAGACTAAACAGCCTTTAGGACACACTGCTTAAGAAAACAAGTCACAAGAGGTAGGGCTTACCCCCTCATGATTCTGGCCTATATACTGCTTCCTGTCTGCTTCAATGGGAACAAGCCACTACCTTAAGCTTGCAAAACCATGATAGAACCATCCCCCCACCCCAATTTCCCTGCCATGATGCACTGAAATTCCTCTGAAATGAGCAAAATAAACCTTTCCTTTCCTCCCTTACAATGTTTCTGATATTTTTATTACAGCCACACAAAAAAAAAACAAAAAAAACCCCTAACACAGGATCTCTAAAGTATATATCCAAACAACCTACACAGTAGTTTTCAACCTTCCTAATGCTGTGACCCTTTAATACAGTTCCTCATGTTGTAGTGACCCCCAAAGGATAAAATAATGTCATTGCTACTTCATAACGGTAATTTTGCTACTTTTTGAATAGTAATGTAAATATATGGTACATGGGATATCTGATATGTGACTCCTGTAAAAGGCTCCTTTGACCCCAAAGGGGTCACCATCCACTAGCTGAGAACTGCTGACCTAGAAGGGCAAACGTTGATTTGGTATATAGCTCCAGAGCCTCTTATCAAATCTGATTCTGAAAGGACTCAAACTTAAATGGTCCCAACAGAGAGAAGAAAAGAAACGGTCTTCACTCCAGGCTTGAGTTAAAAAAAAAAAAAAAAAAAGCACAATTTTCTGTTTCATTTACTCAGTAATAAAGCCATTCTATAGAGGCTTCTATTTATATATGGGAACATGGCCTTAAAGGCTACTGCTGGCCTAGCTAACCCCAACTACGCTTTATTGGTCATGTTTATAGATATAGCAAAAAGACTGCATAAAAATGTATTTCAAAGAGTAAGGGCCTGACTAGTCACCCTTTGGATAGGAAACGCATCACTACTACACTAGGCAGAGAGAAAGACAGTTTAAATCAAGCTAGCCCATCCCTGAAGATAATGGCTATAATAATTATCATTTTAGCCTTAAATCAATACAAAGATCTAACACTTTATCTTACAGTAGCATCTCAATCAGCAAGCCTGCTTTTGCTTCACCTGTTGGGCAGGACAGTCGACCTACAGCAAGACACTCAGGTACTCTGTGAGAGTACCAGTAAGAGACTATTTAGGCTCAACCAAGTTCTCAGATGTTGCCATTCAAGAGATGAAACTTCATTTTCCTTCTGCTGAATTGGGACTGAATTTAATGATTCCCTTCTAATCAAGTAAAATGGTAAGTAAAACTACATGAGTCTATTAAACTACTTATAAAAGCACCATGCTTTGAGGGGTGTGTGATGGTATGATCAGGAGCACTCACCTGTAGTAGCCTTCAGAAGGGAGACCATGAAAATAAATGTGAGCGAACCATTCTGAGAACAGATCCTTAAGTCTTATTTAGTCAAGCCTTCAGGTGACTCCAGAACAAGTAATAGATAACAGCTACACCAACTGACAAAGCATACATTCCTCCATTTTCATGAATTGGAAAAATTAAGCTTGGAAATTAATTGATGTCTCACATAATGCTGCTAGTAAAAGACAAAGCTGAAATGTAACTCATGACTGACTCCAGAAACCACGCATTTTGTAGTTTACTAGGGGTAAAAAAAACAGAACAGAGTACATAAAAAAAAAAAAACAACTAAAATATGCAATATGATTAAGTGAAAATTGCAAAAAAAAAAAACCATTTTCTCACATTATTCTTACTTGCATATATGATGAAATACTCTAAACATAAAGTGAGACTTATTAACCTCTCAGAGTTTAACTATGCCACATAATATAAAGAGCAAAGTTTTGAATTTAGAGATCAAAGCTACCTAGTTGCTTTCAAGCCTCTATTTACCAACTGAGCAAACAACCAGTCACTTAAAATCTTTTGATGTTAATGAAAATCTTTTCCCATTCTGTAAGCTACCATTTTGTCCTATTGATGTGTCCTTTGCCTTATGAAGCTTTTCAGTTTCATGAAGTCCCATTTATCAATTGTCAATCTTTAGTGCCTGCGCAATTGGTGTTCTGTTCAGGAAGTTGTCTCGTGTCAAAAATGTTCAAGGTTATTCCCCACTTTCTCGTCTATCAGGTTCTATCTGGTTTTATGTTGAGGTCTTTAATCCACTTGAACTTGAGTTTTGTGCAGAGTGATAGATAAGAGATCTATTTGCATTCTTCTCTATGCTGACATCCAGTTAGACCAGCACCATTTGTTGAAGATGCCTTCTTTTTCCCATTGCATAATTCTGGCTTATTTGGCAAAAATCAGGTATCCGAAGGTGTGTAAATTTATGTCTGGGTCTTCGATTCCACTGATCACCTGTCAGTTTTTATGCCAACAACATACTGTTTTTATTACTATAGCTATGCAGCAGACCTTGAAATCCGAGGTGATGATACCTCAGGAAGTTCTTTTATTATACAGATTGTTTTAGCTATGATGCGTTTTTATTTTGTTTTGTTTTTGTTTCTTCTTTTTCCATATGAAGTTGAGTATTGTTCTTTCAAGGTCTGTCAAGAACTATGTTGGAATTTTGATTAGGATTACACTGAGTCAGTAGATTACTTTTGGTAACATGGCCATTTTTATTATGTTAATCCTACTAGTACATGAGCATGGGAGAACTTTCTATATTATATCTTCTTCAATTTCTTTCTTCAAAGACTTGAAGTTATTGTCATACAGCTCTTTCAGTTGCTAGGTTAAAGTTACACTGAGATATTTTATATTATTTGTGGCTATTTTGAAGGGAGTTGTTTTCCTGATTTCTTTCTCAGTCCATTTATTGTTTGTATATAGGAAAGTACTGATTTGGGTTTTTGTTCTTTTTTTTTTTTTTAAGTTAATCTTGTATCCAGCCACTTCACTGAAGGTGTTTATCAACTGTAGGAGTTCCCTGGTAGAAATTTTGGGGTCACTTCTGTATACTACCATATCCTCTGCAAATAGTGATATTTTGACTTACTCCTTTTCAATCTGTAGCCTCTTGATCTTCAGAAATTGTCTTACTGCACTAGCTAAAACTTCAAGTACCATACTGAATAGATATAGAGAATACGGCTTTGTCTTGTTCCTGATTTCAGTGGAATTGGCTTTGATTTTTGTCTCCATTTAATGTGATGTTGGCTATCAGCTTGCTTTATATTTCCTTTATTATGTTTAGGTATGTTCCTTGTATCCCTGATCTATCCAAGACTTTTAGCATGAAGGGGTGTTGAATTTTGTCAAAGGCTTTCTTATCATATAATGAGATGACCATGCTAACTTCCAAAATATAGAGAGAATTCAAGATATTAACAAACTAAATAATCTAATTTAAAAATGGAGTAGAGATGTAAACAGAGAATTCTCAACAGAAGACTTTCAAGTGGCTGGGAAGCACTTAAAGAAATGTTTAACATCCTTAGCCATCAGGGAAATAAAAATCAAAACTCTGAGATTCCATCTCATACTTGTCAGAATGGCTAAGATAAAAAAAACTCAAGTGACAGCTCCTGCTGGAGAGGATGTGGAGCAAGGAGAATACTCCTCCATTACTGCTGGGAGTTCAAACTTTTACAGCCACTTTGGAAATCAATATGGTGATGTCTCAGAAAATTGGAAATTGATCTACCTCAAGACCTACCTATACCATTCCTGAGCAAATACCAAAAGATACTCCACCCTACCACAAGGATACTTGCTCACTATGTTTAGAGAAACTTTACTCTTAATAGCCAGAAACTAGAAACAATCTAGATGCTCCTCAACTGAAGAATGGATAAAGAAAATGTGCTATATTTATACAATGGAGTATTTCTCAGTGTTAAAAAAAAAAAAAAATCATGAAATTTGCAGGAAAAGAGATGTAACTAGAAAAAAAAAAAAATCACCCTGAGTTGGGTAACCCAAACCCAGAGAGACAAAATACTGTACTTACTTCCAAGAGGATTTCAGCTGTAAAGTGAAGGATAACCGTGCTACAATCCACAGGCTAAGAAACAAGGGCGGCTCAAAGAGGGACACGTGGGTCTCCCTGGGAAGCGGAAACAGAACAGGCATAGCAGGTGGACTGCAGGTGAGTAGGGAGGGAAAAGGAGGGATGGGTGAGGGGAAAAGAGTACTTAGGTAAGACAGCTGGAACTGAGGGGCGTTCATCTCAGGGACAAGCTAGACACGTCGTGCAGTGGAAACTGCCAGGAATCTATGAGGGTGACCTTGGTTAAGACTCCTAGCAGTGGGGGTTATGAAGCCTGAACTGGCCATCTCCTGTAACCAGGCAAGACTTCCAGTGGAAGGATTGTGATATCAACCCAGACACAAAACCTTTGACCTACAATTTGTCCTGCCAGCAAGATGTGCTGGAGTAAAGGGGGTGCAGAAATTGTGGGAGTGGTCAAACAATAACTGGGCAGCTTGAGACCCATGCCAAAAGAGGGAACCCACTCCTGACACTGCCTAGAGAGCCAAGAACCAGAGGATAGATAGCCCAGAAGCATAGGATAGAACCAAACATGATTGGCACAAAAAAGTAAAAACTAAAAAATAAGTCAATGAAATGGTTTCTAATGATATCCTGCTATACATACTCATAAATTTGTGCCTAGCCCAATTGTCATCAGAAAGGCTTCATGCAGCAACCGATGGAAGCAGATGCAGAGACCACAGCCAAACATTAGGCAGAGCTTGGGAAATCCTATGGAAGATGTGTTGTAGGAACCAGAGGGGTAAAGGATACCAAAGAAAATCCACAGGATCAACTAATCTAGGGGCTCAAACAGACTGAACTGACAACCAGAGAGCCTGCATAGGTTTGACCTAGGCTCTCTACATCAGTTTCAGTTGTGTATCTTGGTCTTGTGGTACTCCTAACAATGGGAGCAGAGGCTGTCTCTGACTCTTTTGCCTGTTTTTGGGGACCCCTTTCCTCCTACTGGGTTGCTTCATCGAGCCTTAATAACAGTGGAGGTGCCCAGTCTTACTGCAATTTGATATGCCATTTGACTGATATCCATGGGAGGCCTACCCTTTCCTAAAGAGAAACAGAGGAGAAATGGAGCAGGGACAGACTGGGAGGGAAACTGTGGTTGGGAAGTAATATATGAGAGAAGAATAAAAAAAAACAACAACAAAAAAAAAAAAACACTGAATATAAAATAAAATCTTTTGAATTTTAGTGTTTCCTCCTATAAAATGGGACCAATACTGATACATTATTTCACAAAGGCCTTAAAGAGATTATATCACACATCTATACTAATCTAACAGATGGTGAGAACTCATTCAGAAATAAACACTAAGGATACGAATAGTGCATGCCTACAATCCCAGAACTTGGGAGGTAGAAGCAAGAGGATTATACTGCATCTGAGGCCAGCCTAGTCTACATAGTAAGATCCAAGATACTGATAGACTAAGATCAGAAAGGAGGAGAGGAGAACCTCCCCTATCAGTAGACTTGGGGAGGGGCATGCATGCAGAAAGGGGAGGGAGGGTGGGATCGGGAGGGGAGGAGGGAGGGGCTTATGGGGGGATACAAAATGAATAATGTGTAATTAATAAAAACATTTAAAAAGTTAAAAAAAAAAAGATCCAAGATACTAAGAGACATAGTGAGACTTCAAAACCAAGAACAAAAAGGAACAAAAATAAATAAATAAATAAATAAATAAATAAATAAATAAATAAATAAATAAATAAATGAATAAATGAATGAATAAATTCACTTAGACTATCTATCATTCCATGAAGGAAAGACCTAAGCCTTAGACTTCTGAGTTACTAGTAGCAGGAATGAAAGAGATGCTAGTTTTTATGTGTTCTTCTTACCTGCTCATAGGACTTTCACTATAGCTCAAATGAAGCTTACTCAGGACAATGACAAACTGTATTGATTAATGGTCTATTGTAGTATTTTGCTTTATATGGGCTTGACGTTTAATACTACTTAACTAGTTCCTGTTGGTCTGAGGTAGTTAATTAAACTTTCATATGGAGACAGAGCAAAAGCTCCTTCCCTTCTCAGGGGAAACAGACCGAGTAGCAAGAATAAGGAGAAAAAAGCAACAAAGACTCCTTTAGAAGACCTTTCTGACCTAACTTGGGAATTAGCTTGCTCTGCCTTCTTGGTCACATGTTCTAGTCACATATTACTGAGTTCCAAAAGAGACTTAGCTACCCAAGAGTACTTGACATGATTTTATTACCTCAGCAGTCTGGACCTTTAGCCAAGGGCAAACACACCTTTCTCCACATCTTCTGATGCCCAACCTGACTGCTCTTAGAAAAGGCAACCAACTTCTCTGTCAGGTTACAGGCTGGAGGAAGTCTCAATTCAGGCAAGCAAAACACTGTTCAGATGAGATGCACATTAACAGAATGGACCTGAGAAAGGTGTAAGGCTTCACATATAGAACCTTCTGGTGTTCACCTTTCAAAATAAGCTTTTAATCTATCAAGAACTCATTTTCAAAGAAAATCTACTCTTAAATGTGTTGTCGATGAGTGAGCTATTTCCAAGAAAACACATTCTGCTTCCTTTATGCAACTTATCCAATCCCAGAGACATCTCAGCCACAGGCAAAATAAAGGCTTGACAGAAGGCAGAGAGAAGAGTTAAGATTTAACTTAAGGCCAATAATTAAGCCCCAAAGACATATGAGACTGGCCCCAGGGAGATGTAGGCTTATGTCCCAAACAGCCTATTCCACACTATACTCTTTATTGGTGAGAAGACTCAAACTACTCTAGAGCTGTGTGGCCTTCTGTAACATCACTGAGATGGCACACTCAAGCCAGTGGTTTATAAACTTGGCCATAGTCTAAGGAACCACCTTGAGTGCTGGGTTTTCTGGGAGCTGGTTTCTTTTTCTTTCCTTCTTTCTTTTTCCTTTTAATGACAGTGTCTAACTATGTTTCCTAGGCTGTTCTCAAACTGGTAAACTTGAGTGATTCTCTTACCTCAGCCTCCCAAGGACCTGAGATTGCATGTGCCACTATGACTGGTTTTGTGGTGTGCTTTTAGAGGTCTCAGGTCCAGGCATTTCAGATAAACTAAATTAAGTTTTAGAACACTAGTCTAACTATTCATTGTTAGGAGCTATTGCTCAGTAGACTGTTTGTTCAGCATGCATGAGCTCTAGGTTCAATCCCTAGCACATTAAAACCAGGTACAGTAATGCATACCATTAATAATCCCAGCACTTTGGGAGGTAGAGGCAGGAGAATCAGAAGTTCAAGGCTATACTTCACTACACAGTAAGTTGGAGGCCAGTCTTCGTATACATGAGACTCTGTCCACCATCCCCAGTTAATAATTAAATAAAAATAAAACCATTTCTAGCACCAATGTTAAAAGTTAGAGACTGTAAGAAAGAACTATACCATTACACAGGTAAAGGTATAAGATACACTGGGTATCATTCCCCATCTTGAGAAGTTGGTTGTTGCCATGAGAAAAATAGGATCAGAATTCATTTTCTTCAGTCTTAAACTCTCCTATGTCCAACTGAAGGTAACACAGACTTAGAGCTATAAGGGAACCTTAAAGATTACTGTCTTAATTTTGCTTCATCTGACACTAGGGAAAGATAGGGCCCAGAGGCGAAAAGTAGACAGGTCAAGCTTGTGGTAAGCTTAGTTACAGAACAAGAGAGAATCCATTTCCTCTAACTGTCAAAGGCCTTTCAATTGTACTGTGCTGAACGTGGCAGCAGGGTACCCACTACTTAACTCAGCCACACTAGGCCAGTCATTTAAGCCCACAAAACCTCTATTTTCTCACCAGCCTAGTAGATATACTATTACTCCGTACATTTGTGAAGGCTAAGGGAGACAAACTCTGCCTGACATATAGTAAGTATAAAATGTTAGCTATTCTTATTATGAAGGTCAGCAGCATTCTAAGAGTAGAGCAGGAATAGTTATTTGAGCTGAAGATAATGCTCCTTAATGCCCCAAAGATACTATGATTACGCTTTCAAAGACTTCTCATGTAGAAATAACTTGGAGTCAAAACCAGCTTTTACATCAGCTGCGGCCTAAAGGTTGCTTCTGGGCAGCCTCCTGAATGAATGCCCATGAAAATGCTGTTTTTGTTCAAGGTGCTATACAGATGTGAGATGATGTTACTTTACTCCTTTCAATAAAGACAGTCATCATCACCACGCACTATCTTGACCAGCTGTAAGCAGGGCATGTTCTTCCAGAAATCCTGGGATTTCATCCTAAAAAAAAATATTCACATGTAAAAAAAGCTAAGCAGGGAAGACAGAAGAATAACATCAGTTCAAAAAAAGGAAGGCAGGTCAAGAACAGAAACAGGCAAAGGATTAAGAAACTATGAAGAAAAAGTTACAGCATCTATTAGAATATCAATGAGTCCTCTGTATGTATAGTCCCTGTAAGCCACAGTCTCTATAGTAAAAAGCTATAGAGACTAGAGAAGCTAGAGAAGTGTGCTCTCCTGTGAATAAGCTTGGCAGATCCCAGGGAAGAAAGACTTCAGGACATTATCACAACTTTTTCCCCTCTCTTAGCCAGTCCTGTTCTTTCTTCTGTCCCCACAGATGCTCAAGTTGCTTGTGAAATACTTAAGGTAAGTGGAGGGATTCTGAGGCAGGAGGATCACGAGGCCAGTTTGGGTTACAGATCCTACAAGACGAGGATGGTAAAAAAACAAATATTATTTTGAGGGATGCACATGTGTGTATAGGTCAGAAGTCAGCATTGGGTATTGTCTTCTGTAACTCTTCACCCCACTTTTTGAGGCAGGATGTGTCTCACTAATCTAGGGCTCAGTGACTGACTAGAACTGCCAGTTGCAAGCCACAGGGATTTTTCTGTCTCCATCTCCCAGTGTTAGGGTTACAGGTCCACACTACCACACCCAACTTTTTATGTGGGTACTAGGGATCCATACTCAGGCCCTCATGCTCATCCAGCACGCACTTTCCCCACTGAGCCATCTTTCAGCCCAAGTTACTCAAAAGCAATGTGTGAACTATAAAGAAAGAGGCATGGTCACCCAAACACATGTCCTTTCTTCACTGTGAAGAAAAAGAACTGACTATACAATTCAGTCAACAAGTATTTAGGAGTTCCGTTATTCCAAAGAGCTGGTTAAGTTAAATCTGTACAGGAGGAAGAACCTTGAAGATTCTGTCAGCAAAGAGGTCACTTATGTTCCCCCAAATCTTTAAATTTTCAAGTATAATAACCTTTTACTGTTCTGCAGGATTTTCACAATCTGCAGCTAGAAAATGGCAACTGACTCTAACTCTACCTCAGAGGCACCGATGAAATACACTATACATGACAGTGGTTTAGAATTAAAACACACTTCCCTCTAAATTTAAGTCAAAACCACAATTTGAAGCTAGCTTACAATATGATCCTGGGTTTATTCAAAGCTTTTTGAACTTAACATAGAAAAGCTCAACATTCCTAAACTTTACCAGGCTAAACTATCAACAACCTTAAATACTCAAGATATTACACACTCTGTTTTTTTATCCAAATGTTAAGGGAGAGAATACAAAAGCTAAAACTCCTTAGAAATTTTAATACACTATATATTATACATGTATCTGATCAATGTACTCACAATGACTTAGGGTTTCACATAACAGAAATTTCTCAGTCTTTTAAACCAGGATATCACTATTTGCTCTCATTTTCCTCACAGGGTTATAGTACAGTAAAAAAATTAACAGTGCACTAAACAAGTTGAACATGACAGCACATGAATTAACATGCAGATACACGTGCAACTGTGCATACAAGTGAAGGCTATAAGCCAACACTGGGTGTCTTTGTCAATTGTTCTCCACATTATATTTTTGTGACAGGATCAAAAACTAGGGATCCTCCTCCGTAGACCTGGGACTGCAGGGGCATGTGCCCTTTTTTCATGTGAGTTCTGGAGACTCAAACTCAGATCCTCATGCTGACAATAGCAAGGACTTCACTGAGCCACTCCCCAAAATACACAAGTTGTAACTTCTATTTAAAAAACCAAGCCAGCAGCCTTCTACATTCTGCTCCTCTTCATTATTACTTCATATCTGCTACAGAAATACGAAGGACACCTATGAGACTGTTGAACCCCACCTTCTTAAACAACACAACAACAAACAAAAAAAAAGACTTATTTACTACTGTGTGTTTGTTGTGTGCACCGGAAGCATGGTGAGCATGTGGAGGTCAGAGAATAACCGTAGAGCTGGTTTATGGAGTTTATGGAGTTCTGAGGATTGAACCAGGAGCTTTGCACAGCAAGCACTTCTACCTACTTAGTCATCTCACCAGCCCTAAACTCTCCCACTAAACTTTTTGTTTAGACGGCTAAACAAAAAGAGAATTTTTTTTTGCATTCTTAAAGTACTGCTTATAAATCAAAATTGCCAAATCCATAAAAATTACAATTATTCAGTACTTACAACTGTGTGTAATTATCCCAAATAAATTAATAAACCTATCCTTTCCCACAACCCTTGGGACAGTACCAAGAGCTCAAGCAGAAATGACACAAAGCTTCAACTACGGAGTCAAAATCTCTTCAACACAGCTCAGCTCACTTATAGTTGGGAAGGTCCATTACTGACACAGAGAAAATGTCTTCCAATACCTTTCATTCTCATCTTAAACAAATGCGGCACTCTTCAAAATTTGAAAGAAATCAAGCAACAAGTCTTGGCCTGTTGTGACCTGCTGCAACCACTAAAACTCCACAAGTCAGAATTTAATCTGGCAGCCAGAGGTGGCACTGACAATGCCTTTATCAATTGATAAGTTAGGACAGGATCACCATGACACTACTTTCCCTTCATATGTACTAGATGCTAAAAGTGACTCTTTCTTCAATCTGCATTTTTAATCTTCCAAATATTTTAAAGACGAACTAAGTAACTGTTTGGGTCCTTTCTTCTTCCCAAATCTGTCCTTCCAGCACAAGTTTGTCTTTGTACAGTTCTTCCTCAACAAAATAAAACTAAAATTAAAACTTTGTTTCCTAAATAGGACCTTAAACAGTAGTTCTGCCTCTTTTTAGACATCATAACAAAGGGAAAAATACTGCACTGGGAAGTCAAGACCTGGACTCTAGGCTGTCTCCGACACAAACTCATTACAGGACACAACAGTTTCACTTTTTGGGGTCTCAGCCTCTCCTTGTAAATGAAACAAAAACTAAGATTAGTGTTACTAGGTAGCTCCAACTTATATAGTTCTATTTGTGAAACTCTTTGCTATAGCTTCATACTGAAGATAACATACATTCACAGATTTCCTTAAAAAAAAAAATAGCTTTATAATAAACTTGTACAATGTACTTTCACAAATGTGGCCAGGCCCACTTTACACCTATATACTCAAACCTATAAGGTTTTAAAGCTTACACAATGCTGGGTCATATAAGATGCTACCTTAAACATTTTAACATATGAAACAGTAATTTCATTTAGCTAAGTCTACTGTAATTACTACTCCTACCAAACGTATCGAGTAAAACATTACTGATGCCCTTATTTTACAAATAAGGGAATGGAAGCATAGAAGTCCGTAGCTTGCCGAAGTTACACAGTTAGTACATAATGGAATTTGGATTTAAAACCAGGCAGTCAGGCTTCTAATCCTGTGGTCTTAGCCATAAATTAGATTGCTTCTCAAAATGTAAATAAGAATTTCTGAAGACTAGAGTGAGTGAATTCTCAGTAGGGACAAGAGGCTAACACTGAAGCCTTTGATAGGTTGTACCTTTCACTTCAATGGTGGCATTTGCTTTAGGAGCGCTGACAAAATGATACACACAGTGGTATTCGCCTGAATCCTCAGCTCTTGGCTTATTGATCCTGCAGAGATAAGAAAAATAAAATGAGGTAACTAGGAATAGCCAAAATATTACAGAAGGCAAATTAAACAGGCAACAAGGGACCATACTTTACAAATCCCGCTCTTTCTTATAATTCACCTCTTCCTCACTAAAAGCATTCTTTTATGTATTCTCAAATATTAATATTTTACTCACTACTGGGAACCAGTAATAAAAATGGAGTGAGATTCTGGTCCTTAATCTTACCACCGACAGTTTACTGGAAGAAACAAACTACAAAAAAAAAAAAAAAAAAAGCAATCAAAAATGGAGGGTTTCACCAAGAAATCGTATTATATTGAAATACAGAAGAACCATCAATCAAAGTTTGCTCTCTTGGAGGTTCCAGACAAACAGGGAACAGGGTGTTTCATGAACCTTTCTGAGCTTTTCTGAAGATCTGATTTAGTAGATGCCTTTCAGGAATTTTTTTTTTCCTTTCTTCTTTTAAATAGGCAAACAACAGAATATTAATCTACAGAGATCTAGCTTTTTTGAAAAAAGAAAAAAATATTTCATGATACTTTGCAGTATTTCAATGTGCCAAACTTGTTTCCATCTCAAAATCTTCTTTACTGTTCTTCTATCCCCTAGCATACTTGAGTCCTCTTCTGTCAGGTCTGGGCTCACATCTCACTTCCACCCCATCTAAATTTCTTTCTCCCCCATTACTCTTACACTGTGCTTCTCTCCCCCATTACTCTTA
>NW_026596039.1:19864516-19929560 GCF_907164565.1 Psammomys obesus | reverse complement strand
CATTACTCTTACACTGTGCTTCTCTCCCCCATTACTCTTACACTGTGGTTCTTCACAGCACTTATCACAATGCATAATCATGTATTTACCAGATTGTTTGATTGACATCTGTTTCTACAAACAGAACAAGTTCTATGTAAGTAGGCACTGTTTAACTGGTACAAAATTCTATACTCAGCCCTCACCTGGTACACATATTGTAGTAAGGAATTGAGTAAACAAGTGAATAAATGAACAAATACAAAGTCAGAGCAAACTATGCATGGATCCAGACAAGTTAAAAAAAATTACTGTAAGAAGAATGTGTAGCCAGGACATTAATTTCTTTTAACTCTCACAGCTGATGCCAACCTCATACAGCCTCAATACACTCCATCCTCCACACATACACACACACACACACACACACACACACACACACACACACACACACAGAGAGAGAGAGAGAGAGAGAGAGAGAGAGAGAGAGACAGACAGACAGACAGACAGACAAACAAATATTGGTAACTTAAAAAAAAAAAAAGTTCAACCGCACCCAGATTAAAGGATAAATACTAATACGGGGTGGATTCAAAATATTCTTCTGAAGATAATTTAAAAGATAACCAAACCTCCACTGCAAAAAATTAATGTTTAATAAAAACTCCTAATTTTAACCACTTACTGATCCAAAAAATTTACCCATCTTATTGTTCATTAAAAAAAAAAAAAAATACACACAAGTTAAGAAACCAGAGATACGAATATTCTAAAAGAAACAATATTCTAAAAGAAACAGTCAAAATCTCTTCTCAACTTGAAAAAAATATGCTGCCACCTTGAATCTATGCTCTCAAAAGGAAAACACACACAAGTCAGCTGTTCCAGAGTTTGAGGAATGAGCAAGAGCCATACCCTGGTTTGGCTGACTCTAAGTTCCACAGGAATACTTGGGGGTCAGGGGGGAGGGGAGACTCCCAGGTTCCAGGAAAAGCCTACTTTGTTGTTGTTGCTGGTTGTTTCTGGATTTGTTTGTGTGTGTGTGTGTGTTTAAGATTTATGTATTTATTTTGTACACAATGTTCTACCTGCATGTGTGCTTGCACCAGATCTTATTATAGATGGTTGTGAGCCACCATGTGGGTGCTGGAAATTGAGCTCAGGACCTTTGGAAGAGCAGCCAGTGCTCTTAACCTCTGGGCCATCTCTCCAGCCCCATAAGCCTATGTGTTTACATTCTCCTAAAACCATTCCCTTGGACTAACTATGGGAAGAAAATCAAAGCAAACAGAAATGTTTCCTACAGGGTAGGAAGAACAGGCTTCTGAAGCTGGTTCAATGGCTGACTACCGGAGTAGACCAAGAACATCTAAACTCTAATCCATAGCCTGGAGACCATCAAGTAAACTGGGGCAAAAAGGGAACAGTGGCAAAGACACAGTTGATAAAGTCAAGCCAAAACTTCACTTAGAGCTGTCAGCTCTGTGGGCAACAATAATCCCAGGGGAAATGACTGGATGCCTGCTTTCTTGGAAAAGGTATTATATTAAAAAAAAAAAAAAAAAAATCTTTAAAATGGACAGGCCAGAAGTAAAAGTAAATACCATCCAACAGTCCCAACTAGTTAACATTTATTTTCCAAACTATGAAAATACAGCTACATTCTCAAAATAGCATCAGAAAAAACCACAGTGGAGACAGATGAAGTTGCCACTAGGTGGTAAGGTACCGTTGGGAAAGAATGCATTCCAGGAACAATTCAAAGTAGATGTAGGATCTAACACTGGTACTGAAATATACGGTAGTATTTGACCTTAAAGGCAGACAGGACCTATTACTCTCTAAGCCTTAGTTTCCTCATCTGAAAAAAAGGATGAGGACTTAAAAACTCAGTTATATCAATTAAATAAAGAGCACAAAAATCTAAGTGATGTGAAATATTGCAGAATATTGCTGCTAAGTCCATAGGCTTTCCTGGTCTCCCTTAAGTACTATTTCTTTATTTATACTATTCTGCCAAGAAGGATTAGCTGATCCTTTTCCAGATCATTTTGCAACACAAAACAAACTTTTCTAAACGATGAGATACCAAATGTTCTCAACACTATAAAAGACACCATATGATTGGGGTTCCAGGTAACTCAGACCAGCAAATATCCTCTGTTATTCAGAGGGTATTTATAGACTACCAACCTCACCCCCAGATCATTAAAAATCACTATATTGACTGGTCCTGATTAGGAGGACATCTACCCACAGAAAAGATCCCTTGTTCCAGTTTCAAAGCTGACTTCAATTTGCTTCTCCAACTAATGAAATAATTCAAAAGGCCTGTATTCTGTGACTCAGCTATTAACTAATAGTGATTCCCTGAGCAAATGACTCCCTCTTGTTCTCAATTTCTCAATTATCACAGTTAGAGGGTCGTCTATGGCTCTCAAACATGACTTCCCATTACAATCATTTAGAAATCTTTGACGGAATCCTAGGCCTTGCCTAAGATACACCAGACTAGACTAACCAGGAGAGGGACAAGGCCCAGGATGGTGTTACATGCCTTTGATCCCAGTACTCAGGAGGGTCTGTGTGATTTGGAAGCCAGTCCATACCTAGAGAGTACCAGGACATCAGGATTACAACTACAAAGAGACGCCTCCCACACACACACACAATCAGTAGAGGGCCAACTGCATATCAAATCAAAGTACAGAATTTGGAAAAGAGTTCAGCTCACTGAAATAAATGAGATCATATGGCATTTTCAATAAAAACATTCACAAATTCATCTTTTCAACATGTACATGCTGTAATTTCTAATGAGGCTATGATACATTTATAAGGATGACCTTAGAGAAGTATGAAAACACACATCATTAGAGAGGCAGTGGTCCAGTTTAGGAATCAGCTGAACTTATTGTAACAAAATAATTCCCACTGTGTTTGTGTCTCTCTATCTCCCACCCTTTTTGTTTTGATATTTTTGGGTGTGTTTGTTTTGGCTGTCCTGGAACTCACTATGTAAGCCAGACTGGCCTTGGCCTCACAGGGACCTGCTGGCCTCTGCCTCTCAAGGGCTGGGATTAAAACATGTTCACCATCACACCCAGCACATCTTTAAAAAACAAGTTACTTCGTATATGTATACACACACACACACACACACACACACACACACACAAGACAACTTGCCAGAGTTGGTTCTTCCATGTGGATTTCAGAGACTAAATGCAGATTATCAGGCCTGGTGGCAAGCATCCTTACCTGCTGAGCCAACTCAGGTCTACAATGTATCTTTTAAGTAGCATTTTCATAATCATAATCACATTATATAAATTGCTAATGATTAAGAATTTATCAACAGTAATCTTATCCATACTCTCACTTGTTCCCAAGAACAGGTTAGTCCCTCTCACCTGTATTCCATGTTGCTGGCATTCTTCCGGGTGGCACTGAGTTCTATCCCATTCCTTGTCCAGTAGCTGTACATGAGGGTGTGAGAGCTGGAAGTGAGGTTACACTGCAGGGTGACAGAAAGTAAGTTGTCTTCCTTCCTTATAGTGACCTCTTCACTGGTGACAATTCTTGGCTCTGTAATTAAGAGTGTACAATGACAGATTGCCATAGTTTTCCACTGTTTGCAGCCCTGGCCTGAGAGCGAAATGGGGTAGGATGGGGAGACTAGAAGAAGAGGGAAGGCAGACAGGACTACATTAGGACTTCACTTTACCACTTTGGAGGAAGTTAAAAAAAGGAAAAACAATGATTATAAGCAAATGACCACTAGCGCAGACAACAGCCTGAAAACCAGTTGGCCTAAACGTGAAAGAATGGGAGTATCACATGTGCTTGCACTGGCAACAATCCACTTACAGTTCTGAATCCACAATTTTAGGAAGGACCGCCAGCCAATTCGGCATCTATAAGAAATGGAGCTCTGCCTTGCAGCTCTGAGTGCAAAGGCGCTGTGTCACTTACAGGAGAGACTCTATGGAGCCGCGGGGCCTTGGAAAAGCAACACATAATACACGTGTGATTGTTCCACAGAGAAACCTGCTAAACCCAGGGGAAACCAACTAGGGCCGCCACATAGAAAAGGTCTTAAATTTAAAAGTAAACTTCCCGTTGGAAGTCTGTGGCACTCATTAAAATACTGAGGAGGGTAACGTCTTAAACCACTACTGACTTTTTCCAGCCTGTATTTATTCCCAAAACAACCTTTTTCAGAATTGCACTTTAGAACACACTGTACTGCAAGACAACACAATTATACTAAAGTGTGCTATGTCTTGGCATAAGGGCTCCTAGAAACTTAGAACTGCAAGGCCCTTAGGGTTTACTCCCCTCTTTTATGGGCTAGAAAAGTGAAACGACATGTAAAAGGCCAAAATTACTATCAGCGGCAAAAATGGCCCTATAAAATACAGGTGACTGTGTTTTCTATTTCTGTCCCCCAACTCACACCTCCTAGCCCCCAAAAACCTTCACCTTAACACAAGGTAAAGACTTTTCTTTCTGATTCTATTCTGGGCTTGGATAACTTAAGATAACATCTGTCTAAAAATTAACCTACAATTAGCTAAATGGAACCCATTAAGCAGAAGTTTATAAATCACATTGAATCATCTCTGGAAGGGTTATCTTAAAGGGACTTTTAAATTTTCATTTCCATATTATAATCAGGACTATGTTGCTTGTGTTTTATCTTTTCCCAGGTTTAGGGCTTTGATGGTTTTTTTTTTCCCCCTACTTTGGATCAAATGTTTTCTTTCAGGTGAAGTCTCAACCAAATCACCTTTGCCCATCTACATCAAAAGGTATGTGCCTCCTCCCCACACCCATTCTCAAACAACCATGATTGACTTCCCACTTCCCTGTATCTGGCTACTTCTAGTATGTATTGTCACAGCAGCTCCTCTCATCATTTTATAAAGAATTGTTCTAACTCTTGAGGATAAGAGTCTCCCTTTTCTGAAACTGCTTCTTTTTATAGTTCAGAGGAGGGAAGAGGATGGAGAAGTCATGAGATACTTCCAAACCAATGTAAAATTTCTGCTTAAAAAGTTAGTATCTTTATAATCTTATGATAAAGCAAATCTTGAAATTGCCTCAATTAACAAACTGGTTCTTACTTATTTCCAATTCTGACAACAGGATAATCGCTATTTTCCACTCAGTACTGGTCCTACTTAGTAACACCAAACAGGTTCTCTATATACAAATAATGGAGGCATAGCAGCCACTAAGACAAAAGCAGATGCATGTAAACACGTTAGCGCATTGGTGTCCCATGGTTTCAAGACACACTGGACAGAAGCCAAATCCCTGGGTTTTAAGAAGTTGAGCAGAACAGCTGCAACCCTGCAATGGAAGGCGCACATACACCATCAGCAGAAAGCATCACAATTCCAAGAAAAATTAAAACCAAGCAAAAACGGAAGAGAAAAAGATAGAACCAGTACTCCACAGAAGAGAAATTAAAAAGATACCAAAAGCAACATTAAACCCAAACACACTTTCAAGTTTTCACTGAATTTTTATTGTCCAATTTCATTTTCTGTCCCACTTAGGAATCTCCCGGTTCTTCCTCTCAGACTGCACTGAGAAAGGGTGAACTCTGAGAATGAGGCCAAGAGTTTCCAGATGTTTATATACAACGAGGTAAAGTAAAAGCTACTCTTACCTGTGACGATGCAAATGATCATTGCAGCTCAGGGAGATTAAGAAGGTGATAAAAAGCAATCTGGTAGACTTTCTGCCAAGAAATCTTTGAAAGTAAAAGAAAGTACTTTTTCCCTTAAATGTTAAGGATCCAGGAAAGAGTCAGCTGGGAGCAAGTTGATTAGGTTTCAATATGATTCTGTACCATAGGAGGACTGTAGTGTAGGGTAACCTGCCTCCTGTGATTACTGTATGTGAAACTAGTGCTAGTCTGAGCTCCTTTGGCTGCAGTACATTTGTATTCTACACCAGAATGAAGGTGAGACATTTGTTTCTGTGGCCCAGTACTACCCAGTCAAAGACCAAGAGAGATGAACATTTAGAAATGCAAATAATTTACTTATCACTGACTTCTACTTAGAAACAACAGTAGGACCCTTACCCTAACCACCATGTGTATGTAAAGAATATATTATGGCAAAGCAAGCCTAAAAGCTGGACCTATTTCTCTTCTGGTTTACATTATTCAAAGAGCTTTAGGAAAAGTACTGGTGTGTCATTCTTAGAAGAATTCAACCTCCCTATGGAGGCAATGTTTCTAGGGAGACCTAAGATCACAGAACAATTCAATTAAGTTAAATTCAGGGCATTAGAGATAATTTGTGTTAACCAACTGGTATGGATATCCAGAGAAAGACTGGCCAGCCAGGCTGTGGCTCTCAAGTCCATGCAGATACCCATAAGAAACTTGTCTCTAAGTAAATTGGGGAAGTACTATATGCTCTTAGGAACTAATGCATAGGTAACCCAAAGCCCTATTCTATACTCTCTAGACACAGTCTTTTTAGCTACAAGTTAAAGTTCTTGGAAGTAAAACTACCAAATGCCCAGTCTATGACTATGAATTTCTAGAGACCTTTGTGGCCATTTGGATAATTCTGCTTTCTGTTTAAGGAAAGGAGCAAGGGGGCAGGAGAAGGAGGCGTGCAAGGGAGAAAATTGTTAAAAGAAAGAAAGAAAAATCACTGGGTTAATGTTCCCCATTTTTACAGAGACAGGTTTTCTTTTCCCCTTCACAGAAGCAGGTTCTCTGATTCAGCAGTGCCAATTGCAACAGCCTCTCCTGTCTCTCCCTTTCACATCCCCTCCCCAAGTTTTCCAAGTGGATACAAAATAAATACTAATTTGATATTTTTCTATAAGTGTATACATACATTTAGGGTCCCTTTCCTTACTATGTTATCACCAAATTGCTCACAAAAATATTTTACTACTTAAACTTCATTCTCTATCAATCAGGTCTCTCACAGAGCCATTCAAAATCACGCAAAAGTGTAAGAGGCCCCTCCATTAAGTTCAGAATGCCCCTCATTCATAGCCAACTCAAATGCAGGACTAGAACCCTTCCTAGTGAGAGCACTGATTTTGTGGTGGGCTGTTTCCTATCATACAAGTTTCAGAAAGAGAACTGGCCACCCAGACCTAACTTATACAACAGAGAAAGGACTCAAAGGGGACTTGGGCTGGGATTTAACTTCCTCTTTTTTTTAAGACAAAAAACAGCCAGTATGAATGGTTTCCAAACTATTTTAGGGGTTATCATCCACCAAGATGAGGAACTTTGTGCAAACATAAAAGTCAAGCTGTCTATAAATAGAAACCAGATGCAATTCTGACTTTCATGACAGCATGATAGTTTTAAATACAATATAATTTTCAGCTTCAGACCACCTAGCTCCTGATAGCAAGACTAGAGGAGAGACTCCTGGGTGGCTGCTTTTAAGAAAACAGGCCCAGTAAGAACTGTGTTGTTGCATTGGAGTGATGCTGTCAGAGAAGCACATGCCACTGCTTTAGAAAAGAAAAAGAGCTGGAGCTATGGAAATAACCAAGCTTCATGCCACCCAACAAAACACACACCACCACACTGCACCATGGTAACATTCCCATCAACAGAACAGGATGACACCAAGTCACAGTGAGGAAAAAGGCTGGGCAGACACAAACTTAAAACCACAGAGGTGAAGGCAGCTAGCTATATTCAGAGAACTTCCAACAGATGAACAGGGGAAATAAAAATTAGTTAGAGTGGGGAGAGAAACAAAAATAGAAAGGCACCAGAGAAGCAATCAGCAAAAGGATAGCAGGAAACCTACTACAAAATTAAGGAGGAGGAAAAGAAACAGTTTCAATACTACCCTCATTAGACTGCCTGGCATTTGTACTTTTAAATTTTTTTTTGCTTCCCCAGTTCTCCCTCCCCACCTCTTCCCAGCACAGCTGACTTTGGACAGTCATAGATTTTCTCAAGTTCTTTGTTCCTGAGGAAAAAGACACAAAGAAGGGTTGGGAAATAAGGAAAATAGAAGGACGGCAAAATAAAATAATTAAATAAATAAATGGAAAATAAAGTTGCCACAAATGTTTTCATACACTACAACCAGAAGGGTCGCGGATTTGAAAAAACAAAGACAAAGGGTGGGGTAAGCGATCATACTAGGGTAGAGGGAAAGGAGGAAGAAGGGAAGGGTCATTGGGCCACCTCTAAAGACTACAGTACTACTACTGTAGGGTGCTGGACTCACTCTGAAGGACGCTTATGGTGGCCTGGGCTCGAATCCATGTTATGGAAGGGTTTTGCCTCAAGTCATTCCTCTTGGGGTCGTTGCTGGCCCTGCACTCGTAAGTCCCAGAGTCCTCCAAGGTGAGCCGGGTTATTCTCAGCACACTCACGCCGTTTGACCCGTAGGCGGTGTTTACGGTGACACGGCGCTTCCGAGCACCGTCCCACAGCTGTCTGAAAGACTCTGCCCGGTTGACTTCTGCGTACCACCACTGGATCTCTGGCGTGGGACTCCCGACCACGTCACAGTACAGCTCAAAGGCGTCCCCCGTGAGCTTAGTTTCTGACATGGGCGACTTGACAAACCCAGCTAGAGGGAGGGGGAGCAGGAATGCAGTGACAGGCCAACCAGAAAAAAAAAAAAAAGAATCAACAGGTGTTAATAATTTAAAGGAAAGAAAAGAAAAGAAAAAAGCAAATGAGTTGCAGAGAACAAAAAAGGATTCATTTTTAAACTATAAAGAGACAGTAATAGCAATTCATACAAGCTTTTAGAAGAAGAACCACCCTGGGAAGCTTATGAAGCAAAGGCAGGCCAATTACAAGCTGGGGCAGCCCAGGTGATGGCCAGGCAAAAGCAAGCCCACTGGAAAGCATTTTTAGCAATGCGCCCAGCTGGTAGGAATGAGAAAGCCTTAGGTTTTGGGAAGGGCATCCTTCCATAGAGCACAAAACCATTACCTTTCCAAACTCAGGCAAATGATGAAAGATAACAGGAAGTGGTAATGGGTTTTTATGCCAAGTCAGGATCTTTTTTGAATGGGTAAACATTTAATTAGAGATGCAGTATCTTTCCTAAGCCTCAACAAGAAATATTAACTCATTTATTGGTAACTTCTCCTGTTATTCAGAGTCCAAATTTCAGCTGAAGGGCAGCAAAATTCTCACGTGCACGATAGTATCCTTAGTTTAATCTTCACTAATCTTCGCTGGGCCCATAGCAAACAAACAGCCCAGCTGCCTATGCATCTATCTTAATACAGACCCCCAGGAACAGAAAAATAAGGCACAAACTGTACTTCACACCAAACTGAGAACTACTGAACTCAGCTCAAGAGTTAAACCAACACTAACAGCAACCAATCAATGCCAATAAAAAGAGGGACAATATTCTTCATGATCCTATAAATTCTACTAGTAAAATCTCCTGAAAAGCCAGTCTTTGAAATAATTGTGGCTTCTGACAGGCTATTCCTAAAAGAGTAACTGCCTGGCTACTAGCAGTCAATTCAAAGAGGATGAGAAATGTGCAGAGATGAGTTAAACTAAACTGCAAGGTGAAGGTTAGGCCTCAACTTGCATTCTAGGCATTGCTCAGAACTGTATCTGACGCCTACTTCTAACTGCCCATAACTTGTTTTCTATAAGGCAAGGTAGTAATGGCAGAAGAGTTTTTTTTAAAAAAATCATTATCTTCATCTAGGCTTATTTTAAAACCTAGAGTAAAGCCTATATTGAAAAAGATACTACAGCACAAGCATCCACTCATTCATTCCCCGGGTTTTTTCGAATTTCTACCAATTAAGTGATGCCCTAAAGTTTAAGGCAAGATTTTAAAGGAAGGCACTCTGATTGGCTTGGCTCAGAAGCTAAGAACGCTCGCCTGCAGTGACCAGATTACCAGGTCAGAATCTGCCAATGTTAGACTTAAGAACACTCCAGAGGACAGGAGAACAAAATGCAAGTTTTTCTATAGTCTAGAAGCCAAGGATATAATTAGCTAACTGAAAATGGGAGTTTGCTAAGTAGAAATTTTCCTGTTTATAACTATAGCAGTGTCTGCCTTTGGAGACGAAACCCATTCTGTAGACCTAAGAATACTAAGGAGGTAGTAACTATTATATTTAAGTACAGATCAAGACCTCTAAATTCACAGTGACCTTTCAACTAGCTTTCAGAGTAAATAGTACAGAAACACAGTCATCAACAGGCTTAGACTAAATGTGCGTTAAATATGCTATATGAAACTTCCCTTTGGATTTAGGATTTATCCCTTATAAGAAACTATCTAATATAAACCCAACCAGCCAAACAAATGTCAATTTCAGACACATAAGTTGCTTAATAAAATACAGAAAAGCACCCCCAAGGTCCTGTATAGAGTCCTGTATAGAGAGGAGCTTGCTGCTAGGTAAAATGCTGATCTCAATGACTATGTCTCAGTCAGCCTCATAAACTGCTACCAACTGCCAAAAAGTCAATGTTTACAAACAGAAGAGGACAGATTGGCAGATTAAGAAAGCTTATTTTAACTCTCAGTGCAATCAGCAGGGAAAACTAGTTATTGGTAAATTCCTGAAATACTGAAGACTGTTTTAATCATATTCCTGATCACTTAACAGAAATCACACATCCCTCAGATTATGTAATTATGTACTTTACAATGTCCTAGTACCCATTGGTGAACTTTTGTTATTTTGTTCTTTCTTCTAAATAGCAGTTATTAGACTAAAGCTAAAGTTTGCCTATCAATCTGTTGACCAGCTAATATAAAAAAGATGTTCAAAAATAAAACAAACCATAAAGTTCCAGCGCAGCCCCAACTCAAATCAAGAAAGAGATCTAAACATGATTCCCACTGCATAAAACAAAGCAATTTACTCGGCCTGATCCTGCTACCACAGACAAGTCTTCCTTACCAAGGAGGGAAAAAATGTTAATCTAATTCAATTCAAGTGCCTACACGTAGGCCAGGCTTAAGCCAGACAGTGGTGGCGCACAACTTTGATCCCAGCACTTGGGAGGCAGAGGTAGGTGGATCTCTGTGAGTCAGAGGCCTGGTCTACAAAGCTAGTTCCAGGACAGCCAGGGCTGTTACACAGACAACCTCAAGAAGAAAAAAAAAAAGCAAAACAAACATACAAAAAGGCCTACCTGTATCAATGAAACCAATACCAAGTCAAAATTATTATTTGAATTGGTAAATTATAAGGTGCAAATTTAAACTTAAAAAAATAAATAAATAAAACTAGCTTCCTGTCTCAGCCACCATAGGTAATCAGCAGCCATGCCCCCTGGTGATGAAGAACATCAACAAGCGGGGGCACAGCTGCTGCTGTGAGCACCTCACCAAACACACCAAGTCTGTGCCAGACAAGATCAGGGAGGCATGTGGCTCCACACCCTATGAGCAGCCCCTACAAGCAGCGCGCCACGGAGCAGCTCAAGGTGTCTAAGGACAAGCAAGCTCTGAAGCTCACCAAGAAGAGGGTGTGCATGCACATCCTCGACAAGAAGGGCTGATAAATAATAAATAAATATTTATTAAATATTTATTGTGCCAATAAATATTGTGCCATTAAATAATAATAATAATAATAATAATTAATAATGAGACTGTAAAGACAGCTCAGTGGTCCTGAACACTCATTGTTCTTGCAGAGGACCTGGGTTTGGTTCCCAGAACCAAATGGGTCTAGTGTCAGAGAATCTGACTTCTTTTTGGCCTCTTCAGGAACTGCACATTTACACTGCACAGACATGCAGACAAAACCATCCATACACATAAAATAAATCTTAAAAAAAAAAAAAGGACTGAAACTATCTTAATAGACAACGGATATCCTTCTACATTCTAAAGCTACTATTATCATAACTTACTATTAAAACATTAATAGGCAATATCTTTTTTAATAGTTGATTGATTTTTTTTAAGTTTCATACAATGTATTTTAGACATATTAATCCATCTTCATTGTACCCCCGAAATCTCCCAAATCTACTCCTATCTCTTTTTTAATAACTCACAGAGGCCACTTTGAGCCATACAATTAAGTGTGGTACAGCTAACTAGGGGACACACCCTTTAAATAACAAACAAACAAACAAACAAACAACCCCAAAAGTTCTCTGTCCTCCAGAAGTCTTTAACTTTCAATAGCTCCCCAATCAGGAACGGAGGCTCATGAGTTCTAAGGCAACGTTCTCTAAGTGTGTGCTATACTGCAGGCACTTTGTATGTGGTGTTGCAAGGTAGGGTGCAGCTCACTGGTAAGAGTGCTTGTCTAATACACAATACACACAAGCCCTTGTTTGGGTTTGAATCCCTGGCACTGAAGAGTCTTGCAAGGATATTTTGCCCATCATCATGAGAGTCTAGCCTAGAGCCAAAATATAGCCAAAGCCAAAGCCTGGTCCACAACTGTAATCAATGTGTCTTACAAGGCTAGAAAAGTTGCCATAATCATTTAAAATTAAAGATACACTTGTTCTCATTTAATTTAGTAAATTATTTGGTAATTCTTGAACACAAAATACTAAGCATCTTCCACTAAAATGACTTAACCAAGATCACTTAGGTGTCTAAGCCTGAATGTACCTGAAACTAAAGTTTCTTTAATTCTTATTTTGAGGCTCTTTTCCACAAACTGTACTGCCTCTACAGAAACTTGAGGTTCTGTGATAGCTCATCAAAAAAAAAAAAAAAAAAAAAGCATGTAAATAGATCCTTTTCCCCTCCAAAAGAGGGAAGAACTTCTCTATAAAGCACTGTGAAATAAATCACAATTAGCCCTAGCGAAGGTTATTAGCAATCATCTGCCTCATTATGTACCCCAAATTAGCTCCAATTCAGAAGAACCAGCTTTCAGAAGCAGCTCAGAACCTGACTCACTGCCCTGGCTTTCATCACCAAGGGCTTTCAAATAAATTGTTCCCTCAGCATCAAAGTACACAACTGCCAGAAGTTAGGGGCCACCAGAAACACTTATTTGAACAACAATGATAGAGAATTTTTAGAGAGGCAAGGTATAAAAGTTAGTGTTGAAGAGGGGTGAAAATGGAGGCAGCAAAACCCAGAAAAGTGTAATGAAAATTGCATGGCTGAGGATGGGGGATGGGAAGCGAAGATGACAGCTGGGGCTAGCAGCAGGGAAAAAAAGGAATTTTCTGGCAGGAAAAACTGGATGTGTCGATATGAAAAGTGTACAAAGAGATGAGTGCAAAGAGAAAGGAAATTCAGAAGAGCAAGCTGAACCCAATCTCAAGAAAGCTATCTCCACATATGCCCTACGGAAAAGAATTTTTACCACTTGCCGTCAAGGCAACCAAAGACTTTGGCTGACTACTGCCAAAGCCAGGCCTTTAAATCTTGCCTAGACTTGCTGCCTTCTAAAAAGAAAGAAAGAAAGAAAGAAAGAAAGAAAGAGAGAGAGAAGGAAAGAAAGAAAAGAAAGGAAGGAAGGAAGGAAAAAAAGGAAGGAAGGAAAGAAAAAAGGAAGGAAACAGAAGGAAAAAGAGCTGTTCCCTTCAAGCCACTCTACAACTGATTCCTGTGGGTGGCTTATGCTGTTCTCTCCTTCATATCTCAAAATAAAGAAATGACAGCAGTCAGGCATGGTGGCGTACACCCATAAATTATGGCAGCACTCTGGAAGTCAGAGGCAGGGTGATCTCTTTGAGTTCGAGGCTAGCCTGGTCTACAGAGAGTCCAGGACAGCCAAGGCCACACAGAGAAACCCTGTCTCAAAAAACAAACAAACAAACAAACAAACCAAAAAGAAAGAAATGATAGCAAAAGATGCTACAAAATGTCTGTTCTCTTTCTTTCTCACACACATACACATACTCAAATCACCTACCTCAAAAATAATAGCTGAAGGTCGTTCCAGGAAATAGGTATTTCAAATCTACCTAGAACTGCTGTAAAATGTCGCAGCCCTGAGCCGATATAGCTTGCCTACCTTCTGTTAATTAAGCAAGCCAGGCATCACTGTCACTTAAACAGGAAACCAGTCGAGAGTGCACAGGCAGTCACTCCAGGTATGCCAGCCACATACCCATGGCAGGCTTAAAGATCTGGTGGTGCTGAAACTAGGGCAACCTCACTCTCTGCAACAGAGGTGCGGGGAGGGTAGTTCTGGTGCTGAACTATTGGACTATCTTGATCACTAGCACCAGGAAGAGAAAACAGCAACACAAAGCACTTTCCAAAGTCAAGCCTGCTCCTTTCAATCAAGCAAACACCTCAAAAGTGTTGGTATTAAGATCATTATAAAACAAAGCCCACCCTTGAGTCTAAAATTATACTATCCAAAAAAGCAGTAAGATTTTGGTTAGCCTAAATTAACTACCTTTTCTGCTTTGGAAAAAGAAAAATAGAGGGCAAACAAAAGGTTAAAAAAAATGGTCTGTATAGTTTAGTGATGAAATTTAATGAATACAATTAGATTGTCTGAGTTCATATGAGGCTCTGTTACTAATGGTATGGCCTTAGGCAAGTGGTCTAACCTCTCTGAGCTTCATCTGCTTAATCTGTAAAAAGGAACTAATAATAGCAATTTCCTTAGAGGGTTATTGTGAGGATTATACAAAACAACAGCTTAAAACAGCACATGGCACATACTAAGTAAGAACTCAATAATGTTACCGATTATTGTATGTCTCCACAGAAATAAATGCTGAACAGACCACATACAGCAACCTTTAGCATTGCTTTACAACAGTCTGAGAAACAGAACTTCACACATAAACTTAGAATCCAAGTTTTAAAAAATACCCCCCAAAATTAACTGTAACTTTTCAAATAAAATGAGAGAACCACTGTGGCAATGTTGTTAACAAGACGATGCAAAGTAAAAGAATTCTTCATTCCTTCCTATTCTTAAAGAAAACTTGATAGAGTGGTAACAACAGATACACTTATATTGTCACAAGATATTGGCAGTTACTAAGAGTTGCTAAGCCACTAAACTGAGAGATTATGAACAATGCAGGCAGTCCAATAATGGAGGTAGAATAACATTCTAGACCAGCCCAGACTACAAATAAAATCCTGCCTCAAAAACACAGTAAACAACAACTCAAAAAATATAGAGAGGTAATTCATATTCTTACAAAAAAGGCCTATTTTTAGAAACAATTCCCTGCCCTCTCCCTTCCCCCACCCCTGTCTGTCTGTGCAAGTATATATGAGTTAGTGGCCATGTGCCATGTAAAGGTCAGAGGACAAGTTGCATTAGTCAATTCTGTTCTTCTATGATGTAGGTCCCAAAGATCAAACTCAGGTCATCAGCTCTGAAAGCAAAACACTACTGAGGTGAGTGAGTCATCTCACCAACTCAGAACAAGGCCTATTAATGACAAGTTGGCCTAACAATAGAAATACAGGAAAACACTGGATACTGGTTAGGCCAAACTGTAAATTCACAAAAATAAGAGATAAATTTAGAGTTGTAGGGTTTTTATTGAGATCAAATTAGTTTAACTTCAGCCTGAAAATAGTATGACACCTTGAGTCAGTATCTCCACAACTTAACTTCTCTTCACTTACAATAGTTTCTTCAAACAGGAATGATGCTATGAAGATATGTAACATGTGTGGAACAGTTCTGTAAAACTGTAGAGGACAATCCACAAGTTAAATAACTCCAGGAAGAGGGGAAAGAAGTACTAAAGAGAAGCGATCTTCAACAAGCATTCTGATTGCAGTTTGCTGGCAATTCCCACGGACAAGGCAAGCATAATCTTCTGAGCTCTGTAGGCCTAAAGAAGTCATTGACCAAACAGGCCTCTATCCAGGACCAAGGAGACAAAGGCAACAAATCTGTAAGTCTGTGTCCAGCCTGGTCTACATAATGAGTTCAGGCCAACCAAGGTACACAGTAAGACCCTTGGTCAAACAAACAAACAAACAAACAAGCAAAAAAAGTCATTGACAAAGAAAAAATTAGAAGTATGACTAAAAGGCCACAGGATTCTCTCATCCCACAAAAATACAAGCACAGAATTTCTGTAGTGTTGCACATTCAAGGCTTGACACCCTAAGTCTACACTGTACTACTGTTTACTGTTAGATAAGTAGACATCAAAGAGGGTCTCTCTATGAAGCCAAGAGCTCACCTTATAGGGAAATAGATAGGAACAATAATTATTTTAACCATGATGGTAAAGTTCATATGAACTATGTATATAAAATACCTGTAACCTGTGAAGCTACAAATACAGTATTCTAAAATGTGCATTATGAAAACATTCTACTATATAGCTTTCAGTCCAAACCAGTCCTAGGTGTTCTGTGGAGATACTTTAAAAGAAGCTGGAAGAATGCAGCATCTTGACTCAAGAGACTCACTCATTGAGGGATGGGGGAAAATAGATTATCTCACTGTGTTGTGTGGAGAATCCCCACTATGTATCCTGGGCTGTCATGGATAGGAGCCAAAACCAGGCTGGACTCAAACTCATTCAAAAGAGACACCTACCTACTGAATGCTGGGATAAACACAGCCCAGCTCTGAATGTTCTTAATTTTTATTCATTGTATGTTTGAGAGTATGAACACCATGATGTGTGTGGAAGCCAGAGACCAACTTATAGCAGTCAATTCTCTCCTTTAGCTGTGGGATTCTGGGAATCAAACTTGGGTGGTTAAGCTTGTGTGGCAAGTATACTTGCTGGACCATCCCAGTGGCCTGACTATCTAAATTTTCACTTTTTAATTTTCCAAAAGAACATTAGAAGCCACAAGCACAAAGAATCCCAACATGTTTCAAATAGAAACTGACTAACCTTAAATAAAGTAAGATTGCGAGTAAAAATAAAAACAACTTATAATCAATTCTGGCATTTAAAAAAGATGTTCTTGGGAGAAATAGCTGGAGAGATAGCTCAGTGGTTAAGAGCAATGGCTGATCTTCCAGAGGACTCTTCTTCAATTCTCCAGTGCCCATATGGACACTCACAATCGTCTAACTCCAATTCTAAGGAATCCAATGCCCTTTTCTGACCTCCATGGACACTAGGCACCCATATGACACCCAGGGAACCACAAAGGCAAAAACACCAATATGTATCAAATAAAATGTCTTAAAATATAGAAAATGACACAAAATCTAAGGAACAGACTAAATTAGGATGGGGGGGGAGTTGTTTGTTTGATTGGTTTTTATTTTTATTTTTTTACTTTATTTTTTTTCTCTGAGACAGGATCTCTCTATGTAACTGTAGCTGTATTGGAACTCACTATGTAGAACAGGTTGATTTTGAATTCACAGAAATCCACCTGGCCCCGTCTCCCAAATACTTAAAGGCATGCTTTACACCTAGTTAAACTGGAAGATTTTAGTAACAAACTAAAGAATCAGAAGCACGGACTTAGTTCTTACATTTTTCTTACAACTACAGTTCCAAGGGCTACTTCAATATCAAATAGCCTCGGTGTGTGCTCTAAGAGATAGAATGCTCTCCTTAGTAAGTTATCAAAACTGCAAAGACTTACTGTCTTCAAGTAAACAATTTCATCATTAAATTTACACCTTGCGACAAAAAACATTTCTTCTTTAACCCAGACAGCAAAGAAAACCAGAACAAAGAAAGGGAACCCAAACATAAATCTTGTCCTACTTGACTTTGATACTGGCCTTTTAAAACTAGTACTATGCCCAGGTGGGGAAATGCAGCAGCCACAAGCAGTTGTCAAGCTAATTTTCCTTGGAAACTTTAACCCCCTTTCTTAGGAGGTTCTGTTTTATGTAGCCCAGGCTGGCTTGACCTCACCCTCCTCATGCCTTAGTCTGCTGAATGGTTAGGATTATAGGTGTGGTACACCTGGCAGAAAAGTGATTCACTTTTTAATTCCACAAATAATACTAAAGCTAGGCCCACACTTGGACCCAGCAGAGCTTGTTTTGTGATCTGTTTGTAAGCCAAGAATGTTTTGTCTCAAAAAGTAAACCCTCACAATATTTATGCAAATACTTATATAACCTTTTTAATCCCAAAAGACCACCAAATACAGCAATGGACAAAAATGGTACTCTTTGAGAAGAGAAGCAATTTAAAAACAAAAGAAAAACAAAAACAAAATTTAGATGAGCATTTTAGATATGTGCTTCAGCTGGCCCTGTGCTATAAAGGTTGAATATAGCAATCTGGTAATTTTTTTGCTTGACTAAAATTAACTCATGCTTCTGAACTTTCTAGGATCATCTATGTATGTCCCTGTAAAATTCACTTCTAGCAAATTCTGCTAAATCAGTTTAACAATTCATCTATCTTCAGTATCTGCCAACTCTTAGTATATGATCAGGCATCCTCTACCAGGCCTCAAGTAAGATCTGATCACTGTGGTCTGTCTTCCATGAGAATCCTGTTAGTAGCTGGGCAGGGTGGCATGTCTTTTATACCAGTACTTGGAGACAGGTCTGAGATCAAGGCCAACCTGGTCTACAAGTTCTAAGACACCAAGGCTATATAGTAAGACCCTGTCTCAAAAAAAAAAGAAAAGAAAAAATTTTTTAAAAAATTGCTAGGTTGGTTTGACCAGAATCATTCACTGACCCTCACCCTTCACCTTAGCTATAAATTCCTGCTTGCCTGTGTTGTATTCAGCATGGAATCTAACCCTGTTTAAAGTGCCACTAAAGTGGTCCCTATACTTCCTGTCTGAACAAATCTTCTTTATCGTAGTTTGACAAATGCCACCAGATACTTTTTTCTTAAGTTAAATAAACCATTCTCAGAGACAATGAGTAATTAAAAACAAAAGCTAATCTCCACTATGTTTTCTGTGAAACATAACTGTCTACAGTGTAGCTTCTGATACACTATCAATGACAACTACTTAGAATCAGGATTAAATGTTACAGAAAACAGTTTATGATGGGCTTGATGGTTTACACTTGTATTTCCAGAATTCTGATGACTGAGGTAGGATGACTACTATGAGGCCAGCTGAATCTACAGAGGCCTTGCCTCAAAAATAAACAAAACAAAAAACCCAACCAACACCAAAATTCATCTCATGCTCCCATCATGACACATCCCATGAGCATAAGACAAGTTGTTAAAGCTGATCATTTAAATATACTCTAGAAAACATTTTAGTTCAAAGAGGTAGCAAACACCCATCCCTGTGTTTTTGTTGCTGTTTGTTGGGGTTTTTGTTTGCTTGGTTTCTTTGTATAGCACCCTGGATGTCCTAAAAACTGCTTTGCCTCTGCCTCTGGAGTGCTGGGATTAAAGGCATGCTCCACTACCAACCTGCTCTCTGTTTTGTTTTGTTTGTTTTTTTAATATTTACCAGATAACTAAATTGCACAGTGGGAAGTTTATCATTCACATTCCAGGATGTTAGGTGGTATTAGCTATCTTTTCAGCTATTGAATTAAATCCAAAGCAGGAATTTTATTATTATTTATCAAAGGCAAAACTTTCCTGAGATGATAAAACCTAAGAGCAGTGACTCTTGGTCGTTTTCATATATCAAAACCATTTGGAGAGCTTACTAAAACAGACTGTTGGAAATGTGTCCAAATCCTGATGCTAAATATATCTGGTCCACGGACCACACTTTGACAACTAATGCCTAAGATACTCTGAAACTGCTACATGTCCAAGTTTTTCCTTTGTTTTGTTTTTTTTTTTTTTTTTTTGTTTGTTTGTTCTGTTTTATTGAGACAGGGTTTCTCTGTGTAGCCTTGGCTGTCCTGAAACTCACTCTGTAAACCATGCTGGCCTGGAACACACAGAGATCTGCCTGCCTCTGCCTCCCCAGTGCCAGGATTAAAGGCGTCCACCACCACCCCTGGCCATGAAAAATTCTGTAAACAGAATGAAAGAGAAGTGCAGCACAGTTATTTTTAAAACCATATAAAGAGTCTTCTAGCAGTTGAATTTATGTTGCAAAGCCAAAAGTAACAACAAAAACCATGAACTATATTCCAAAGCCATGACTTTTGGTTTGTATGTTTAATTTTTTGTTTGTTTGGTTTGATACAGGGTCTGAGGCGCCTCAAACTCCTTATGTAACCAGCATTGGCCTTAAACTCCTGGTCTTCCTCCCTCAAACTCCTGAGTGCTAGGATTACAAAAAAGTGCTACCATCCCTGGTTTGTCTTGTCTTCCCAATTTATTAATCTATAAATTGGAAACATACCATCAATCCAATTTGTTTGCTGAACTATTTTCCAAGTACTGTGCATAGGAACAATGAAACTTAGCTCCTCAAAATCTAAGATACAGCACCTTAATAGATTCAGGAAACAAACAAACAAACAAACAAACAAACATTTTTGACAAAACCTAGCATTCCATACTGTTAACAGTCCTGAAAAGGCTGGGTGTAGTGACACACACCTTTAATCTCAGCACTGGGGAGGCAGACCTCTGTAAATTTGAGGCTAGCCTGGTCTACATAATTGAGTTAGTTCCAAGACAGGCAGAGCTACATAGTGAGACCCTATCTCGGAAGGGGGCGAACCCCTAAAAAACAAAACAAAACAAAACAAAAAAACAAAACAAAAACAAACAAACAAAAAAAAACACCTCAGGAGACGGAACACATCTCAACATAATAAAGGCTATACAAGACAAGACTACAGACAATGCTGCATTAAATGGAGGGGGAAAACTCAAAGCATTTCCACTAAAAGCAGAAAGAAGGCATGAATATCTCCACTCTTATTCAATAAAGTGCTAGAAGTCTAGGCTAGAGCAGTAAAACAAGAGAATAATAAGGATACAGACAGGAAAGGAAAAAAATCAGGGTATCTCTATTTGCAGATGGTATGATTCCAAACATATGAGACTCAAAACTCTTAAAACTGGTTAACACTCTGCACAACATCGCAGGACACAAAATTAATACACAAAAATCAGTAGTCTTCTTATATACTAATAATAAACTGAAAAAGAAATCAGAGAAATAATCTCATTTATAATAGCCTCCAAAACAATAACAATAACAACTGTGGAACAAACCTAACTAAAAATAATAAAGACTTAATAATGAAAACTTTAAAACACTGAAGAAACTGAGGAAGACATTAGAAGATAAAGATCTCTCATGCTCACAGATTGAGAATATGAAAATGGCTTCTTACTTTTCAAAAGCAACCTAGAGATTCAATGCATCCTAATTAAAAATTCCAGTGTCTTTTTTTCTTACAACAGAAAAATCAATCTTAAAATTCATATGAAAATACAGGAGACTCGAGATAGCTGAAGCAACCCTACAAGAAGAATGCTGTTAGATATATCACTATGCTTGGTTGCAAGATTTACTAGAGACATACCATGGTACAGGCACAAACACATGGATCAACAGAATAAAGAACCTAGATATAAGGCCACACAGTTACAGCCACCTCATTTTTGGCAATATCTACATGTAGATGAATGAAATTAAATCCTTCACAAAGTCAAACCCAAAGGGATCAATGTACTAGGAGAAAAAAAAAGTAGGAAGTGGACTTCAAGATACAGGCACAGGTAAGGGCTTTTAGGAATAGAACTTACATCACTTAAGAAATAAGGTCAGTAATCAACAACCAGGATACTATGAAACTAAAATGTTTTTGTACAGCAAAGGCAACTGCCAATCAAGTGAAGAAACAATCTACAGAAAGAAAAATCTTTGCCAGCTATGTATCAAACAGGATTAGTATCTAAAATATACAAAATAATAATAATAATAATAAAAACTGGGTCATGGTACTGAACAGAGTTCTCAATCAATCAACCAATCAAAATCAAAAGGCTAGTAAGCATTTTAAGAAGTGTTCATCATTACAGACTATGCCAATGCTCTTGGTTACCCAAAAATTACAGTAAATCCCTACTGTTGAAGATACTTGAGTCAGAGAACTTGGAGAAATCAAGCTGGTACTTACCTGAAAGCTTCATCCCTACTGGCTAGCTTTCATAGTGCTGGAAGGTACTCTGAAAAATTCCTATGAAAGTCCACTACTTTGCAAGCTAATTAAATAGTTATATATTTCTATATAATATACAATTTTATCACATACACATACTTGTTTTTAAAGGAGTTTGAACACAAGTACCTTGCATGGGTAGACACAGGTATCAAAAGAAAAAGCACAGTGCCAGGTATGGGAGAGTGCCCTACAAGATACTGACCAAAGGGGACCCAGAGGCCTCTAAAGCAACACAGACTATTATTATTGTTCTTGGTTGTCTATCATAACTAAGACCCTACTGCTAAAGACACAATACACTTTGGTTGCAGGACATAAAGAAATCTAGCTGGAACTCACCTGAAAATTTGCTTCCTGCTAATAGCTGTCATAATGCTAGAAGGTGCTATGCAGGCAACTAGGAGAGAAAAGCCATCAATGGTGAACCTTGCATGCTACAACACCAACCTGCCAAGCAAGATAAACCCACTGGTCCAAGAGTGACATGAACATTATAAGAGAAAACAACTGACTTCTGATTGAGTATGAAAAACCTGCTCCAAAAGAGGGAATTCATGCCTGATACTGTAACCCTGACCAAAGTCTCAGGGCTGGGGAGACCATAGGCCATGAGCAAGAGAGACCACTACTGTTGTCTTACTCAATGGACATAGTGCCAAACAGCCTTTAAATATTTATGTTTATATCCACAGATCAGCGTCACACTCTAAACTGGCCAGACAAGCCTCTCTCTGCAATGGATAGCAGCAGTTAATGCTAAGATTCACAGTTGACTCAATCCTAAATTCTCAGAGGCATTGCAGAAGGAAAGATGAACACTGAGTTGGAAGACAGGGAGGAGTGCTGAGTAACGTTATCTTCTGGCCATGATCTGGCTATTGCATTCATGAACTTACTGCAGCTATGGTTATATGCACAAAATCAGGACAGAAAGATCAGTCATCATTGCAGCAGGCAGCAATGACTCCGGATTGTTTAAAGTGGGGGGGGGGGCATAAAAGTAGGAGGAGGACACATGTATGGGTAAATGCCAGGAGAGTAGAAAAGGGGAGTTAGTGGTATATATGATTGAGATAAACTGTACGTATCTACTGTGAGATTGTGAAAGTTTTTTAAAGTGTAATCAGCTCCATAGTACACAGTACTCATCAAAATACAACACAAATAATAATGGCCTTTTTCAGAACAGGTGCATACAATAAAAAAATGAGATTTTAAAATTTTAAATGTAATCAAATCTGAGTGGAGCTGTCGCTGTCAGTGGTCAGAAGAGGAACGATTATCTTGAGAGATAACAGTTGAACAGCATTAAAAAGAGGAAAGGAGTCAGCCGGTGGTGACACATACTTTAGTCCCAGAAATCAGGGAGGCAGAGACAGGCAGATTTGAGTTAAAAGAGGCAGAGGCAGGCAGATTTCTTTGAGTAAAAGGCCAGCCTAGTCTACACAGTGAGTTCCAGGAGAGCCAAGTCACACAGAGAAACCCTGTCTCAAAAAAAAAAAGGGGGGGGGGCAAGGATTTCCAGTTCTAATAAAAGTAGAAAGGGGTCATTATTTCCTGAGTGCTATTATATCCCAAGTACCTGTTAGTTGCTGATGTTACTTAGGGAAAAAAAAAAGAATCCTATAGACTATGAGGAGTAGCCTGAGCTTCTTTCTTTCCTATGATCTTGATGGTGGCAACACAAAGAATGTCAGAAATGAAGAGCAATATCAGAAAAGTTTTGAATCTCCTTCAATAATCCAAAAAAAAAAAAAATGAATCTCAACTAATTAAGATGTGGAGAAATCTAAAATGTATGTTAACTTAAGAAGCTAGTCTGAAAAAGCTACTACCGGATGATTTCAATTATATGACACTATAAAGAGGCAAAACTATGGGGACAGTAAAAAGGTCATAGGTTGCCAAAATGTAAGTAGGAGGGAAGTATGCAGACAAGGGCAGAAGACTTTAGAGCAGTGAACCTACTCTCTGGTACTGTAATACTAGATATACACACACATATGTATGTATTCATGTATAACCAGTATACATATTTGTATATATAACAATATATTTCTAATAAAAATAATGTTGCTGCTACAGTTAATTGTTTTCTATGTGTTTCTATGCATGTGTGTATGTAAGTGTACATGTATATACAGACCTGAGGACAACATTGGATGTTAATCCCAATCACTCTCTCTCTTAAATTTTTGAGGCAGGGTCTCTCACTAAACCTGGAGCTGCCCAATCTAGCTAGGGTGACTGGCAAATGAGCTTGATACACCTTCCCAGCACTGGGATTACAGAGGCATGCTGCCATACCAGGCTTATACCTGGCCACTAGTAATTCAAACTCAGGTCCCCATGCTTGCTTGACAAACACTTCACTGTCTTAGCTATCTCCCCAGCCCTTATTATTTTTTTTTCCTTTTTAATTTAAGTCATATTATATAGCCTTAATAAGCCTAAATTCATGATGTAGACCAGGCTGGTCTTAAACTTCTGATAATCCTCCTGCCTCTGCCTCTTGAGTTCTGGAGTTACAGGAGTAAAGCCACTACACATCTCATTATTATTATTTTTTTTAAGTTTAAAAACATTATGTTGCACTGGCTAAATGGTTAAGGGTATTTGCTGCTCTTCAAGAAGACTGAAGTTCGGTTCCCAGAACTCACACTGGATAGTTCACAACTGCCTATAATTCTAGCTCCAAGGGCTCAGATGCCCTCTTCTGACCTCTGCAGGCACCTGCATAGATATGGCACACAGACACACAGACACAGAAATAAAAATTTAAAAATACCTTTTAAATTATGTCAAAACCCATAGCATATAAAACACTTGAATGAACCCCAAGATCAATTATGAGCTCTTAATGAAAATGAATTGTGATTCCCCCATTGTAATAAATGTACCTACTTACGGGGAGATGTTGTAGTAAGAGAGAATGTGTGTGTAAAAGGACAAGGACGGGAGGAGGCATTGTCTGTACCTTCTTGTTTTGTTGTGAACCTAAAACCTTCCTTTTAAAAAATGTCTATTTTTAATTAAGAAGCACTAATTGAAAATTACTTATGTTCTAAAGGTTACCTGCCTTGAGTCTAAGTAAGCTGATTAAATTCAAATACACAAATAGAAACATGAAAGAAAAACCATTTTTAAAGCAATGGCACTGATTCTCGTCAGACAAGCCATTAACATCCATCTTGTGTTACAGACTTTTTAAGCACAGAAGACAGTACTTTCTTATACTACAGAGATAGGATGCTCTACGTCACAGCCTAGTTCTAAAGTTTACAAATACTAGAGAGCAATGATTTTATTCCTGTGGACAACTGGAACTAAATGGTATCTAAGTACTGGAAGTTAAATCCGAATCTTGGAATGACTGACATGTATATACACTGCTTCCTTCTCACAGAACCACAGATACCATTCAGTGCTATCTTGGTTGCCTTTCACAGAAATCGTATGCAGGCATGGAGTTTGAAGACTGCTTGGCATGACAGATTATTTCTAAATTTCTAAATTTCTAATCTAATTTCTAATTCCTAGCCAGCAACTAGAACTTTATTAGATCTCCATCTAGTCCTTACTGGTATATCTCCCAGGAGGTTACTAAAACTATACTCACAAAGATATTCTTCCCATTAAGAAGGGATAAAAATAATTTCTTCCCTTTCCCAAGCACAGACTTAATAGTATGCTTCTGTACACTCCTATCCTTAGATTTCAAAGTCAGAGTAAGACAAGTAAGCTCTTTGCCATAAAGAGGATGGCAAGCATTGTAATAGCATTTATTTTATTGATCAGTCCTAATGGCGTGGGCCTGGACTCTTTGGGAGCCAAAGACAGCAAACTCAAGGCCTGCCTGAGTAATTCTCAAACAAAACAGGATCTAGGATTGGGCATGATAGCTCACACATATAATCCCAGCACTTACAACACCAAGGCATCAATGTTAGTTACAAAGTAAATTTGGAACCAACCCGGGCTAAGAATGAGATCCTGTCTCAAAAATAATTTAGGCTGAAGTGATAGCTCTGCGATTATAACCAATAGCTGATCTTCCAGAGGGCCCAGCTTGGAGTCTAGCACCAACATGGCAGCTCACAACTGTCTTTACCTCTTAGTTCCGGGAGATCCGATACCCTCTTCTGCTCTCTTCAAGCACTGCACACATGTGGTACACATACATACATGCAGGCAAAACTTTCATACATATAAAAGAATCTTAAACAAACACCAGCCAGACAAATGGGTAGAATCACTTGCCATACAAGCCTACATTCAATACCTAGAACCACAGAAAGGTGGGAAGGTGCAAGATATCCATAAAGTTGCCTCTGACTGCCGTATGTCCAAGGTCAAGCAAGCACTCACACTCCAGTTTTTAAAGTTTAAAAAAATTAAAAGGGGAGCAGAAGGATATAGCCAGTAAAGCAGTCCCTGCCTAACATGTACAAGGCTTCAAATTAAACCTACAGTTCCACCAAAATTAAAAACAAAAGGTATAAAGTAATTTACAGGATTATGTTCATACTATTTTGCAGATTTTGTCTTAGCTTTAAAGGGTTTGCCTTATTCTTTTGTTCTCAGTAAAGCCATTAACATATATTTTGCAAATATATGACTAAGACCCTGTCCATGAAGGCATCAGGACTGACCAAGCAGATCAAGAACCAAAGGTACAAAATATTCTTGTCCAAAGGCTTTAGAGTAAATCTACAAAGGAGTTCTCCATTTCTACAATTAAAAAATCCAACTCCTCCAGTGCTGGAGAGATGGCTCAGTGATTGAGAGCACTAACAGCTCTTTCAGAGGAGCTGGGTTCAACTCCCAACACCCACATAACAGCTCACAACTGTCTGTAACTCCTGTTCTGGGAGATCTGACATCCTCACACAGACATATATGCAGTCAAAACACCAATGTGCATAAAATACAAATAAATTATTAAGAAAAACCCAACTCCTCAAACTCTAACACTGTAACACCTCAGGTATATTTTTATCTAACTAATAAAGTAAAATTATGCTTTACATTAAAAAGAAAACGTTTTACTCTAAAGGTTTACCTTTAACAAAGTGAACTTGTACTTAATATCAAGATGAAAAACAATATTTAGTCTGAAGGTTTAGCATTTAGAGAAAACTTAAGTCCCCAGGTTCTAATTTAGTTGTTAAACTCTACCTGGCATGTGAATACTTTTGTTCACTAACATTCTAAGTGTACTAAACATGCTACTGCCTCCTCAATCCCTTGAGAATCCTCAAACTGAGCCAACTATCCAAGTCTATTTTTCTTCCATAATTACTTATTTGTAGTTGTTTGGGGACTTTATTACTTCATCACCACACACAGAATCTCTACCTTTAATGAGGTGGAGGGTCAAATTTTATTAGTTACCTAGAGTCCCAGATATGCTAAAATATACACATACTTGCTACTAAAATGCAAATACCAAGAAACTTATTAATTCTGACAATTTATGACCAATATTATTTGCATAAACAAAATATCGTTTTTCTCTTGAAAGGGACAGGAAATTTTCTAGAATGCTTTTGCTAAAAACTAGCAGATAACCCAGAAATTACTCACAAAGCTAAGTTGTTAGATGTATGAACATTCAAAATTTTTGCTTAAAAGTACAAGAAAAAATAAAAATCAGAGTACTATATTGTTATTTTCTATTAAATTAAAAAATAAAAATCAGAGTACTATATTGTTATTTTCTACTTAGGATACTAAAGACCCTATCAGTAGGCCAATTTCAGCATGAGAATGCACTCATCATCAACATAATTCCTTTGCAATAACAGCAAATATTCCAGAGCTGCCCTAACTTTATCTAAGTGAAAATGTCACTCCAATTCTGTATTCAAAAAAACTATAACAGTATAAACCATAACATAGCTAATACTACCAAATACAGAGTATCACAGTATATAAATGATGTCTACACAGAATAACCTTTGAAAGCATACACAACAAACTGAAAGGGTTTATTCTCATGGAGGGGAAAGGGGGAAAGTTCAATTATTTCACTTTAATGCACTTGCAGAATTTTCCCTGTTGAAATTTTCAAGTTTGCATTAATAATTTCTAGAAATACAATAACCTTTCCCCTTTGTTTTAAAAAGTGAAATAATTTTATGTTAAAAGTTTATTTGACCACTACTCAATGCCAGAGGGTTCATCCTTGCTATCTGCTAGTATTTTCTGTTAGTTCCATCTTCTCTAAATGTTCAGCCTAATGAAACCCTCAAGTTGCACTGAATTTAATGGCAAGAATGTGTATCTGGTTACCCAAAGCTCACCTAGTACTGCCAAGGCTGTCAAGTTTTTTCCAGTGGTGTTATTTTAAGAGTTTTAGACTTGATACAATTCTTGAGCTCTTTCAGTGACAAACAGATACTATGTTACACAAAAGTAAGTGACACCTCACAAACTACCGCTAAAACACGCTCCATATACTCTTCCATTCTGCTTTGAACAAATGTTAAAATAAACATACTTGTAACTGAAATGCAAATGCTAAGGAACTCTTAGCTCTGGTTATTACACAAGAAGTATTACTCTATACTATTTTTCTTTCCTCTAATGCAAATCAGAATTTGCCCTTTTCTTCTTCCAGCTGTAAAACTAGATTACTCCCTAATACCAACCCCAACCCATAATTGAATTTTTATATCTACCTGCCATAGATTATATGCTACATGGCAGACAGTTCAAAGGCACAGTATATAATAACCTTACAGGAAAACATTAAAATTGAGCTGCCCACAGCAAGTACTTCATAGCTCACAATCAGTATTCACTTCTAGGAGCCTGCCTGAATTTTTTCTGCCTTAATGTTCTTAGCTCCATCAGGAATTAATTTTCTTTGTGCCTAGTCCTCAAAGACTGGCTGAACTATTTCTGAGAAATATGAACATTATGACCCTGTGGAGATTAAAAGATTAAAAAAGCATGTTAGAAAACTATATACCAAAAAAGAAACCATTAAAAATTTGAAAGTAGGAAATATAGTGAAATCCCAATGACCAAACATTCCTGCTCAAAACACCCAATGATGTTAACTAAACATTTGTTACAAGTATACAGAACAGTGATGTCTTCTACTCAAAACATCCAAAGATGCAAACTAAATGTTTGTTACAAGTGTAACAATGTCACCTTCTAGCTAAAAGAGTCAAATAAAATAAAATAAAAAACAAAACTCTAAGTGCTTACCTAGAAACAACTAAAGATAACAGAATAGTCACTTAAGTATGAAAAGGAGAAATAAAATCAAAATAGGGAGGCTGGAAAGATGGCTCAGAGGTTAAAAGCACTGGTTTCTCTCCTGAGTTCAATTCCCAGCAACCACATGGTGTGGCTCATGACCATCTATAATGGGATTGCACGGAGGCAGAACACTGTATACATAATAAATAAATCTTTAAAAAGAAAAAGAACTGTGGAGAGTATCTGATATGTTAAGTATTATTTTTTAAAAAAGTCAAAACAGGAAAAACAAGATAAAGAACACATTATTAAAATAAGATATACACTGGAGCTCAATGGTTAAGAGCACTCAACTTCTTTTCCAAAGGTCCTAAGTTCAATTCCCAGCACCCACATGGCATCTCACAACTGTCTAATGCCATCTACTAGTGTGCAGATGTACATGCAGACAAGGTACCCATATATACAAAATAAATAACTAAATCTTTTTAGAAAATAAGATATATAGAAAATAGAGCACAGAGAGCTCTAATAGGACTCAAAAATCATACTGCAGAAGAAATAGAATAGAGCTATAAAAACAAGGATAAAGGTTTTTATTGCTCTTATCATTTATTTCATTGTCTTATTTACTAAAATACATTTTTTTTAAATTCTGCCATTAAAATTTGAAAATACACTGGCTACATGGGAAGTTCAAAGCAAGTCTAGTCTACATGAGACCATCTTCTAAATGTAGTATTTTTTTAATGGGAAAACTAACATTCCCTACATTAAAATTTCAAATTTTCTTAACAATTTTTAAGACTTTCTATAGAGTACATAGCTAGCATTTAAAAAAATAAAAAATAAATAAAGTGTTATCAGTGACAAAGATAAATTCTATCAAGCACATTTTGTGTTGAACACTGTGCCAGGTACTAATGTATACCAGATTATTGTTACCATCCTATAAAAAGTGTACATTATATAACTATAACAGAAAAGAAGCTGAGAGAGATTAGGAGATTTGTCAAAAATCAGGACTAAGTCTAATTTATACTCCAATCTATCAATGTGACATTTGTGTTTTGTCCCCAAGGTAAATTTGCAATCCCTACTTCATTGCAGTTCACCAACAGAAAAAAGACAAGTAAACAGCAACTATCCTTGTCTTTCAGTTCCTAGAAAAGGTATAACCCTTTTCTAACCGTTTTTTTTTTTAAGATTTATTTTATTTATTATGTATACAATGTTTTATCTGCATGTACGCCAGAGGCACAAGATCTCACTGCAGATGGTTGTGAGCCACCATGTGGTTGCTGGGAATTTAACTCAGGACCTGCGGAAAGGCAGGCAGTGCTCTTTTCCTCTGAGCCATCTCTCCAGCCCCTCTAACCCTGTTTTAAACACAAGTATTCTTGCTTGATATTAATAATCACTCAATTCTCCAGAACAAAACCCCTCTGTGAGGTGAGAGCAAGACTAGCTTTTAACCCAGAACTATTCATCTCATCTTAAAAAAACAAAAAGAAAAGAAAAAAAGGAAAAGAAAAAAAAAATCACATTAACAATGATGCTACTTGCAGAATGTAAGTCACCATCACAGCACAACTGTATCAGTTAGCACACATCTGCTATCAAAATCTTGGTTTTCCTATATATATTTAAGAAGGATTGATCTAAATATCTTAAGTTATTCTCCCTTATAGAATATCAAACAGTTTGGAGCTTCTAAAGGTATAATAAACATTTATGAATTTCATTTCATGATAATAAAAGGGAATTATACACAAATTTAGCATAAAAAAAAAAAGAAAGAAACAAGAAATAACTGAGACTTTACTTGTCCATACCTGGGGACAGAGGAATATGAGGAGAAAAATAACTAAGTGTCTCTAGAACTACACTTAAGAGTAGCAGACATACTTGGAAGATTACAGAAATTCATACCATACAGGCCAGAGTGGAGTCAAGATCTCTGTGAGTTCAAAAGATCTGCAAAGGGAGTACCAGGACAGCCAGAGCTATGTAGAGAGATCCTGTCTCAAAGACTAACAAACTTCCTAAGAACCTTTCTCAGCTGATGGTAAGACAATGGAGAGGTTAGTCCATTCATAGCCATCTAAAACGTGCATCCTTACACTGTCATTTGTTTAAAAATGTGGATGTGGTAGAGTACACCTGTTAACTCCAACAAAGGCAAAAGGACAGGTGCAAGCCTGAGGCCAGCCTGCGCTACATAGTGAGACACAAACAATGAAACAAACAATGAAACAATCTGGCCCTTTTCTTTAATTACTGTTGATTTTTTTTAATTTATTTATTATGTATACAGTGTTCTGCCTACATATAACACCTGCACGCCAGAGCCAGAAGAGGGCACCAAACCTTATTATAGGTGGTTTTGAGCCACCATGTGGTTGCTGGGAATCGAACTCAGGACCTTTGGAAGAGCAGACAGTGCTCTTAACCTCTGAGCCATCTCTCCAGCCCCTTACTGTTGATTTTAATCGCAAAGAGATTACATACCTAGTCTCCCGAGAGCTAACTACACTTTCTCTGATTCTTTAGATCGGATGGTTATATTTCAGCAAGTAAAAATTACTCTGAACCATTAAAAGGAAAGAGATCTGATCAGTTGTTTAAATAAATGCATGTTATCTAACCTGTATTTTCTCACACAAAACATACAATGTAACATAATTTTACCCATATTAACCTACTTTAGAAGGCTTTCTGGGTTGGTTTTATTCGAGAATCTCAGGTAGATCAGGCTAGCCTCTTACTCCATCTATGTAAGCAAGGATGATCTTGATCTTCTAATCCTCCTGCTCCCACCTTACAACTGCTGAGACTACAGACAGGATTTTTCATATACACAAATTCACACACATACACACACAAATCATTACAAGCCTCTATGTCTTTAAAGTTCTAAATGAAAACACCAATATACGTATGCTCGCTCGCTCTCTCTTACAAGTTCAACACCAACACTAGCCTAGGCTAAATACTGAAACTGAGTCCATACTCCTCCCTGGAGGGAAAAACAGACATAAAGGCTTGTCACATTTAGCGACAATCAGTTTCTTCTTTGAAAATCATATATAATTGCCAGCAAACATTTTATCTGGCAATCTTCCACTCCAACACATAAGTTCCTGTCTTTACCCTAGTTATATCAGCTCCTACTGTGCAGGCTGGAGCTAGAACCCAGCAGAATTTTGACTCATAAAAGTTTTATGAAGTAAAACAAAAGCTCTCCTTTCAGGTGGTACAGCTTTCTTAATAGCACACATTTACCACACAAAACAAAGACCTAATTCCTAACAGGTAAAAAAAATTTTTAGTAGATCCCTACTGAGGTCCTGTGAACTTGTTATGCTACTGTGCATTCTGTGAAATCTACAGTTTAGATTGTTTCTTGATAACTAAACAAAAAAGTTGCTTATGAAGGTTATAGTTAAACAAAATCCTGTTTTATTTACTACCAATTTCCTACAAACTAATAAATTTGTCACAGAACTTTAGAACTAGAAATGATTTCTGATCCTTCGGGAAAGCCCATTTCATTTCAAGTTCATAGCTTTTATTTTTACCGTTCTTCTCCTACTGAGCTCCAAAACAAGCACTACCAGCAACAGGGATTTTTGTTTTGTTTTGCCCCCTTCAAGCATTTCTTTGCCCTACTTATGATGAGTCTGACAACAGCAGGTACATATAATTCTATTCTGCTAGTTTCATTAAAAAACCATCAAATACTAACCCTCTGCTTTTCTTCCCCAAGCTCTAGGCCTTTGCTCTTTCATATAGCCCATCCATCTTTGGAGACTGCCTAATTCCCTTACTTCATTTACACTGCTACCTTGAAGGTATTAATAGACAACCACATCCCCCCTGCTCCCTTTTCCTAAGTTTAGCTCCTGAATCTTAAACTACTATCAATGCAATATTATCCACACTCTCTCCTAAATGTAGCTGGAAGGCATTCTTATAATTTGTAGCTCAATCCAAATAAGAAAATAGTATCACTGTTACTGTACCATCATTTTGTTATGTGGTCACGATGCTGCTTGTCTTTAAGGGTAATTCAATGACAGTTCACTGCCAGCTATTTGAAACCTCTTTGTACTTGCTCTTTTCCAGGTAGCAGTTTCCTGGTTTGCATTAAGGCCATTCACTCATCTCCCTTGGTGAAAGACTTAAGACACAGCATTAATGAATATAATTTCATTTCTGGAATTGCTGTGCTATTTTTTTTCTTGCTGTCCTGTAATGGTCCCCAAACTTGTTAAACTTGCATAATTTAAAAATATGGAGTTAAATCTAACACATTCCTTCAAACTATACATTTAAAAGCATTTCACTGACAGCTGCCAACAGAAGGAAGGACATCTCACTGAATTTCCCCCTACAAGTAGCAATGCCTAAATTAAAGAAAACAATCCTAAACTTAAAGACCTTTCATAAAACAGACTAGTGGTGGTGCACGCCTTTAATCCCAGCACTTGGGAGGCAAAGAAAACAGGCAGATCGCTATGAATTCAAAGCCAGCCTGGTCTATAGAGCAAGTTCCAGGACAGCCAGAGGTATAAAGAGAAACCCTGTCTTGGGGGGAAGACCTTTCATAAAAGATGATTCTTCAATAACTGAAAGTACCCATCACTTTCAGTTGTGTGCACTTTCTCTCTCTCTTGCTCACTCACTCACTCTGTCTCTCCAGCAGCAGTCCAGTGAACACACGGCTCATAAGATAGCAGTGCTTCTAGCCCTGCATTCAATCACTAACAAAAAGGCAGGCAGGGCTAGAGAGCAAGGAATACAATCCCTAACTTAAGGACAACTAAACATACTAGAAGAAAAGTTGTTTTCATTACAATACTCAAAAGTATTGTGGCTTTACTTTACCACTACCCTCTTAAGTTCAAATAAGAGAGGGTGAAAAATCCTAACTTTCAAAATTTTATACTTTGCCAGTAACATACTAGTAACAGTGTATGCTGATAGTACTGATAAATGCCTGGTGAAAGCATCAGATTGTTCAAGACTAAAATGACATACAAAAAAAATAAAAATGGGTTGGAATGATGGCTCAGCAGATAAGAGCCCTTGCAGAGGACCCCAACATTCATATGGCGGCTCACAACTGTCAGTAACTTGAGGTCCAGGGAACTCCCTCTTCTGAGCTCTGTGGGTACCAGGCATACACACTGTACAGACATACATGCAAGTAAAATACACACACACACACACATATAGAATAGGAATAAAAAATCTTTAAAATAAAGGTATGAAGGGACACCCAGGTAATCTTAGCATTCAGGATAACACAGAAGGATAACTGCATGTTTAAGGCTAGCCTACGTTACGCAGCAACATTCTGCTGGCTGTCTGAAAAGACAAATAAAACAAGCAAACAATTCAAAAAGCTGAGAAAGGCAGCATAATTCCAGCAGAGGGGTAAGAAGTACGGAAGAAGGAGGGAAATAAGCCTCAAAAATAAGTAAATAAATAAATCCTAAAATAACTCGATTAAAAATAAACTATTTCATTTTAAAAAATGATTCCCAATCTTCCTTTCTTTTTTTTTTTTTTTAAAGATTTTATTTATTTATTATATGTACAATGTTTTATCTGTATGTAGACCTGCATGCCAGAAGAGGGCACCAGATCTCATTATAGATGGTTGTGAACCACCATGTGGTTGCTGGGAATTGAACTCATGACCTCTGGAAGAACAGCCAGTGCTCTTAACCTCTGAGCCATCTCTCCAGCCCCCAATCTTCCTTTCAATCATTTAATATAGTTCCTCATGTTGTGGTGACTCAACAAGTCAATATTTCTACTGAAAAGATTATTTTCAAACTGTCATAGCCCAATAATGAACTGTTAAATCACCTGAAGTGGTCACTATAATTTCTGAAAAGATACTGCTTCACCAGTTACTAAATATACTGCATTGGTTATAAACTATTATACTATTTCTGTGGGTCCAGGCATGGGGTGAGGAGGCATGTGTACCCCAGGGCACACTATGTGGAGGTCAGAGAACAACTTGAAGGAGGTTGGTTCTAGGACTTGAACTCAGGTTACCAGGCTTGGCAGCAAGCAACTCTACCCACTGAGACATCTCATTGGCCTAATAAATAAATTATTCTTCTATCTGAGTCACAGACATACTCTCTTGTCTGTCTGTTGGTCTGTCTGTCTGTCTCTCTATGCAACCCAGACTAGTCTCAAACTCTTTTCCTTCCTATCTCAACCTCCTGGATTCTGGGATTACGAACATAACACCAACATGCCTGCCAACAGTAATTCTTAGAATCTTAAAGTTATTTCAACATCCTGTGAGTCAAATACACTGTTGTACTACAAATTAAATCCTTTGAACTATATTTTAGATAATGAAAACTTCTAGCTTGTAACACAAAATTGCACTTCTTAGGTTATTTTCAGTTAATAAGCAACAAAGATGTGGCTGACAGCTACTGAAACTAGATTATCAGTACAGAGGAGATAATATGATCTGTTTGGGTTTTGGTTTGTTTGTTGAGTTGATTTTGTTTTTTGGGGTTCTTTTTGTTTGTTTTGTTTGTTTTTGAGCCGTGGCTGGTCTCCAACTTGTTATGTAGTAGCCAAGGATGACTTTAGACTCCTGATCTTCCTGTCTCCATTTCCCCAAATGCTGGGGTTACAAGCATGTGCCACCATCATGTAGTTTGTTTATATATGTTTGCAATTCTAACAAAAATGAAAAAGAAGAAATGGACCCAACAAGCATGATAAATAGCTCATAAATTGTGTCCTTTAAAATCTATTGGTTTGCACAGGTGAGATGCCTCAGTGGGTACTTGTGCCAAGCCTGACAACCTGGATTCAACCCTGGGAATCCACTTGCTGAAAGGAGACAATAGATCCAAGTTGTTCTCTGACCTCAAAACAAACACTCAGGCACATGAGTACCCATATATGCACACTATACATATATACACATGTACAAACACACAGTAATTTTTAGTTTTAAGTGTTGTTTCTAGGGGCTATTAACTTAGAAACGTCCTCAGATTTAATTCAGATAATATTTGGTTTGCCTCCTTCTTCATCCACAAAGAGATTTGGAGTCTATTTTAGATACATAAATAATTGGTGAAAGTAAGTTATATATAAAAACAAATTTCCTCAAAGGTTAACATTTAAAAAGTAAGCCAGGCACAGTGGCACATACCAGTAATCCAAGCATTCAGGGAGGCAGAGGCAGGCATATCACTGTGAGTTCGAGGCCAGCCTGCTCTACAAAGCAAGTCCAGGACAGCCAAGGCTACACAGAGAAACCCTGTCTCAAAAACAAAACAAAACAATAGTAATAGCTGCCGCACAGTGATGGCATACACCTTTAATCCCAGCACTCAGGAAGCAGAGACAGATGGCTCTGAGTGTAAGGCCAGACTGGTCTACAGAGGGAAAGTTCCAGGGCACACAAGCTACACACACTCTGTCTTGAAAAATAAACAAAGTAATAATAGTTAAGTGTTACATCACTGTCTCTTCATTAGCCAGTTTTCTTTCTCTTTTAATACTTTATTTAATTCTATTTTTTGTGAATTAGTATGAAGGGGTCAGATCCCTTGGAATCGATGTTACAGACAGTTATGAGCTGCCATGTGGGTGCTGGGAATTGAACCCGGGTCCTTTGGAAGAGCAGAGACTGCTCTTAACCACTGAACCATCTCTCTGGGCCCCATTAGCCAGTTTTCAACCAACAGAAAGGAATACAAAATACCTACCTGGCAGAATGTTCATTTAATTGTTTTTAATTCACACTGCCAATTTCTGCATTGAGCTGCAATCTCTAAAACAGATACCGTCTGCCTTTCTTAAAACAAGTATTGTTTCAGATATACTCAGAGAAAGTCAAATTTCCAAACAGTGTATGTCTTAATGTTTTATCATCTTCCCTAAAGAAGTTTCTAAAAGCTTATAAAAATAGAAATTTATACAAACCCACTGGAGGCAGAACCTACACTGTAAAATCAACAGAAGTCAGTCATTTGTAGAACTGGAAGCAGCTGAGGTATCAAGCCTACAATCTATAAAACATGGCAGGGAAGCGGGAGGAGTCAAAAACAGTAAGCCAAATACGCAGCGTTCTCACAGCTTTACTTGTTCACTCTCCTGCAGAAGCAGCCTGGACCTGGTCAGCATTCCATCAGGACAGGTCCTGAGTTTTTGATATGCATTTTATGATTACTCATCTTTAGACTAAATGGAAACTTTGGATGTGATTAAAACTGTTGGTGTGGCTGGGCATGGCAGTGCACGCCTTTAATCCCAGCACGTGGGAGGCAGAGACAGGTGGATGTCTGCGAGTCTGAGAACAGCCGGGTCTACAGAGTGAGTTCTACAACAGCCAAGGCTACACAGAGAAACCGTGCAAAATAAATAAACAAACCGGAAAAATTGTTGGTGTAATCTGATACTTAAAGGTTTATAATATAATCTTATATAACTAATACAGTGATTTCACATCATCTCATGACTGCTTCATCAATTTGAAACAGTACTTTATGCAATGGAAAGCAAATCATATCCAAACTGATATATGTCTTGGAAAAAAACATAAAACAATAATAATTAACATTATTTAAGGCTTAGTTTTAAAACACAGTTGTTTTTCAGAAATGCAAAGACACCACTTAGTAATTGTTAGCATAAGAAATAGCACAGGGTATTACCATCAAGTAGGTCATATTGTTTTAAATAACAAGCCAGATGTGACCTTTATTTATTTGTTTGTTTTTAGATTGAAAAATAAAGAAGCAAAACAAAGAGCCATCGGGTATCTGAGGAACATAAATATTTTCTTGAAACATTTATTTCCACACAGTCCAATTAAAAGTTTTGAGCAATCAGTTCAAAATAACCAAATTAATTAGATTTAAGATACAGTTTGTCTTGTCATTATATATAAGCAGAGGCAAAAGATCACTAGAAAATTAAGTTATATATTATGCAGTCACTTTTAAATTTTGACATGTTTTTACACATGCTCACTTTTCAGTGAGTTTATGTATATATAACCCTATAAAATGTACCAGTTTATAATCAATTCATTTTTATAGGAACATTTTCTATTTTCCTAAAAGTAATGCTTAACAACTAAAAATTAGGAACTTTGAAAAAATAGTCTTCAAAGGCCTCACAAATGAGTTTTAAAACGTATTATCTAAAGTTGTTAAAATTAAATTCTACAGTATCAATGTCATTTTTCACTTATGTAAAATGTTTTTGTCCAGTCATTATCAAAGTCAAGTTGTTCAGAGGAAGTGCTTTTGCATCACTTTTACAATTTTGATTTGTTAATGTACTTAAAAGTCTCCATTCTTTTTAAACATTTATCCTTATTACCTTTAATTATGTATCTACATATGTGTGCACAAGTACAACTTCCCATGGAAACCAAAGGTTTCTGGATCCCTTAGACCTGGAGTCAGAAGCACTTGTGAGCTATGTATTCGTCCTCTTGGAAGAGCAGTATGCATTGCTAACCACTCAGAGTCATTTCTCTAAACCCTACCCTACTATTCTTTCCAGCAGCTTCTATCCCTCCAGATGTTCCTCAAATGAAGATCCATCCATCTATTCCTTATTCGTACATCCAACTTTTCTCCTTGTCCTACTACAACCTTCTGGTTTTCCCTTTCTCTCAAAACCTCATTCAGTATGTTTGATCCTGTCCAGCACAAATATGGAATTGGAATAAGTTAAACATCAGCAACTATTGCACAAAATCCCATTTTCTAAAGCTTTTCTGTGTAATTTTACTATCAAACTGTTAAACTTTCTCTGAATATCTTTTGTATAGTATTCAACATGGTCACTCATTTTTCTATATATTTCATGTTAACAGCACCCTATCTCCTTCCCAAAGCATAAAAAAAAAAAAAAATCTTTACACATCTTAGCACTTAGGAAGGTGAAGTATGAAGATCTGAGTTGAAGGTCAGGGGCTGCTCAGCAAGAACCTGCCTGAAAAAAACAAAGCAAAATGAAACAAAGGGGGAAACAAACATTTTACATTGTTCCAATTCTAAAGAACACTGTAAGAACATACAAGCTCAAAGAGCACTTTTGTAAGTCACATGTGGTAATCTTTGAGGTCTAGCTAAATTCTTATTTAAAAAATAAAATCGGGCTGTCAAGATGGCTCAGAGGGTAAAAGGCATTGCCACCTAGCCAAATTCACCCAACCTAAATTCAATCAACAAGATTACATGGTGGAACAAACTGAGGGTTGTCCTGTGACGGACACAGGCATACCAAGGAATGTACACCCACTCACATATACACAGAAACACATAAAAACAGTAAAGTATAAGAAATTTTTAAATAACACATAAGATCATGGGGTTAAGGATAGAGCTTAACGGTAGAGCACTTGCCTAGCATGTGGAGAAGCCCAGCACTGTACAAAACTTTTTTAAATAAAATTAAAATGATGATAGTACAGTAACATGTTACCTTAGAGCAGTGGCTCTCAACCTTCCTAACGCTGTGATCCTTTAATATAGTTCTTCATGTTGTGGTAAGCCCCAACCATTAACATTATTTTTGTTGCTATTTCATAATTGTAATTCTGCTACTATTAGGAATAATGTAAACACCTGATATGCAGGATGTGGCCCATGTGAAAATGCCATTTGACCCCCCCAAAGGGGTCATGACCCACAAACCACTGCCTGAGAACCTACATGGAAATGATTTACAGCAATACTATATTTAAGGAAGCAAAAAAAAAATTCTTATAATGGTCTAATTTCTCAAGAAAATATAACTCATGAAATCTGATCTACAATGAAATCAAATCTTAATTTGTGGCAAGTAAATTAACTGTGAAACACATCTAAATTTAAGAATTTTTCTAAAAAAATTTTTTTCTTTCATTTTTTGTTAACCTTTGGCATACTCATAGGTTAAGCTCTATGTTTACCAACATATAGATATATATATAACTCTCTTTTCCTAATATGGACCAAGTAACTATAAAACAAGCCAAGAAATAGGTTCTAATGTAGTCACATGGCATTTCCTCCCAGACCCCTGACAAATTTGCGCCTGGTGCTCCATTCAGTCATTGAAGAGATTGAAGACCTATAGTCTCCTTAGGAAAGGCTTTACTCAAAGACAGGTTCCTTATTCTGAGTAAATAATATCTTAATTATGTTTAAATTTGTTGCTTGACATTTATCATATCATTTGTGCCATGACTACCACTGATAAGGTTTTAGCTTTCTGCTGTTCATTTTAGTTCACTCTAAGACAGTCGATAGTAAACTGCCAAACAGCTGAAACAAACACTTGACAAAGAGAGTCATGAATCACCTAGTGCAGACACTGCCATTGTTGACAGCATAATGTATATGGCTGTCTAGAATCACCTAAGCAAAAATGCAGCAATTAACAATAATTTTTTTAAATTCTATTTGCCCCCACAATATTAATTCTCAAATTTTCTAAGTTCCAGGATAAACATATCACATTTTTACACTCCATCCCAAAATCATTCACTTAGCTAACATCTGTAAAACTCTTGAGTACTTTCCAGGTACTACAAAGCCTGACCCTTATGAAAATGTGTTCATTGCAGAAATGGTCAGGAGAAATGAATGTCAAAAACCCTCCAGACAATCAAATGGAAATATGAACTTTCTCACCAGAATTTTAACTGCAGCAACATGGTTGGCACAAATTTCAAATGACCTATTTACTTGTATTCATGATGACAGAACCTTAACAAGTGTTTAATAGGGGGCTGGAGAGATGGCTCAGAGGTTAAGAGCACTGACTGCTCTTCAAGAGGACCCGAGTTCAATTCCCAGCACCCACATGGCAGCTCACAACTGTCTGTAACTCCTCACACAGACATACACACACAGTCAAAATACCAATGTACATAAAATAAAAGAAAAATCTTAAAAAAAAAAAAACAAAAAACAAGTGTTTAATACACACAAGAAAAACAATGATGCTATTTTTAAAAGGATAACAGTAACAGCAAACTAACACTGAGACTTGCCATACTGCCGGAATGAAAGCCAACTAGCCCCATTACTTCATTTAATCTTTACATCCCGACAGGACTAACACTGTAATCCCCAGTTCACAGATCAAACTAAGGCTTGCCTTACTCAAGGTCACTAAGCTGTAGAGAATTAGAATTCAAACCCAGTTCCTGGGAAGACATAGCTCATCGGTAGCATGCTTGCCTAGTACATATAAAGATAGATTTGAGTTCTACTAACACAAACACACTGAAAAAAAAAAAAAAAAAAAAAAAAAAGAAAAAGAAAAAACAGAAGCAAAAACAAAACAAAAAACCACCACCAGTTCTATCTGTGTCCAAAGTCTGTGCTGTAGATATCACACTGCTTGGTTTAATCTTCAATTTCAACTTAAAACTTTTGAATATCTTAAAATTTTTTAATTGGCTGGGTACAGTGGCACACACCTTTAATCCCAGCACATGGGAGGCAGAGGCAGGCAGATTTCTGTGAGTTTAAGGCCAGCCTGGTCTACAAAGTTGAGTCCAGAATAGCCAAGAGAAACCCTGTCTCAAAAAAAATAATAATAATTTAATTATTGGTGGGTGATACATACAAAAAACAAGGGATTTAAAAAAAAATTTGTTCACCTGAAACAGATATCTTACAAATCTAAATATTTATATGGAAAACAAAATCTACTTGAATCCCTATGGTAATCTGTCAGATTCCTTCGGAGTTAAGAGACACTGTAGGTCATATAGGCCAAATTCTTCACAATAGGAATAATGAAAACAGAAGCCTTTTCAAAAACCTCTACATGCCTAACAGTGAGTCTACCAATGATTTTTCAAAGCATTATTTTTATAATCTGTATGTCTAACATTTCAATATTATATGGAACATGGTATCTCTTTCTGAATCAACGCATAAAAGTAAAAAACCTTTAGGACATAAAATCAGACTATTATAGACATGTAATCAACAGAAAGCTTAAATATTATCACTGAGACCCATTGCAGAAAGCTTTAAATTGACATCCTTAACCATACAAACTCAGAAGTAACTATTTCTTTCTTGAATTCAATTTACATTCTTTTAGGTCAACTATGGCCTCATCATTACTTCACTAGTCATATCACAAGACTAAATCAAAGCTCATTTCAAGGGAAAGACTGTACTATGCTGTATTTAGAACACATTATCACTAAGAGCAGCCAGATGAGTCTTTGTAGGCCTATCCAAAAACCCTGCCTTAGTTGCTAAGAAACTACAATTTACCATATTATAAAGCATCAAAAACAACTTATGCCAGCAGAGATTAAACATCTAAAATCACATATAGCGCAAAATGAAACTGTGCTATTTTTCACAAATAAGTGAAATCAGAATTAACTCTTTTGTTATCACATAGATGACTGACATGATAGATGATAGAGAGAGTAGAGCAAGCAACTCAGGCTAACTCTACCTTTCCCTTCCATAGCTTCAGACTTAAAGGAAAAAGAGATGGGGGCCTATATCCTTAAGATATGCAATGCAAGAAACACAAAAATGTTTCCTTTCTGACCCATGCAGTAATAAAGCCATAGGGCATAAAATTCCCTTAGTACAATTTGATACTTAAAGTGATTTTTTTTTCACTCTAACCTCTAGTATTTTAAGCTCAATTTCTCTTCAAAATACTGAACTCCAACGGATCTCACTGATTTTGTTTTAATGAAAGCCATTTTAATTTCAGTCAAGAACAATTTTAATTCTTTAGCATAACAACGAAGAAATATGGAGATTAAAATTTATGGCTCCCTATCGCTAACCGACTTCTCATAATTTTTTCATATTAAAAACAAATTTTTAAACCTCTAACAGTTGTTTCCACAATAGCTGAAATAGGTTCATTATCCTTTTAGGCTTGTTTCTGAAAAATCAGTTCAGTAACAGACTGACAATGCCGTCAAACAGAATCTGTTATGTTAGACCACCCCCCTCATGCCTATTATCTTTCACCATCTTCTTTAAAAAGCTTTAATTTAAAACCCAATTCTCTCACTTCCACTGTACCTTAAACATGACCCAGAGTCCACATTCATATTCCTCAGAAAAAACATCTTTGCAGTCCTGAAACTTTTAGTTCTAAAAGCCCACTTCTTCCATCTCCTTGCCATCATCGCTCACTGCCCTCAATCCCCCACCACTGCAGATGTGGCTGTGTCCCAGTCCTCCCTGAAGGCCGAACTAACACCATACAGCATTTGCCACAGTTCGTCCCCTCCCAATGTATCGCCACCCTGCAAAGCAACATTACACCCCCGACTTCCTGCATTTTACTCCTTTCCCTTATTTTCCGTCTTTGACTCCCATCTTTATCTCCAGATATCCTTTACTTCTCCGATTATTTCCTCTACCTCAGTTTTAATGCTTTCCCCCCATCCTCTGCTCATTTTCCTCTCCTTATTTAGAAACTCCCTTTTGCCTTCCCAACCGCTATCCTAGAATGCCCAGCACTCCACCCTCCTTGGCAAAACACAGCCCTCTTCCCCCAGCTCGTTCGGAGACACTGCTGCTTCTCTTTTCCCGGTCCCCCTACTGCAGTCAACCCACTCCATCATCCTTCCGCCCACCTTCCCTCTACCCCAAATCCAAGGTTCCCCGAATCCCTTACCTCCCTCTCCTTAGAGACTCAAGCAGTCGGCTCCCACACCTAGTTCAGGATCCTTTTGACCCCAGCCTCTCCCTCCTCCCATTTTGCAGAATGTCACTAGGGTTCCAAGGCCCCAGTAGAATCCCGGGTGTCAGCCCGGTTCTCTCGCCGACACCATCCCTCAGCCGGCTCGAACTCGAACGCCTGTCTCCCGCCGCCTTCCCCAGAGCCGCCCCCGCTACTCCAGTTCCCGGTGCGCGAGGAGCCCCACGCCGCGGATCTGTCTACAGAACCCCGGGCTCGCACCACAGCGACGCCTCCACCTCTCAACGAAGCGCCTCCTTGCCTCGGCCGGGCCGCCCGCTCCGGCTCCGGCATCCCCCTCAGGCGGAGGCTCGGCCCCTCGGCTTGCAGGAGCCCGGCGCCCCCGCCCGACCCGCCCCCGGCCCCTCGGCTTACCGTTCTGAGCAGCGCCTGGCCCTGGGAGGAGCGAGCCAGAGACCAGCAAGAGCGAGAGGGCCAGGGCGCTGGGGAGCGACGAGCCCGACATCCTCCCTAGACCGAGAGCGCGCAGCGAATGGGCCAGGGCCAGGGCCGGGGCCGGGGAAGGGAGGGGAGGGAGGGAGGGGGCGGGCGAGAGCGCGAGGGAGTGAGCGAGGGAGGTAGCCGCGGCCGAGCTCCGTCCTTCCCCGTCCTCCTCCTACCGCCGCAGCGCCCAAGCCTCGCGAGACCTCCGCTCGCCACCGTGGGCGGTCCAGGAGCGCCGGAGGCAAGACTCGCGAGAAGAGGCCGTCGCCTCAAGTCCCCGCCCCTGCGGAGACTGATTGGCCTAGCGCAAGGGAGGTCACGTGCAAAGGCGCGTCTGGCCACGTGACGGGGCGAGGCGGGGCCTCCTCCCGCCAGCTCGCGCCCGGGGGAGGACGGCGGAGTACAGTTTTCCCCTCTGAGGCGTCCCAGCGCTCGTAAATTAGAGGAAGCGTTGAGAAAACAGTCTCTCCTCCACCCATCCTGCCTCTCACGCGTTACCGCGACCCCGCTTTTTAGCTTCCTGTCCTTGTCCGTATCAACAACCTCCTCTTCCTTCCTCCTGGGCTTTGCCCAGAGACCGCTAGAGGTGCCTGGCCGCACGCTCCCTGCCCCGTGTTTATTTTCGTCCCAGGCAGTGTTACGCTCCCTGTGCCTTCCAGCGCTGCACGGACATCTGTTACCTCAGCCTTCGAGTGTCCTCCTTTTCCTCCCTACCTGTGCCTTCCCCACCCCCTTCTGGCCTTATTTTAGCTTCACAGGTTCTGAGGATCTGAAGTTAACTAGCCTAATTGCAGGGCCATAGATAAAATTCTACAAGGAAGTCGTCGGGTGCCCAGCGATAGAACCTTTGCTAGAGGAAACTCGTAAGAAAATAGTTCCCACTCAGTTCACAGTTCAGCCTAGTCTTATCAGAGATTGGGGAAGAGTCAAATGACCCATAGGAAAGGAGCCAGCAAAAGGGAGTTTACCCTTGATGCACGGAAATTTGAGAAACGCCTCATTCTGCGAGGCGGGGGGGGGGGGGGGGGGGGGGGGGGGGGGGTAGTGGCATAGTCGGTAAAAATGCTTGCTGCACAAGCATGGAGACCTGAGGTTCTCAGCATGACAGGGAAAAGATGGCCACCAGGGCTGCCACTGTAATCCCGCACCGGAGAAGGGGAGACCTGGAGGGCCTGGAGCTTGCTAGCTTAGCCGGCCTAGTCAATCCGTGAGCTCCAGGTTCAAGAAGAGACCCTGCCTCAAAAACCGAATTAAGGGAGATACGCAGAGTTGCCATCTGGCCTTCAAGGGCATGCACACTCTCTCACACATAGGAACACAGGTTTGGGGGATTTGATTTCTTTTTCCTGTAGCACCCTTGGCACATATGATTAGCAAAGGAGTGTTTCCCATGGCTTACTCAGCTCATCTGTGAGTCATACAGACATCTTCGGGTGTGTCCGTGCTTTTTAAATGAGAAACGGTAAACCGGCCTACTGACCTGACTATAGTCAAAGGGTTTAGAGATTTTGGAGAAAGACCTTCACAAACTCTTCGGCTTTCCCAGGAACAGGCAACAAGTGACTACAGACAGCTTTCCAGCAAGTTCAAGGGCCGTAACTGTGGTATGTTCACAGAGGAAAAGCTGTTCCAAAAGTGTATGTGTGATAAAAGGACTGGCGGGTATTTTTTGTCTGAGCAAAGCCCGTTCTGCAGACACCATGAAGGACAGCTACCAGGCTGCCTCTAGTGAAGCCAAGATTCTCAGCTGATGAAAGCTTTGGTTAAACGAAATCATTCCGCCTTTTAGAAACCATAACAATTATACCTATTTTATCCTTGTAATGAGGAATCCTATAAAATTATCATTTGTAGGAGGGGAAACTGAGGCTAAGAGATGGCATGTTTTACTCAGGATCTCCAAGCATAAGTGTTGATGCCAGACAGTCTGGTTCACTTGCTTCTAGGCTTAGTTTGGAAGTGTATCTCCTTGCCCTTTTGAAGTTGAGAGTGGCATGTGACTGACTCAGCCAATGAAATTTGAGAAGTGGCATGCATCATTTTCTAATTGAAGTATTCATTGTCGGGGTCTCAACTCTTTTGCCGTGGTAATAATGAGTAATGATTATCATAGTGATAATACATGTCAACAGAAAATATATGACTGCTTGAATCCTTGAGTTAGCACAACAAACTGAACCCTTCTGTCCACCTACACAGAACAGATAACATCTCTTGAGATTCAAGGATGTTTGTTCTTTTCCACTTTTAGAAATTAAGTGTGTGAATATTTTCCTTGCATGTATGTGTGTACTTCGTGTGAATTACAATCCTGCGAAGTCTACAAGGAAGCTTTGGAATCCCTGGAACTGGAGTAATAAACGGTTGTGAGCTTCCATATGGGTGCTGAGAACTGAACCTGGGTCCTCTGTAAGAACAGAAAGTGTTCCTAACCACTGAGCTACCTCTCCAGCCGCCAGTGATTGTTCCTATAGCACAGCCTGAACTATTCTGGGTTAGGAACGACAAAATCCAACTCCCCCGATCACTAGTATCCATGCATCTTTGCCCACATACCCTAATAATTTCTCTTGACATTATCTGTCAGTGATCTTTGCAACCTCAAAAGACTGTAGGATAAGTTTATGTGCAATGTTTCAGACAATTTGTGGTGTGTAAAAAGCACTCCAATGTTGACCGTGACACTCAGACTCCAGCCTAAATGCCCCTCCCCAATGGCACAACATCATGATTACCAAAAGTGACTCGGAACAACATTTTAATGATGGGTGTTACCATTCAATTCTCAAGATATTCAGTTATGAAGAACCCTTTTGCCAAGTGCAGTGGCACACGCCTATACTCTCAGCACTCGGGGAGGCAGAGATAGGTGGATCTCTGTGGGTCCAAGACCAGCCTGGTCTACAAAGTCTAGTACAGCCAATGCTACACAGAGAAACCCTGTCTTGAAAAGAGAGAGAGAGAGAGAGAAGAAAGAAAGGAAGGAAAATCTCCTATTAATACAATGACTTCTTTAAATGAATTTAGAAATGCAGGGGTTTTATTGTTGCTTACGGCTTACCAGACAGAGTAGCTCATCAATACTTGGGAGACTGAGGCAGGAGGATCCCTGCAAGTTCCAGGTCAGGGGAACATAGTGAGATCCAGGTTAGGCTACAAACCCTGTCTTAAAACAGTACCAAGTATTATTTAAACACCTTAAGAAAACTGCAACTGCAGATGTGCCCAGAGAGTTGTTTAGCTCCTTGTAATATGTCAGAAGAGTCCTAGGGGTCCTCAGAGCTAAGGCTGAACCGCTCTCCTGGCCTCCAGGGAATCCATCAGAGATCTTCTTTCCAGTGTTGGTAGCGCCCCCTGGTGATAAGGCTTGTGATTTCCAAATGGAAAGGCTTCCCTTGGTTTGGTTTGATGTGTTTAACTTGCCTATCGTAAGGTTGGTCAAGTTGATACAGTTGTAGGGTTCCTAGAGATAACCTTGAACTTCCTAATGTTTTTTCTCTCTTCATCCTGAAAAGATCTATGCACCTTAAAAGCTCTTTCTATTGATATATATTGCCCCACTCATTTTGCTTGCTGTCACCTGACAGCAACTGACCTTCCAATCAATATAATCTTTTCTTTGTCTTTCCAGCTCCTTGCACTGTCTTTCAACCCTAAAAAAAAAAAAAAGGAGAAGAAATAAAGATTTTTTTAATTTAGCTTTATATGTGTGGGTGTTTTGTTGCATCATGTGTGTCTGTGTGCCGTGTGCATGCGGTGCCCCTCGAGGCCAGAAGAAGGTGTCAGATCCCCTGAAACTGGGTTTATGGACCGTTATTAGCCAATATGGCAGTTCTGAGAACCAAACTGAGGCCCTCTGTGCCCTGAATGGCTGCTCTCAGACTTTCAGTCCTCCTGTCTCAGCCTCCCACGTGCTGGATTGCATTCATGCAGCACCACTCCTGGTTTTATGCAGTCTGTAGCACATTTGCTTTTTTGTTTTGTGTATATGGGTATTCACACACATTTATGTCTATGCATCATGTGCACGCAGTATCCTCAGAGGCCAGGACACTTCCTGGGCCTGGAGTGACAGATGATTGAGAGCTGCTTCGAGGGCCCTGTAGCAGAGTAGCATTGCTCTAAAGCACTGAGCCCCTCTCCAGCCCTGCCATTCGCCTTCTGTTGTTATTAACTTTGGTTCCTGTTGGTGTTGCACTGCCCAGATCCCTTGGAGGCAAGTGGTCCAGTGCTGTCCATCGCTACTGCCTCACCTCGAGTCTCACTCCCTCTCAGTTCTCTGTGGTCACTGTTTCTTCCCACCCCGAAGGCTTGGTATATTTGGGGTTTGGTTTTGTTTTACACGGAAGTTACACCACTCCATCTTTAGCACCTGGTCTATTTCTCATCCTTTAGGTAGAAGCTTCACCTCATTCCTTCTATTATGAAAATTAGCACCCAAATGAGGTTATGTGCCGTGTGCATTCACTTAGTTGTTTTAAAACCTGGCAATACCAAGTGTTGTTGGAGATGTGCAAAAACTCGAACTCCCATAGACATAAGGATGCCTACCCTAACAAAATTACCTTGGATACATTTTGGCGTGTGTGTATCCCCAGTTTTTAAATGAAAATGAAACAATCTCATAGCTGGAAAAGCCCTTTCTAGCTGCTCTGGCTGGGCTAAGCCTTGCTGGTGTACAGACTCGTTGCTCCTTCCATCTCTTCACAGCTGGGATCTGCTATTTATTCATATAACAATTTCACTTGCATATGGCTTGTTCTCTAAACCTCCATAAGGGTGGAATCTTGATCCAGTGCCTAATAAAGTACCTGGCATGGTAGTATTATATGAGATGCTTTTCCTGGGGAGATACAACACACACACACACACACACACACACACACACACACACACACACACACACAAAGACATATGACCTAAGAGGCTGGGGAAAAGGCTTTATGCTGGCATGCACAAGGCCCTGGGTTCAACACCCAGCACAAAAAATAAATAAATAAATAAATAGTACAAGCAAAAATAAGCTCTGATAAGTTTGTTTCCCACCAGTTGGTTCTGGCATGCTTCTTACATCAGAATTACCAGCATCTGTGATCACCAGTGGACATACTCTGTATTTCCCTTATTCCGAGATCATCTCACTATTATTGCTGCCATGATGATAGAAACAGGTTTTGGCCATTATAGACATGGTGTTCTATTTCCTATTTCCTCAGAGCTGAGCAGTCGCCAGTGAAATGACTAACATGGTTTTGCCCTGTCTCATCATCTGAGCGGGCTTGAAGGCCAGGACGTACTTTCTACTCTTCACAGTAAGTCGCAGCCTAGAGTTGACTGGCCTTCTTTGTAGTCACCATCTTCCTGTCTCAGCATAGAACACACAGAGGATTTAGGATCCTACAGGAGGTTTAGGATTAGAGTTCCGAGTACCAACTGCCTCACTCCTCCTACTATCTAGACCTCTACCCAGCAGAATGCAATCACTAACTTTCTTCAGCGTACTCTCCAGAAGCCTGATGGCGTGCTTCTCCAGTACCACTCTCTTCTACTAATAGCATTTTGTCTCACTGTCTCCTGCAGAGTCAGTCTCCAGGAATTGAGGGAAGGGATGCTTGTCCCTTGGGTTAAAACATAAAGAGGCATGTTTCCTCCTCTCCTGAGGCCATAGTATAAGGGCTGCTGTCTCTACAGGGAAAGGAGATGAAGCACAGAGGAAGAGAGAGATAGTTCTGCCTCCACATAAGATATTAGTGGTTGTCAGATTAGCTCTCAGTATTTCCTCCCTCTTCTCTTGAAAACTAGAACCATTCTATGAGTGATACAGACCAGCTTTACACAGTCCCACTTCCAGTCTCTCCATCTAGGAAATCAAGTTTATTCTAGCAACCTCTTTTTTTTAAGATTTTATTTATTATTTATACAACATTCTGCCTGCACACCAGATCTTACTATAGATGGTTATGAGCCACCATGTGATCGTTGGGAATTGAACTCAGGACCTTTGGAAGAACAGCGAGTGTTCTTAACTTCTGAGCCATTGCTCCCACCCCTCTAGTAACCTCTTATCTGTTGCACCTTTTCACAACTTAGAAAGCATTTCCATATTATCCTGTAAGGTTATCACAATGATCGTTTTTGTAAGACAACCAGGGCTTAGAAAGGAGAATAACTTCTCAGCTCCTACCTGGCAAGCAACCAAGACAGAATTTGAATCAAAGTCCTTTTGAACACAAAGGGAATATACTGAAGATGATGGAGACATCATCTAGAGCAGCGGTTCTCAACCTTCCTAACGCTGCGACCCTTTAATACAGTTCCTCATGTTGTGGTGACCCCCAACAATAAAATTATTTTTGTTGCTACTTCATAACTGTAATTTTGCTACTGTTATGAATTGTCCTGTAAATATCTGTGGTTTTCAATGGTCTTAGATGACTCACAGGTTGAGAACCACTGATCTAAAGGAAGACAGTCTCTTGCGATGAATGACCTTCATGCAACATGAATCTTTTCTGAGTAAAGCAATATCCTTGGGCAAGCTCTCCATGCAGGGTTTGCTGAGGTTAGAATAATGTTTTGTTTACCTGACAGTAGCATGGAATACTTACCATTTCTTTAGGAAAAACTTTGGGTACTATATCATCTTTGATGACTAATGTAGGAATGAGGCACAGCAACCTAACAGCCAGAGTAGGCTCTCTAAAGTTGGGGTTGGATCTTAGGGGTTACTCCCTGCTCAGATTTGGAAATAATTGAGGGAAAGACATGAATGTGCCTATAGATATTAAAGTGTCCCCTTTATAAAGGTTATATTGGAAAACATCTAGTAGTCCACTAGCCACACCAGCTTGGGAGCAAAGTGCTCCTGGATGCAGCATTTATGTGCAAACACAGGTACCAGCAGGGAGAGTTTCCCATTCCTACTTGGAAACTCAGGGCAGCAGGGAGGAGAAAAACCAAACACTCACCTGTCCTCTGTGGGAGGCAGGTCTTAAACCTGCTCAATTCCTTCCCACAGTGGCTCACCGGAAACCTCACTCTTGAGCCCCCAGGGAGAGATGTGCTTAAAGAGAAGCCGTGAAAGTTACAATAATGAAATGATCCTTTGTGGCTACACATTAGAATCAACTGGGAACATAGATAAAATGCCAGCACTAAAAGGGATATGCACCCCAACATTCAGATCTCAGGCTCAAGAGATTTCAAGTCCATTGTCGAGGGTGGGGCCCAATTTATGTAGATGCATGACAGACTCTAATACGATGCTGTGCAAATGTTCCGCATTGCAAGCTTTGATGCACCTTAGAACAACCAGAGAACTATTAAACAATTTCAGTCCTAGGGCAGGGGCTTTCTTGCTGTGAGCCTACCTCCAGTTTCACTGAGAGACTGAGTCTCAGAGGAGAAAGATGCAGAGTGATAGAGCAGGATCCCAATATCCTCCTCTGGATTTTGCACATGCACACATGAAAAGGTACACACATGCAAACACACCACACTCACAAACACAAACAAAATATTGTCTATGTCTTAAAAAAAAAAAAAACACTCATGCCCTACACCTTACCAATTAAATCAGAATCTTGGAGAGAAGTGTATTGCTTTTATTGCTAAGTCTCTCCCAGTCGTGGCCAGAGAGATGGCTCAGTGGTTAAGGGCACTGGCTACTCTTACAGAAGACTTGGGTTCTATTCCCAGCAGCCACATGGTGCCTCAAAACCATCTGTACTTCCAGTTCTAGAGGACCCAGTGGCCTCTTCCAACTTCCATGGGTACCGGGGCACACACAGGCATGTAAGATACCCATACACATAAATAAATCTTTTTTTTTTAAGACTCAAATTGATTCCAATTTAAAGCCAAAATTGAAAATAGATGTTCAAATAGATTTGCATTATTTTTTCAATATGTTTTGCAGTGCTAAGGATCAAATCAAACTGAGTGTTTCACACATGCTAGAAAAATGCTTTATCACTGAGCTGCAGCTCCAACCCCTGTTGCTTGAAATTTAATTACATGGAAAACTGTTCAAAGATAGATTGCTGAGCTCTGCTCCCTGAGTTTCTGATTCACTTGGGCTGGGTTGTGACCTGATGATGGTCTGCAAGTTTCTCACTGGCACAGATACTGCTGGAGTTGCTGAAATTGCAGGTTGGAGGGACCCACCATGCTTGATGTGTGGTGCTGAGAATCAAACCTCAGGCCTTGTGTGGAATCACAATCCTTCCTAGCAAGAATAAGTTGGTGTCCACTTTTTTCTTTAGACATCTTTTCTGTTAGGGATGGGTATATGAGCCTTAGTTTGTATTTGTCTTGAAAAGCCCTTACTTCTCCATCAATTTTAAAGATAGCTTTGCTGGTTATAACAATCTCAGTTGGTACAGATTTACTCTCAGGGTTTTAAACATACGCTTCCAGGCTTTCTCAGCTTTTTGGTTGCTGATAAGAGAGATGATGCTACTCTAAAGTGTCAGCCTTTGTAGAGAAGTCCCCTCCCCCTCCATTGAGGCTTTTAATAGTATTTCTTTGCCAAGTATGTTTGATTGTTGATTATCATATGTCATGGAGAGCTTCTTCTCTGGTCATGTATATTTGGGGTCCTAAATGCTTTTTGGATTTAGGCGTCTATTCTCTAGATTTGGGGAGGTTTTTGTTGCCATTGTTTTTGTTTTTGTTTTGTTTTGTTTGAGGTTTTTTTTGGCTATAATTTTATGAAACAGATTCGCTATACCTATGGGAATTTTGTTTGGTTTGGTTTTCTCTTAGCTCTTTGTTCTATCACATGGATTATTGGGTTTGGTCTTTTGATTGTCTTACAGAGTTCTAGGATGTTGTGGTCATGCTCATTTTTTGGTTTGGTTTGTTTTACTTTTGGAGACAACATCTCATGTAGTCCAGGCTGAACTAGAAGTCTCTATGTACCCGAGGACAGCTTCAAACTCCACGTCTTCCTGTGTCTGCTTCCCTGTTGGGATTATAGGCATCACCAGTGAATATAGAATTTTTTTTAATTGATGTTTGAATGTAGTATTTCTTTGACCTTGTCCTCCATCCCTGATCTTTTTCTCTGCTTTAGCAGAGAAGTCTATTGAATATTCTTGTGACTATGCTTTTTACTTGGCTCACTGAGTTTTTCATTTCCAACTTTCTATTTTTTTCTCAAAAATCTCAATTTCCTTGCTAAATAGTTCTTCTGTGTTGCTGAATTTTTAAAGACTTATTTTTATTTTGTGTGTACAGGTGTTTGCCTGCACATGTGTGTGTGTACCTTGCTGTTTAACTGATGCCTTCAGAAACCAGAAGACAGCATCAGATTCCCAGAAACTGAAGTCACAGGCATGCGTGAGCCATCATGTTGGTGCTGGGAATTGAACCAAGGCCCTCTGGAAAAACAGCCAGAGCCCTTAACCACTGAACCATCTCTCCAGCTCCTGTTCATTTGTTTGTGTTTGAGACATAGTCTCATGTAGCTCTCAGGCTGTCCTTAAACTGAATTCCTTGCTCTACCATCCAAGCACTGGGATTATAGGCAAATGCCACCACCTATCTGGAGATAAGGGTGGGAATCTTGATGAGTAGACTACTCTTGGAAGCTCAATCTTCCAGACTATTCAGAAAGGAGACAACAAACTACTGTAACAGCAACAACATCCAACCATATAAGATCTAGAAATTCATTTAAGAGTGATTAAAGCTCACATCACTGAAAAACACATCACCAACAAACACAAACCAGATCACGGTAAAACTAACGTAGAATGTGCTGTGAAGCTAAGCAGGTTTGTTGGCCGTACTCTGTGGTCTTGGCAGGTACTCTCACCCTCACAAGATTTCCAAGACCATACTCACCAGGGTAGCTAATGTTCCTGCTGAGGGTATCCTTGAGTGTGTCGGGAGTGGGGAATGCAATGGCCACACTGAATTCTGTAGCTTGGACCTTTCTCCAAGCTTTCAAAACCCCCTGACTATCAATAGCCCTGCTGGATCCACACAGCTGACGGTATCAAGGAGCCCATTTTGGCTTCTGAGTTTCAGGTTCTACAGCAGGGAACAGCAGGTGGGGACTCCAGAGGTGATGGATCCACTTGCTGACTTGAGACTCCAAGTTCACTGTCAGTTGATGAGGCCCTCTTGGCTTCAGTAGCCATCATTTCCTGTGTACCTCACTGACTGATCCAAGCCCCTTGTGACCATCTGCTTGGCCTTCCCTCTCTTTCCAATTGCCCTGCAGAGCTATCTCTCACCCCGACACTTCAGTAGGTAATGTTCAGGTTCCCCAAATTGCGGGTGTTTCCCATTGTCAGGATGCCAGGCTAGCTCAATTTTAAATAACAAGCTTCCTATCAAGATAGCCCTGACCACTGCCTTCCAGGACATGCTGAGTAACAAGACAAAAGAGGATTCTGATGGACTTGTTGGGCTAAAACCAGCATCTACGGTTTGTGAAAGCTATGAGCGTGTCCTGTGAGGTAGGATTTGCTGTCACTTTTCCCTGAGGCTGGCCTGCTTTCCTTTTTAGATGCTCCTCACCCTCTCTGTGGAGGTGTGCAGCTGGAGTTGAAAGTGACTTTGGTTTACATCTTTTTGGCACGTCACCTGCTGATTTTTCCATATTTTCCAGGGATCCTACCACCTTTGCTATTTCTAAACGATCTTCCTCACTTTCTCTCTGTAGAACAAACTTTCTTTTCTCTATTGTGATTATTCTCAGTCTCTGCTTAGAGTAAGACTGGCCCACATGGAGGCAGCTTCTCACCCTCCCTCTGTCTTACCTGGGAGTCAGCCCGCTTTAGGTTTAGACCTGTCTGAGTGTCTGGTGAGGTGGATCGGTGTACAAAGCACTTGTGGCCACATGTGATGGCCTAGGTCCATTCCCCAGAACCCAGGAAGGAGAGGAGAGGACCAAATGCTGGAGATTATCTTCTGTCCCCACCACACACACGTCAGAGCATGTGCGTGCCCACACACAGGCACACAAAGTAAATAAAAGTGTGAAATCATCCCGACTAGCCTTCAAATTATTTTCACTTCTTCTGTTCAACACTGCTGGGATCTTTTAATCTGAAAATTAATGTCTAACACTCAAGGTGGATTCTAACATTCCATGTTCTTTGTTCTCTTTCTGAAATGTTTGATTTTCTGAATCTATTCTCTATTTTATCTTTTATCTCACAATTCTCATCCCTTTTATATATTTTTTATTTATTCTAAAAGACTTCCTTTATCTGCCAATTTTTCTTTGACATTTCTAACTTCAGAAATTATACTTCTTAAAATTCTAAGAGCAATTTCTTACTCCATTACTGTTCTTTTATCAAAACAATTTGTACCATTTTTGTGGATATGCTATCACCTTAAAGTCTTTCTAGAAATGAAATGTGTAAAAGTTTTCTGTTTTCCATGTTCCTTACTTCTCCAGGGCTAAAAGTTTTAAAAAATATTTCATCACAATGTTCTTCTTTCATTTGTCCATGTAGTGGTCTGCTTTGGTGTTTTATACTTATAAAAGGGAAACCATTTTGATTTGCCTGAGTTGGTGGAATGCATTCTCTATATGTTCTGTGAGTCTAGGTCTATTTTTCTATCTTATATCTCCATAAATAAAAGGCTTCCCAGAGGTTCTGTGAACAAGGTTTGTTATTTTTCAGAGATGGACCCTGGGGGTGAAAGAAGTAGATCTGAGGTCTCAAGAAGATGATTATATGGTCCAAAGAACTTTGACAAGGCAAAATGTTTTATTTCTGCAGAGAGGTTCTAGCCACCCTCAGTCGAGCAAGTGAGCACATTAGGGGTCCCTCTGGTGTTTTATTCCCAGTGAGAAACATCCTGTGCCTCACTGAGGAGTCAGAGTTCCTCTTACATTCTTCTGTGATTTGGCTAATACAGCACAGTGCAGTTTCGAGGAAAAAAAAAGAAGCAAGCATGTTTTGGTTCCAAGAAGAACTGAGGCTGGAGAGATTTGCCTCTTCTTAATTTTTTAAAGATTTACTTATTTTCACTGTGCATGTGTGGATGTGCACCATGTGGGTGCCTGGTGCCGTGAAGGCCAGAAGAGGGCATCTGATCCTCTAGAGCTGGAGTTGCAGAGAGTTGTGAGCTGCTGTGTGGGTGCTGAGAACTGAATTGGGTCCCTGGCAAGAGCAACAAGTGTTAACCTCTGAGCCATCTCTCCAGCCTGCTACAATTGTGTAAAATGGAACTTTTGTCTTATTTAACCCTTTGAAAGAAAAGACTGCCTTCTGTTTACACTTCCCACAGGGAACACCTCGAAAGGAGGAGGCTTTGTTCTGAAATATAGTTATCCATTGTGATGGGCAACATTAATTTTCTGGATGTGGTATGACCAGATACCTCAAGGTCCTGCCTTGACTTCCTTACAGTGATGGACTATTATCTGGGATTGTAAAACAAACAAAGCCCTTGTCACATAGATTCTTTTTGACTGGATATTGTATTACAGCAACAGAAATGAAGCCAGGACACCCTCCTCGAGACCTTGATTTTCTTTCTTAATGCTTGAGCTCTGTGTGAGAAGACACGGTGGCCACCAGGGACACCTCAGGAAGGTGTTTATGGAAAGAGATGTCCACTTCATCTCTTCTCTCCTTGGACCTCTCCTCTCTTCACCTGCAAACTTGTGGGCTCTGCCAGGAGTACCAACTTCCTCCTCAGCTTCCTATACTCATTCATTCTCATTCTCTTTCTGGTGCAAAGTCCATTCACTTTATTATCATGCTAATGCAGTTTCCAGAGAAAGAAAAGGCAAATGTGTGTTTTCTTTACTATTGTTCCTAATTTTTAAAAAACTTCTTTTTATTATTTTATTTTTTTGAGACAGGGTCTCACTGTGTAGCTGTGGCTGTCCTGGAACTCACTATGGACACTGGGCTGACCTTGAACTCATGGATATCCACCTCCCAAGTCTTGGGATTAAAGGCATGCACCACTACTCCTGGCTACAGAATTATTTTTATTTTTTTCAGTTACATGGGTGTGTGTGTGTGTGTGTGTATGTGCGCGTACCTGCATAGTCAGACTTTTGGCTACTTTATTGGGTTCTGTTTCTCTACATTCCTGCACCACCATTATCCCTTTCAACTTCCCAACACTATGTAGGAAAGAAAGGTTAGAGAGGAAAGGGATCGTTGATATTATTACACTACTTCCTGCTGATTAGGGGTGTCAGATTCCTTGAGGGGTGTTTGATGGTTGTCATCAACCCAGGATATCTCCAACCAGCAAACAGCAACGGCAGCAGGAGCAGCAGGGGCAGGAGCAGCAGCTGTCCCTCTTAGGGCTCTGGCATTTATACACCCTCTGAAGAGTCCCCAGAATTCCAGTTACCAGCAGCTGGCAAAACCGCGCCCCTGTACCAGACAGATCATAGTTAGCTGCTGTGGACAATCTGAAGCAGCCCCATATCCCACAACTAAGATTAAAACAAAAACATATTCACATAGCATTTTTATGTTAAAACAAAACAAAGTTCTCACTGTGCAGCTGAGTGCAGGTTTCTGCAGTGGCCAGGAGAGGGTGTAGGGTCCCCTGCAGCTGGATTTACAGGCAGCTGTGAGCCACCTGGTGGAAGTGCTGAGAATTCATCGAAGCTTCTTTGCAAAAGCAGCGGGAGCTCTTGATCCCTGAGCCATCTCTCCAGCATCAGTTAATATTATGTTTGTAATGTTTATGTCTTTTAAAATGAGTGTTCTATAAACTTCGGTTTTTTTCTTTTCTCTTTTTTTTGACTTTGTTTGTTTGTTTGTTTGTTTGTTTGTTTGTTTTCAAGACAGGGTTTCTCTGTGTAGCCTTGGCTGGTCTTGCTTTGTAGACTAGGCTGGCCTCAAATTCATAGAAATCCGCCTGCCTCTGTCTCCCAGAGTGCTGAGCTTATAAAGTGTGTGCCACCATGCCTGGCTACTTTGTTTTTTCTTCAGAGTAGTCTTTCCTTGATTCTGAGATCAGGGTTATAGTAACCTTACAGAGGAATTAGCTCTCATTTCATGTTTTCTTGGCATTTGGATTAGCTTAAAGTTATCCAAACAGTGGAACAAGAAAGTATTGCAGTATAGCCATCTGGGAATAATCTTTCAAGTACAGATTCCATTCATCTTTGTTCAATCACAGGACAAATATGGAATAATAGATATAACTCAATACATTTACACATACATTGACAAATTATATCCTAGAAGCATAGCGATCAAGGAGAAAAAGGATTTTTATTCTATATGTATTTATATTGTTCTTTTTTTCTTCCCACTTCTCTTTGGTTTTTTGAGACAGGGTTTCTTTGCATAGCCCTAGCTGTCCTGGAACTTTCCCTGTACTCCAGGATGGCCTTGAACTCAGAACTCAAAGATCAGCTTGATTCTGTCTCCTTAGTGCTGGGATTAAAGACATGTGGTACCATCACTCAGCTCACACTGTTCAATTTTTAAAGTAATCACTAAATATAACTTCTGAAATGAAAATAAATGATCCTATGAAAAAGATTCCCAGGCCAACTTTTGGAGATTTTTAGTTCATTGGGTTTGAAAAGCCAAGAAAAGATATATTTTTAAAACATCTTCTAGGAAAAGGGTGATAGAATATATGCGTGAGCATACACAGTTTTGAGTTTAAACCCCAGCACCAAAAATTACACAGTTAATCAATCAGTAAACAAACAAATAAGTGTGAATCCAGATAAATCAAGTATGCAGTTGAGTTTGGAAGTCATTAGTTACAGGAATTAGCTTTTTTTTTTTTTTTTGAGTCATGAAAATATTTGCCTATAATACTTTATGGACTTGCGAATTAATGGGGGAAAGGTAGGACAAAGAACATACAGTTCTTTCATTTTTTTCCTCTTCTTTTTCCTCCCTCCCTCCTCCCTTTCTCTCCCTTGATGTCTGTTTTTGAGATGGACTATTTTCCCTTTTTAAAATGTATTTGTATGTGTATGCATGCTTTGTTTACATGTATATCTGTGTGCCACGTTTGTTCTTGGATCCCACAGAGGCAAGAAGAGGGCATTAAAACCTATGGGACTGGAGTTATAGACAGTTGTGAACCATCATATTGGTGTTGGGAATCAAACCCCAGTACTCAGCAACAGCAGCCAGTGCTCTTAACTGCTGAACCATGTACATTAACAAAGTAGCTAGGGTCTTACTTTGTGGCCTCCACTAGGCTGGCACTCACTATTTAGACCAGTCTGGCCTCAAACTGGCTATGTAGCCAAAGCTAATCTGAAACTTCTGGTGTGCTGCTTCCATCTCATACGTGCTAGGATTAGGCATGTACATCACTCTCTTCTGGCCTCCTCAGGCATTTGCATGCATGTGATGCACAGACATACATGCAGGCAAAACACCCATCCACATAAAGTAAAAATAAATGAAAGCTTGGAAAAGGATGTATCGAGACTTACGTTAAATGGATATATATTCATTTATATACATGATTGTATATATGTGTATACATATATATTCATTGGCAGAAAAAACCATAGTTGATAAAACAATATGATAAAATGAGAGAGTATTTTGAGTTTGATTTGTTTTCTAATTTTAAGTTATGGCATTGTGAGAGCTAACATTTTACCAGCCTTGGAAAGTTATATATATATATATTGTATATATAACATGTATATATATATATATATACATGTATATATATACATGTATATATATAAACATATATGTGTACATATATGTGTGTGTATATATACACATGTATGTACATATATATATGTATGTACATATATATATATATGTACATATATATATTTACACACACACACATCTAGATTCCACAAATTAGTGAAAACATGATATCTGAGGCTGGGTTGTTTCACTTCCTATGATGATCTCCAGTTTCATCCATGTTCCTGAAATGACATAGTTTTGTTCTTCATTATGGTTGACTAAAACTTCATTGTTTATATGTAAAGCAAGCAAACAACAGGGCATGGGCTGGTGAGAGGACCTCATTTTATAAATGTCAATATTTCCTCTGTTCTCCTATTACTAACCTTTTCATAACCGCAAGTTCCTCTGACTCTCTCCAAAGACAAATTCTCCTTAAGATACCCTTTTGTTGAGTTAAAAGTCTCATGTATATCGAGCTGACCTCATAGCTGCTATGCAGCTGAGGATGGCCTTGGATTGCTCGGCCCCTGTGACTACCTGCTGAATGTCGGCATTACAGGTGTCTGACACTCTATATCTGGTTTATTTACTGCTAGGATCTGAACCTAGGGCTTCGTGGAAGACAGACAGGTGCTCTGCCAACTGAGCTACACCTTCAACCTCAGCTTAAAAAAAAGACTTTTAAAGTCCTTGTGTTCACTGCATTAGCTCTGGGTCTTTCCAGGTTGAGCATGCTGCATTTTTACCCTGGTTTTCACTTATCCTACTGGTTACCTTAAGCTGTATACGGCTTTTCCAGTTTTGTTGTTCTGAGACAGGGCCTTACACTGCAGCCCAGGGTACCTGGGAACTCACACTGCAGTTCAGGCTGGCCTCACACTTGGGTCAACCTACTTGCCTCAGTTTCCCTGGGTTCTGAGGTGACAGGCATGATGACACCCAGCTACCTGCTGGTCCCTGCCCATTATGTTTCATGAGTGTCAGACTGGGCTCATAGTTAACTTCCAGTCATTCTTTCTCAACAGTTTAAGCTCCAGTTCCATGATTGGCATTTTCCCTTAATTGTAAGATTGAGGGAGGACTCTTAGCATGAAGTCAGAAGCCATTGTTAAGCTCCAATAGGTGTATAAAGGAAAAGGCCTTACAGAGAGTCAGTGCTTTATGTTAGCCAGGGGTGGAACTGTTCTTTTCTCTTTTTCTCTTTCTTCTTTTCCTCCACTTACGTTCTGAAATCCCGGATTGTCTCGGCCCGCCCCTCTTCTTTGATCTCAAGAGCTGATGAAGACTGCCTGCAAGGCAGATTCTCCTGTGTGAGTAGAGACTGCCAGTCATTCCTGGATCCTGCAGTCTGGGTCACACTTTGCAGCTGGCTGCCAGACAGAGGGGCAGAAGAGAGAAAGGCTGGCCAGCTCTTCAGCATACACCTCTAATTAATGACTCCCCATTCTTCTCCCGGGTCTGGCCCCTACTGATCCTTGAAGTTCTTTGGGAGAGAGAAAGTCTGGGCGGGAGGAATGGCTCAGCAGGTAAGAGCATTTGTTGCTTTTACAGAGGACCCACCTAAGCTTTCCAGCATCAGCATGGCAGCTTACAACCATCCGTAAGCCCAGTTTCAGAGATCTAATGACATTTTCTTACTTCCGTGGGTACCAGGTACATACATACATGTGGGCAAAACATTCAAACATACAAAACAAATCTAAAAACAAAGAAAAAGTCTCTAACTTACTTAAATCTCTGCTATATCTGTTTAGCATGTGAATGAATCATCATTAATGCCATATCCGTTAATTGATTTTCGCTTTTGTGGACTTTTGCTGCACTAGATTCTATTAATCTTCAACTCATAGTAATCAAATTTCAGTCTACAATGTTCCTTTTCATTATTATTACTAGTATTTTTTTGTCATATATTACAAAGCGTCTCCCACTCCCACCGCCTACTTTAATACTGCGATTGAGTCCAGGGCATTACATATCTTGAATGCTAGGCAAGACTTGGACACAGGCATGATGGAAAAATACCCATACATATAAAAGATTCTTTTAACTGCCCGTGCCATGAGATGGGGCAGTGGCACCTGCCTATCAGCCTGGCTACTTGGAAAGACTTAGGGGGAAGATAGTAAGTTTGAGGCCAGCCCTGGCTACACTGCAAGATTCTAGTTCAGAAAAACAAAACAAACATGCTACACATAGCGGCAGATCACTTTCTTCCGCATCTTAGAACAGGTTCCCACAATCTCCATGTTCTCCTAATCTCAGCCTATGTTTCCTTTCCTCTCAATAGATGATTATCTTGCCTTATGTGTCACAGAGGTGACAACAGAAAAGAAGCTGCCAGCCAGATCCATCAATTTCCCTTTTCATATTTCACTAGCCATCGTCTCTCCTTCCCTCTAACTCACGTAAGGAAAGGTTCTCCCCATCCCTGGGTCTTGACCTGTAGACTAACCCTAACCCCTTCTCCATTAAAAGCCTTATAGCAGAGTGGGAGATGTGGGCTTGCCAAGAAAGAGAAAAAGCAAAGGTAACTACAAAATGGTCTGAGCTTCTGGAAGAATGGGGTTGCCATCACCAGGCAGGCAAGACTCAACGGGGCTCATTTTGTCTTGTGGACAGTGGTGGGGGTGTGAAAGTTCTGGGAGACGAAAGTTAAGTGAAGATATAAGTAGTTCATTGGCTGTGCAGATCTCAAAGGCTCTGTCTTAGCTGGAGATTTTTCTCAGAGAAAACAGTGTGGATTTCAGTCACAGCCATCAGATAGGGTGAGATGACAAAGGGATGAACAAAACCCCACAAGGAAATAAACCTGATAGCTCAGTCCTGGGATTCCCCAATGTTGAGGGGCTACAGAGAGGCACGGGAACGAGAAGGGGCCCCTACTGAGGTGAATGGAATGCAAGGGAAGGCTGCGTTCTAGATGCAAGGTGTCAGCAAGGGTAGGAAAACAAGAAAACAAAAAACAAACAAAACTCTTCAGCTGCATTTCCACCTGTTACCACTAGGGGAGTGCCCTGGTCAACCGTGGGAAGCACTTGGAAAGATGGAATCAAACTCTTAGTCTCTTCCTGGCCTTACAGGCTTCCTGCCCACTGTGCTACCCTGCCTCTTGGGTATCCTACTGCAGGGCCAAGCAAATGATCCTCCTTGGAGAGAAATAGTGGCTCAACATGCTGCAGGCAAGTCTAAGGAGGATGCACAAAAGGAAAGGAGACAGCCCAGCCTGTCAAGCCACTTCTTTCTCTTGCCCTGTAGCTCCTCCATAGCAAGCCTGGGAGGGGAGCCTAGTAGCCTGGTCTCCATGCTGTTGAACTATCTATCCTCCACCCCATTTCCACCAGCCAGAGGTAGGGCGTTCCCTCCAGGGCGTGAGCTTTCAGGCAGCTACAGCATTACCAGTGCTGGAGGAGTGTGGGGAATGGAAGCAATGAGCAGAGTCCATGTCTTCAGGGAATTTTTTTCTCTTAACACTTATGTATTTATCTAGTGTGTGTGTGGGGGGTTGTGCATGTGTGTGTTTGAATTGGAGCACATGAACTAGTGTGTGTGTATGCCATGATACATGTGGAGGTCAGAAGGTGACTTGCTGGAGCCAGTTCTTTCCTCCCACTGCGTGCGTTCAGCAGGAGATCAGAGTCAGGACGTCAGGCTTGAAGTCAAGCACCTTTACCCTCTGAGCCATCTTGCCAGCCCCAGTACCCTCAGGAGATTATTAAAGTGCCCAAAGGCATATTATTACATGCCTACAAGCCCAGGACCCAAGAGTCAGAGGCAGTAAGATCACTGTGAGTTTGAGGCCAGCATAAAATGCATAGTGAGTTCAAGATCAGCTTAAGCTATATATGTAGACCCTGACCACCCCCCCCCATGCTGAAAGGTAAGTTATGTCAATAGTGCAGAACAGAGAACCCTGGCAATACATATCTAAATAGAGCAGGGGTAAAGTTGACAGCTGCGGTAGTTTGAAGGAGAATGGCTTTTATAGGTGCATGTGTTTGAATGCTTAGTATGGTGGAGCTGTTTGGCAAGGAGGTGTGAGGTACGACCTTGGTGGAGGAGGTGTCACTGGGGTTTGAGGTGACATTTATCCCCCCCCCCACACACACACTGCTGCCTTTGCCTTTAAGAACAAGATGTGAGCTCTCAGCTGTTTCTGCCACCTTGCCTTTACTTGGCCACCATAGACTCAACCCTCTGAAACTGTAAGTCCAATTAAACGCTTTCTTTTACAAGTTGTATTGGTTCTGGTGTTCCGTCACAGCAATAGAAAAGTAACTAAGATGACTGGGAGGGGAGTGAATTTATCCAGCTAGTGAGTCTACTACCAATGATAGACTTCCCCCTCAGGGGAGAGGAAGTGGACTGTGTTATTTATAGCAGGGTAGGAGTGTTGAGGAATAATGGAGAAACCACATTGTGATGGCGATACAGACTCCAGGAGTGCATCAAAGGACTGAATAGAATTTCAGAAATTCAAGGACTTGAATTTGCTATGTAGCTGAGGATGACCTTGAACTTTTATCCTCCTGCCAAGAGCCAAAGTTACTGGGGTGCTAGCAGTCTTTTTAATCTAGTGCTTGGGACTGGATTCAGTGCTTCAGGAGAACAGTCCTTCAACTGAGCTGCACCCCTTTCCTTAACTGGGGGATGTCGAGAGCTAGGGGAGAAAGGTCCACTACAGTGAAGGCTCCCCTAGGAGGGTAGAGGCCCAACGCTTGCCTGGAGAATGCTGTGCTTCCTCCGAAAGAGTGACTTTCTTTAGAAGGCATGCTTGTGATGATCTCATGGGGAATGAGGAAGGACGAAGAAGCGCCAAAGCCATTACAGTGCTAAAAGTTCTGTTTTAAGAAAATAAGACTGTAAACTGGACTCAGTGGCGAACGCCGGTAAGCCCAGCATTCAGGGAGGCAGAGGCAGGTAGAACTCCAAGTTCAAGGCCAGCCTGGTCTACAAAAGTGAGTCCAGGAGAGCCAAGGCTATACAAAGAATAAACCCTGTCTCAAACAAACCCAAGGGGGAAGAAAAGAAGAAGAAGAAGAAGAAGAAGAAGAAGAAGAAGAAGAAGAAGAAGAAGAAGAAGAAGAAGAAGA